>NW_015386395.1:2052800-2087752 GCF_001527695.2 Protobothrops mucrosquamatus
TCTCTAAAAGCCAAATTAAAATATATATTAAATAACCTGTATTAAGTTTACTATTATAAAATCCCTTTAAAATCCCTATAAAATCCCCCCCTAGGCCAATCCCGCTTGATGGAAAAGCCATGTCTTGAGGGCCCGGCGGAAGGAGGGGAGATCCGGAATAATCCGGATCTCTGGGGGGAGTTCATTCCACAGGGTGGGAATTTAGCACCAAATTGGGTTGAACAGGCTAATACTATGCATAACAGACATCTCCATAAAATTCCAGATCTGAAGGGCAAATTGGAAAACTGAAATTGGAAGAAAAAAAGGACAAATTTCTTCCATACAGCTGTCAAGAAAATTTATAGACAACCCCACAAACTTTCCAGGAACTGACCTTGACTTTAAGGATACTTTTAAGTTCCAGTAAAACTACCTGGTAGTACAGAAAACTGCATACATTATGACTAGCCAGGGATTTATCAGACCAAAAATCTAAATTAATACAAAAATTATAATGTGCTTGAAAATGCAACCTATATTAAGACCAAACACTTTAAGGAAGTAAAATCCTACACACCCGGAACCGGCAAAAGAGTATGAACTTTTCTAGATGGAAATTTCTATCAAAATACCAATATTAAGTTTTTAAAAATTATTTTTCTTTAGTTATGCTCAGAAAAAAAATACAAATAACCTCAGAATTTGCTTCAATATTTGCAATATTCAAATATCAAAAAGCATCTCTATATATTGTTAGTAAAGTCCTTGCCTTGCCTCATCCTCGTCAAGATAAAATACGCCCTCCATACATTGGGGTGAGTGACACAATTGTCCCACGCACAGATCAAATCTTACCCAGCAACACTTGCTTAGCCACAATGGCTGCAAGGCGACCCAGCAAATGGCCACGTCCATCAATCACCAATACCTGGAAAAGAGAAGCTTTTAAATGGGGCTTATTGACATATATAAAGGAATATTTCTAGGATGAAACAAAACGCTCTTCTCAAACTACAGTGGTTTAAATAATTTAGCAATTATGAGAATAAGGGGAGAAAATGATTGCATAGCTCTAGACATGATAAGGATGAAGAAACAGTGTTTCCCCAATCCAAAAAGCATCACAGCTTCTACTTAGCAAGGCTAACACCATCCATCCAGCATTATTCCCCTGCTGCACAGGACAGGAATTTGGCTCAGCTTTTCCAAAGGCATAGAGTACCTTTCACAGTCTTAACGCTTATTTCCTACAAAACTAAGCCTCTGTTATTAACTTTTTTTTTGCAGTTTTCTCTCATCTATTCTACATTCATCTCTTTCTCTCTCATTCACATTATCTTTCCACCAAGCTATCACAACTGAGCAATTCTGTTATAGTCTCAGGTATGTACAATCACCCCCTGCTTAGCAGAAAATAAAGCTATAGCTTTATCATTATCATTATGCATTAAAAAACCAGCTTATTGGCATTCAGAACAAGGAACACACTCAGCAGGCATATAATTTTAAGCCTCAATTGAAAATGAAAAACCAAGGGGGGGGAGGAATAAGTGTTGGAAGTCAAAAAGCCTCTGATCTGCCGCCCCACCACCCCCTTTTAGCAACCTTCTGATCTGCAGGTCATCATACAATGAGGACTGAGCCTTTTCTTAATAAATGAGGGGTCCTTGGTGCTCTCTGAGCTAGCTTGTTTTCTTGCAGACGTTTCATTTACCCTAACTAGGTAACATCATCAGTGCGAATAAAATCTCCTTTTCATGGCACGTCTGGATTTCATCGATTTGTTCTTGCTTCGCCCCAGCTCGTGGAAACTACGAATTATTCTTCTAACACTAGAAAGCAGCTTTTCCGGCTTCTGATACCTTTCCTGATGCATTCAATTAAAACACGTATTTCCTTTCCCCCCAAAAGGCTTTGGCTATGGTGCTGGATAGCGATGGCCCTTGTAAGGCACCAACTTGATATAAAGGCCGGCGTGGAGCATCTTGGCCGTCTGGTTGATGCACCTTAGTGCACCATTAATCCGAGTCTCTCTCGTCGTCTTCAGAAGGAAACTACACGTGTCAACGCTGATCAAGCACCTAAGATTTAGCCTTCTTTAAATACCAAATCAGACTAAAGTGGGGGAAAACATTTTTTTTTACAGTTTGCCAGGAAGGAAAGCCACGCAGAGCGAGAGTCTTAATTCATCCTCAGCCACGCTAACTCCAACCCCTTCCCTCTCCCTCCAGGCTCAGCTCTTCTCTACGTGATCCCTCTCCCTTTTATCCCGACAACCACCAGGCTCTGGGAAGCCCGACAGGAGATGAAAAGCGACGCCGTTCAAGCCCCGCCGCCCGCCCGTCTGCCCCCCGAATAAAACAAAAAAAAGGCGCTCAAGCCCCGCGCACCTTCGGCTCCGTCATGGCGGCTCCTCCGTGGCCACAGGGAAAAAGACTCGGCCCCTTCACATCCACGGGGTTACCTTTTCCGGCCGGTTTAAGAAATGTTAAGAACCACAGGGGCGGATATGACGCACAGCCTATGTCAAAGACGACAGAGGAGCGAAGCCGGTACTACCGGTAAACACAGCGGCCTTCTTCCGTCAAGGGTCTGGAAATGGTGCCGCTCTACAATTTTTTTTCTTCTCTATGGTGAACGTCTTCTTTCCTAGGCCAGGGGTAGGCAACCTCGGCTCTTTTGTGACTCATGGACTTCAACTCCCAGAATTCCTGTCCTAGGCAGTTTGAACGTTTCCTTGGCTTGGAAGATTTAAGTTCAAAACTTGACAGGAAGTAGTACAGTAATAAGGTAGGGCGCTACAGGACTGACCGGAATAGAGCTCGAACTCAGGGCAGAAGTAGTACGTGTAGCTGCCATGCTGGGAAAAATCTTTCAATTATTGTTCTATTTATATTCCGTTTTTCCCTTGGAAATTCAAACTGACTTACAACTTACATAGTTTGGGACTTAATACAAATGTTTCATTTCTCTTCACAATGACTACCCGGTGATATAAGTGAGCTAAGACAGGGCTTTTCAACCTTTTCACCCATTGTACCACTTTTAGGATATGGCAACATCCGAGTACCACCAGTTGCCTAGCAAGGGGTCAAAGTGACCAAAAAGAAAAAAAAAAGAAAAAGACAAAAGTGATAAAGTACAGGTAGTCCTCAACTTACAACAGTTCGCTTAGTGACTGAAGTTACAATGGCACTGAAAAAAGTGCCCCCCCAAGCCACAGCCGAGCAAGACGCCTGCCTGCCCACCCAGCGGTGCTCTTCCTCCTGTCTGAGGTTTCCATTGTTGTGAGCATTTCTGTTGAGGATTGGCAGTGGGGGTGGGGGGGTGTTTGGTTTTTATCCCCCCCCCCCCGTCTGCTGGGTGGTTGCAGCAGGTTTTGGTCACTTCACTTGACCCTGGGACACTGTGACCGTCATAAATATGAATCAGTTGCCAAGCATCTGAACATAAATCACAAGACCCTGGAGATGCTGCAACATTCCAGCTGATTGGTGCTTCTTCAGGGCTCAGTAGAAGCACCAGAATCAGCGCCCAGCTCCAGCTGGAACCTGGCGCTGATCCTGGCGCTTCCGCTGAGCCTTGACAGCCCCGTAGAGGCTCCTATCAGCTGGAAAGCGGCACTGATCCTGGTGCTTCCGCTGAGCCCTGACAGCCATGCTGCTCCAGCCATCTCTCGCTCAGGCTTGTGTGGTGCTGCCACTGGTACAGCTCATTCCCCTCCCCCGCTACCATTTTTCTAGGATGGTCGCGTACCACCTGCCAGGTGCCAATGTACCACAGGTGGTACCCGTACCACTGGTTGAAAAGCCCTGAGCTAAGGGATGGTACTCAGGCAAAAAGCTTGCAACCCAGGTTAATTTGAGTCTGAATCTCTATGATCCAATCTCTATGGGGATTCTCAGTCATCCAGGCTATGGTTGTCCCAAAGTTGTCCCTTTTTCAAGAGGCAACTGGACTTTCTTGTTTTTCTTTGAAGGTGTTTTGCTTCTCATCCTCAGGTGACCCTGAGGACAAGCAGACAAATCCCCAAGTGGCCTCAATGATTCTCTAGAGTCTAAAAGAATGCAAATGACCAGCTGTCTGCAAGGAATATAAATCCTTCCATTCCCCACCATCCAGTCAAGAACTGAAGAAGCTTCTTGGATGAGAAGCAAAATGTCTTCAAAGAAAAAACAAGAAAGTCCAGTTGCCTCCTGGAAAAGCACCTTTGGGACTGTTGGAAGAAAAATCAGGTCCTGTTCCAAGCAGGGAGGATGCTGTAGAAATGAGCTAAAGGCAGGCTGCATTTTGGAAAGGAGGTGTCAGTTTATTTAGTTGCCAAAAACTAGTGACAGCAGCATGTTGAGAGTTGAGAGTAGGTGGGTTTTTATACCTTCTTTGGGCTTTGTATTTGAGATGCCTGTTTGTTGTAAAATGTACTTTGACCTGTGCTTGAGTGTGCCCTTTTCATATTCTAATTGTTGCCTAACTCCCATGGTGGCTGGGAGGTCATACCTTGTCCTTGGAGCTGGGTGGGGAATGTAGATTTTAGGAGTATATGGAAATTCTCAGTCATCCGGGTCATAATTGTCCCAAAGGTGCTTTTTCAGGAGGCAACTGGACTTTGTTTTTTCTTTGAAGACATTTCGATTCTCATCCAAGAAGCTTCTTCAGTTCTAACTGGATGGTGGGGAATGGAAGGATTGATATTCCTTGCAGACAGCTGGTCATTTGCATTCTTTTAGAGAATACTAGATTTTAAGAGTCTTTGTTTTTCTAATCCCATCAGCTCCAGCATTCTGTGGAGGCATTTTGCTTATGAATAAGGTGACCCAGTTTTTCTGAATGGATTACAAAATCTCCTAAAGATTGGCCTCTTCATGTTTTTTGCTTCCTGTAGCAGGAAGACTGGGGCTGCTTTCTGCCTTTGTTAAGATTTTTTCTCCATTTTTCCTTTTGGGGGAAATATTCTATCCTGCCTCTTTTAATATCCCCCAAAATATTTCATTCTCTGGGGGGGGGCTGCTGACTTCCTACAGGACTATGATCCAATCGGGGATCCAATGCTTTAATTGCTGCTCACCTTTTACATAATTTTTTTTTGCTCACTTGTATTATTTTTGTCTGTTGGTGTAACTTCTTGTAACTCATATCCCTAGAAGCCCTTGTTTTCCTTTGAAGGAAGCCAAAATACTAAGATAACTTTCTTGGGGGAATCTGCATTGGAGAAGGAAAAAGAAGGGCTGGATGAGTATCCCTTGCTCCCTGTTTAAGTCTCTGTTTTGGTTGGGAGTTTGAGCAGAAGCCATCAGCTGAGACCTTGGTCTCAGAACCTTCTTGACTCCCTAATAAGTGACACAATAAAATACAGAGAGGTAGAAGTTAGGGGTCATCAAGAATCACTCATGGGTAAATCATGTTCTATGAAATTATAGATTCCTGGACCTCTATTTCTCTTGGACTTGTTGGTCATGTCTGATTCTTTGCTTCCCTAGACCAGCCAATTTGGTCCTTGGTTCTGACAACTCTTGGTCCTTTCTTTCTGCTGCTTAGTGTCCCTTGTGAATCTGGTCTCTTTGCACCTGATCTTGGCTTACAAAGATTAGATACACTTTCTGTTGATACCCCTTGAAGAGGATAGAGACCTAGAGCCTAATTTATAATATAATGGGAATACACTGAGATTTTCAATTTTATCCCAGGCATCATAATGCTGTCCTTGGCTTTTCTTTTCTTTATCAGACGGATGTCTCCAGGATTAACCTGCTATTTTGTGTACTGCAACAGTCATCACAGCTAAAATGTGTGGCATTCCCCATCCTATTTGGGGAGGGATTATCTGAATGGATAGACAGGTAAGATTTTGAAGCTGCCAGCCACAAAGCATGGGGGAATCCTAAGGATTGCTAGACTGGGAGATCTTAATGTGGAATCAGCAACATGTGGGTCCTGTTAGGCTCCTGGGGAATGACGGAATCCGTTCTGGGATGTGGAATATCCTTTTCAGATTACAACCATTCTTTTTAATTTGCTGTTTCCAGAAGTTCCTTGCAGGACAGGTTACAGGCTTGCTGCTGCAAATACAGGTAGTCCTCAACTTATGATATTCATTGAGCGACTGAAATTACAACAGTACTGAAAAAAGTAACTTACAACCAGTCCTGGCACTTATAACTATCATAGTGTCATGTGATCGTGATTCAGGTGCTTGATGCATTTTTTTACGATGGTTGCAATGTCCCAGGATCACATGATCACCATTTGTGACCTTCCCAGGAGGCTTCCAACAAGCAAAGTCAACAAGGGAATCCAGATTCGCTTAAACAACCGCATCAAAAAGGGTCATAAAATCAGGTGTGGTCATGTGACGACTCACTTAACAACCAAATTACTTAGCGATGGAAATTCTAGTCCCAACTTTGGTTGTAGGAAGAGGAGCTGAAGATGAAGATGTTTACTATAGACCAGGCAACCCCAACGCCCAGGCCGTGGCCTGATGCCAGGCCACGGCCCATTGGGAAGCGGACTGCACAAGAGGCGGGCAAGTGTGCAAGCATGCAAAGCTGCATTTGCGCAAGTGGCACACACGTGCATGAAATCACCTGTTTTTTCCTGCTGCCACCAGGCCGCAGAGCAAGAAAGGTTGGGGACTGCTACTATAGATTACAGGTAGTTCTTGACTTACAACCATTCATTTAGTGACTATTTGAAGTTACAACGACAGTGAAAAAAATGACTTATGATTGATTTTCACATGATGGTTGAGTGTCTCCATGGTCACGTGATCAAAATTCAGACGCTTGGCAACTGACTCATATTTATGACAGTCGCAGTGTCTTGAGGTCACGTGATCACTTTTGTGACATCTTGACAAGTAAAGTCAATGAGGAAGCCAAATTCACTTAATAATGGTGTTACTAACTTAACAACTGTAAGTGATTGACTTAACAACCGTGGCTAGAAAAATTGTAAAATGGGGCAAAACACATTTAACAACTGTCTTGCTTAACGATAGAAAATTTGGGCTCAATTATGATTGTAAATCGAGGACTACCTGTAGTTTATTTTCAACGCTTCCTTTCTCTTCTGTAAGGCTGTCCTGAGTCTTACCCTCTGTTCCCCACCCATCCCTTCTAATCCTTCGGCCAGCTGTCTATTCCTGGATTAATCCTACTGCAGCTGGCCAGCCGCGTGCAAACTCAGTGCTCTTCCTTACATCATGCCAGCCTACATATAATGTTGCGGACACTAGGGATGGCGGGGGGCAGGAGAAGAAACACCTGGCCTACACCTTTTCCTTTAAAAAAAAAGACTTGGTCACACGGAATCAGCAAGGGATGCTTTGAGTAGGAGCATCTGGAGATGTCTGTCCCTCACCCACCTCCTTGCTGTCTCAAAACAAGCTGCTACTGTAGGAATGACTGGCCTCTTGTGTGTGCAGGCACCTCAGCGGAAGCCCCCTTGACTCATTTTAAATTCTGAGCCTTGTTAGTGTTAGAGGTGCTATCAGGGCAAGATTTGGTGGCAGAGATTCAGGCCCCTTATTAGCAGAGAAGTCCCCTAATCCAACCAGACTGGCTAGCTGGCCATATTTAAGGGAAATGCAGTAATAAAAATAATTATGACTAGGCAAGTGATTGTAAGACTCCACTGATGGGAAACAAGAAAACGTAGGAGAGGTCATCCATTCTGGCAATGATGTAAAAATATTGTGAATAAATAAGTACAAGTACCACTTATGGAGTTCCCATTGCAATCATGTTGTGGTCATCTTCCACTAGAAGTGGCTTTCTGGTTGCATTGCAACTGTTTTTGGAATCCCAGGAAGGGGGAATAGGTACATCTTAATAAGAGAAGATATATTAAAACAGGAGCCCCCAACTCCTGGTCCATAGACCAGCACCGGTCCATGGCATGTCAACAACTGGACCTTGCAAACAAGTGAAGCCCTATCTGTGGGATGCAGGCAGCACGCAAAACCACGCTCCTTGGGGGGTCGCTGTATTAGAGGAAGCTTGGATTGGTGAATTAAGTCAGGCTGGCTATGTGGGAATTCCTACAACAGTGGTGGCGAACCTATGGCACGGGTGCCAGAGGCAGCACTCAGAGCCCTCTCTGTGGGCACACGCGCCATCGCCCCAGTCCTAGGCCTTCAGCTGGGTTTTATAAAACCTTTTCGTTTTAGGCCTCCGCCGCCATGTGCAAAAAAAAAAAAAGGTTCAATCAGTCAATTTCAAATTCTCGCGGAAAAAAAAAAGATCCTGCAAAGTTGGAATTGATTGATTGAACTTTTTAGTCCCATCCAGTCTGCCGTTACCACCGCAGCCACGCCCACCCAATGGGCCACGCCCACCCAATGGGCCTCACCCAGCCAATGGACCATACCCATCCGGCACTCGACAATGCATAAGTGGGTTTTGGATTGCAGTTTGGGCACTCAGTCTCTAAAAGGTTCGTCATCACTGTCCTACAACGTAGGAAGCATCTCTATGGTTTGTAAAGAGAGGATAGAAAGACATCTTCCAGCACCCAAGTCAACAATGGCACGCACATTCTTTTCCAAACCATTTTCAGTTTCATAAATAATATTTATATATTTACACAAGAACAAGATATTTTTTTCCAACTTGAGGGAGGGGCATTATCCAATGAGGGAGGCTACATGTACAGAGCAAACACCAGAGATAGACCAACCAACCCACAGAGAGAACTACTGGAGAGAAGCAGGAAGGAGAATTGAGAGTTTAAAGGAGAGGAGAGGAGGAGAGCTTCATGGACACCATCCATCATTTTGTTATTGTTGGAATAGCTTTCGTGAAATTGGAAAAACAACAGTACGTATGGTGTGAGGTTGCCTGAGAACTTTCCAAACAAACTTAATGCTTTATTGCAAACCAATTTCTGTCATAAAAAGCTGGCTATGCTTATGTGCAGGGTTACATCTGGGTTGCAGAATTACTCAGAGTCACTAGATGGCAGCAAAAGAGAAAACCTCAAATGATTTGCCTGCAGTTATCAAAGTTTTTCACTTTCGCTTATGATCATCTAGTGGTTTTCAAAATTTTTGCAACCTAGTTCTGGTAAGCTAATATATGTATATTTTGCGTTATGTGTGTTTGTGTTATGGGGTGGAGTACTATCTCCTCTTCTATCCTCAACGTAATAATCATAGTAATTCTTGGCATAAGAGTGCAGAGTGCTTTACAATCCTTTTTCATTCACAAGAATCTTGTGATGTAGGCCACAATATAATTATTCTTATTTTTAAATAGATCTTGAAGACTATTATATACAGAAGCTTTCTCAAAATAATCCAGGCTTTTTATACCCTAAAGCAACATTTAGGGTAATTCTAATGCACTGTGCTACAAAAATTAAACATATTTTTGTAAATTTCCCTAATGGGGTAGGAAAGCAATATATAACAATTGCTTGTGCTTTACTAGAGGCCAAAATGGCAGAAGGAGAGTGGTATACCCTGAAAATTAATTTGATCACCATGCTCACTCTGTTGCACCTGCAAAGAGTTAAGCTAAGAGTTTATACTGTCAATTAATATATGCTCTTAGTGCATAAGTGCTACATCTGCAGATTGAGCAAAGATTTCAAATAGGGATTGTGTCTTTTAAGAGCTGGTATAATGTGATGTATAACGTGTTTAACTGAGTTTGGCTAATTAGACCTCATTCAGATCCCTGTTTACACCCCACTTTCCTTCAGGAAACTGAAAGTAACATACAATGGCCAAGGAACCCCTGTTTTTATCCCTGCAACAATTGTATGAGGTAGGTTCAGCTGAATAAGGCTGACCCAAATTCATCCAGTGGGTTTCCATAGTTGAATGGAGACTTAAAGCCAGTTCTCCATGATTGTGTTTCTCAGCCTAAATTTATCAAATAAGAATGTTGTAAGGATAAATTTTTACATGCACGGAGAAGGAAACAGTCCAAGTACAGTAAGTTTGTTTAAGAGAAGCCCATAGGATTGAAAGCAACACTCTAATCTAAACATTAGAACATAATTGGGAATAGTTTATACCCATTTACAAGTGAATTAGAAGCTCTTTAGTATTTGCTGTTAAAGTATCGTGTGGGTATGTGGCTGGCTTAAATAAGAATCTAGGAGAACAATAGGCTCAATTTATATGAAGGGACTATGCTAGTTTCTTGTAAAAGAACAAGGAGTTATAAAAACCACAATCCTTCTGATGGAGAGACTCTGATAAATCAACGCTTATGGGATAATACTTGGTTAGCCTTGTATTGGTACCTATTTTTTGAAAGCACCAGAAAGCAAGACAAACAATGGATGAAAATTAATCAAGGAGAAAAGCAACCTGGAATTAAGGAGAAATTTCCTGAGAACAATTAACCAGTGGAGCGGCTTGCCTTCAGTAGTTGTGGGTCCTCTGTCACTGGAGCCTTTTAAGAAGAGATTGGACAGCCACTTGTCTGCAATGGTATAGAGTCTCCTGCTTGAGCAGGGATTTGGACTAGAAGACCTCCAAGGTCCCTTCCAACTCTGTTATTCTGTTCTGCTCTGAAATATTTTAGAGTTTTAGAATATAATGTTGCCTCCTGGGGAAGAAATGGCAAAAGAATCGACAACCACAGCAGAATGAAGAACTGGTGAGTAAACCGGCTCTTTGTAATTCCTCTCTGGACAAAGAAATGACTTGAGATGGCCCATAAATGCTCCAGACAGTTGATTCTTATGAAGATACTGCAAGACTGATCTCCAATAGGTTTAGAGCCAAGGGAATAGCTTCCATGCTCAACCCATGGTCAGTACCTTTAAGGAAATAGGGTTTGAGTACTTCCTTTTCTAATTATTTTTGGAAATTGCTTGTTAACTGGTTTTCATCTATTAGAAAACTGCATTACCAGGTTTTACAGCAACAGATGAATTTCCTTAAATCTATAGAGGAAGAAATTTTAAATACAAAGTTTTATAACAAACTTGTAATACAATACAAGGACTTTTTTTCTGAAATAAATAGCAAAATTGTGATTAAGACTTTGATTTTTTTAGAAAGTTACAAGTGGACTAAGAGTCCAGATGGACTTGAAATAAGATTTTGGAATTCATTATAAGAATTCCTCCTGTAGGGAAATACTTTTGGTTTTGAATTCTTGGAAAAAAAAATGATAGAATGAATCTTTAAAGGTTACGCTAGAGGGCACCAGAAGGAACTAAATATAACACTTAAAGAAGAACATTTAAATTTGACTTACGTACATAATGGAACAAAATATTTTTTGACTTATTGAAGGATATTTTTGAACAATGGATCCAGAAGCTAATATTAAGAGTGTCTGCCTCTATAAATAGATAGTTTAAAAGATGTTATAATAGAGGAACTAATTTTATCAGACAAGACTGAGACTGATCTGAAACTGAATTTAAAAGCTTCAAAAATGATACAGAAAACGATGCTATGCTGGACATACAAAAGAAGCAGATAATAATTAAAAGGGGTATACAGATAACAAAGCAAAAGAGTGACTGGGATAATCTTCCCATATTAAATTTACAAAAGAAGCTTCTTAAAACTTTGAAGACTTTTTTGAAGACTTTTTTGAGAAGAGACAAAAGAAAAAGACAAAAAAAAATTTGGGGGGACATTATTTGAAAGGGCTAAAGATTAAGATTGCTAAGAATTCAAGGAAGGAATATAAAGTTGGTTTATTTGATCCAGGCTAAAAAAATAGATATGTTGTTATCTCTGGTAACACTTAATGGATTTTTTTCTGATCTGGACTGAAATAATGACATTCTAAAAAAATTGTTTATGCATAAGAGATGGGATATGGGTAGAAGAGATCATTTGTTGTATTTTAAGAGGTGATACATTTTTCTTTATATATTTCTTCTTTACTATATTCTTTACTATATTCTTTTTCTATTTTTTCTATTTTTTTCCTGCACATTCTATTTTTCTTTTTTAGTTTTTAAGAAGAAACTGGACAGCCGTTTGTCCGAAATGGTATAGGGTTTCCTGCCTGAGCAGAGGGTTGGACTAGATGACCTCCAAGGTCCCTTCCAACTTTATCATCATCATCATCATCATCATCATCATCATCATCATCATCATCATCATCATCATCATCACCATTATTATTATTATTATTATTATTATTATTATTGTCAAAGTTGCAATTTTTAATAAAATTATTATTAAAGAATAGTATAATATTGCCATCTGAAGTTTTCGTTGTTGAAGAAAGCCTAGATTTTTTATCCTTGTTTGAATATAAAGTGCATTAAATAAGTCTGAAATGCTATACATTAAAAAAAAACCTGCAACAAAACAATATGAGGAAATTCCAAGAGGTGGATTGGGCAAGGAGAGACTATAGCCATCAAGTACAGGATATTTTTAAAGCTACCAAGAGAAGAAAGGTGGGGGAGGGGGAGAGAGATAATTTGATATTGTTACACAGAAAGTGATTTACAGTATACACCAAAAAATATCAACCCATTAAGCATAAAAACCATTTACAGCTCAGGAAAAAAATGCTGAAATGCATAATACAGTATTTGGAAATGCCTGGGTGCATATTGGAGGCCTATAGATTACAGCAGAAAAGTGGACTATTTTTTTAAAATATGGGAGTAAGCGATTATCCTAGTACTGTGAACAACCTCCCCTGTCTTTAGTTCAGGATGATGGCTGGTGCATAGGTGCTAAAGGCATAAGATGTTGAGGGAGATGGAGTATCCCTAAAGTATTAAAGTCCCCAGGAGAACATGATCTAATTTATTTCTAAGAATCAGAAGGGTCTAAGGCAAAGTTTAAGGTACTGAAAGGATGAGATGTACCACAAGGTTACCCAGATAAGAGACTAAACAGCTGGAGTTAGTGCCAATCCACTTCCTAATTAGTAGAAGTCCAGAGGGGAAACCAAAACATCCACTTGTTTCCTATTGTCCATTTTGCCTAGGGCAGTGGTGGTGAACCTATGGCACGGGTGCCAGAGGCAGCACTCAGAGCCCTCTCTGTGGGTACGCGCGCCATTGCCCCAGTCCTAGGCCTTCAGCTGGGTTTTATAAAACCTTTTCACTTTAGGCCTCCGCCACCATGTGCAAAAAAAAAAAAAAGGTTCAATCAGTCAATTTCAACTTCTCGCGCGAAAAAAAAGATCTTGCAAAGTTGGAATTGATTGATTGAACTTTTTAGTCCCACCCAGTCTGCTGTTACCACTGCAGCCACACCCAGCCAATGGGCCACACCCAGCCCATGGGTCACACCCAGCCAATGGGTCACACCCATCTGGCACTCGACAATGCATAAGTGGGTTTTGGGTTGCAGTTTGGGCACTCAGTCTCTAAAAGGTTCGCCATCACTGGCCTAGGGATTAAACCTGGGGTCTTATGCATATGAAGGGAGCGGTTTATTCATAAGCTATGTTTTCATTTCATACTCAGTAGATGATGTTACAGTGTCCTTGCTCTGATCCCAGAGCTTTTCAGTCAAGGACTGTGGGGTAGAATCAGGGGCAATGGGTGTGTGGAATTTAACTCAACCCTTTGGGTGAAAGAGCATCAGCCTAGAGCAGGAATGGACAATGTGGAGGTACAGTGGCCTGTACACAAGGAAGGGTAAAGGTTTGAAAGTAAGTGCTTGTGGATCATTACTGAGGTGTAACAGACTGCTGGGAAGGGCAATTTTCAGTGGGTCCAAACATTGGTTGCTAACACATCAGAAATGGGATGGAGGTTGTAGGACAGGATGGTAAAGTAATTGAAGATAGGGAAGAAGGCTGAACAAGAAGCCTTCTCCTCACTCCAGTGGATTATAACTAAGGCCCCATCATCACATCAGGGTGGAGGATGGGGTTCTCTATGACAAATCCCGTTGTTCTGGCACACCATACATATAGGAATCTTTCCCAGGCTCCTGTATATATTCCTCCTTTTTGTCCCAGTCAGCCGTCCAACCTCCATTGGCAAAACTGGTACTTTTAGTGGCCCCATAACCGCTGCCGCCTGCTCCTGCTCCCACGCGGGCAGCTTCATCTTCCTCATCAGCCAGTTCATCCTCGTTGATGAAGCCACATTTCTCTTCAGTCAATTCTTCTGGCTCAGCCCAGGGTTGCTTCTCCCCAGAAGCAAAAATCCCATAGAAGATGACACCACCATAATGTACTAGAGAGGCAATGAGGAAAACATACTGCCATTCTTCTCGTGTCTGTGGAAAATATAAAAGACCCATCATTCAGAGCTTATTTGAGGGATATCCCATGCCCATACAGGTAGTCCTCATGTTACGAATGGAATGGAGCCTGCCCATTCCATTTGTAACTCAAAAACTAGTAGGAGTGAATCTCGTACCTCACACGAGATCACTCCCTGCTCGTTAAAACGGCTCATCAAGTGAACATGAGGTATTTCAGGGTGAGGAAGGCCATGGAGGGTCTAGTGATGGAACAGGCCCCCAAGGCCTCCCCAACCCATTAAGATACTTCATGCTTCCCCCTCTCTTCATGCCCCGCCGGACTCACCTTGAAAAGATCTGTCTCTTCTCTGCCGTGGTTCCTGCTGCTGCCCGGATCTGAGGCTGGGGGACGCTTCTGCATGCCTCCGGGTGTCAGAGGCCTTTTCCAGGCTGCTGCTGCTGCCTGGAACTGAGGCCAGGAGACGCTTCTGTGGCCCTCCAGATGCCCAATCTGAGTGCCACAGGTCTTTTCCAGGCTGCTGCCGCCCAGATCTGAGGCATGCCCCAGCCTCAGATCCAGGAGGCAGCGCCTTGGAAAAGGCCTCCGGTGCCTGGATCGGGCCTCTGGAGGACCCCAGAAGCATTCCCCGGACTCAGGTCCAGGAGGCAGCAGCCTGGAAAAGGCCTCTCGTGCCTGGATCCAGTCTCCAGAGGGCCGCAGAAGCGTCCCCCGGCCTCACATCTGGGCGGCAGCAGCCTGGAAAAGGGCTCCAGTGCCCGGATCTAGCCTCCGGAGGCACGCGGAAGTGTCCCGACTTCGGTTCCGTTCTCTGTTGCAGAGAACAAAGGCCTAAAGTACTATGAGATCACGCGAGATCAGTAGCATGAGATCTCATCTCCCTAATCTTGCGTGATCTTGCATTACCTTAGGCCTCCATTCTCTGTGAACGCCCCAAAGGCCTGGAGCAGCCAAGAAAGCGAAGGATCTTGATCTTCGCAGGGCGAGTATTGAAGGCCTAGCGCCTAGGGAGACCAGGGGCGGGGGTGGGGAGGGAGGGAATAACCAGGGTGAATATTGCAGTGCCACTGTGGTTGCTTGTAAGGGTGAATGACTGCCATGATGCTGCAATATTTGTAATTTCGGGATTTGCTCGGGGGCACTTATCGCGTACCTTCGAACGTTTGCTAAGGGAACGCTGGCAACTTGGGAATTACCTGTATTCTTCAACCAACAGTGGACACCCTCCCTCTGAAAATCCCCTTTTCTTACTAATAATTAAGTCATCATGGCGTATACTGCAGCCTTGAAGGAGAAAAGGATGAGGTTAGTTACAACCAAGTAGAACGGATAATTTATAGGATATACACATATCTAGATATAAATATTCAGAAAGTAAACACTTAAGATTGCAAAAGTGAGGTACATAAAGCACCCCTTCATTATTTCTAGAACCAGTCAGAGTGGATGACCAATATTTTGTGCAGCTCCATAACAAAAGTTATAAAATGCAAAGAATTAAAAGGAGCAGTAAAGGTTCCTTTTACTAACATAATACAGGTAGTACTTGACTTACAATCACAGTTGACCCCAAAACTTCCATTGCTAAGTGAGGCAGTTGTTAAGTCAATTGTATCTCATTTTATGACATTTTTGCCACAGTTGTTAGTTAAGTGAATCACTGCAGTTAGGTGAATGGTGCAGTTGTTAAGTGAATCTGGCTTCCCCTGCCAGCTTTGCTTGTCAGAAACAGTCACAAGCAGTGCTTTTTTTCTAAAAAATAAAATAAAGGTGCCGGAACTCACACACGTCATACAACCCGCCTTGCCTACCCTACAAGGTTCCATCCCAAAAAGGTGCCGGAACTCCGTTCTGGGCGTTCTATGAGAAAAAAAGCCCTGCTCATAAGTGTGAAAAACGGTCATGTCACTTTTTTCAGTGCTGTTGTACCTTTGAATGGTCGCTAAATGAATAGTTGAAAGTCGAGGACTACCTGTAGACCAAAGCCAAGTAAGCTATCTTGTGACTTAACTTTATGTATGACCATCCTAACCTCTCAATCTAAGGCTCTTTTCCTACGGCAAATTAAAGTTCTCTGCATCCATTCAGCAGAAAATTAAATGAGCATGAAATTTGTGATTCCTTATCCGACAGATACTGCCAGTCACCTGATGTCCATCCAAAACAATGGGTAACAATGCCTGATGTAGGACATGCCTTTATGCTTAAGGACAACTTAATTTTATCTGACTCAAGAGATGAGGATGGGATGAAAGCAACGTCCAAAGATATTACCTGCACATTTTAGGTCATACTTAAATGGAAGTGGGGAAAGGCCCTATGTACAAAAAGCCCTACACAAAAATAAGAATTGTGAGGATAGGAAGTACATAGAATAATTTTTTTCCCCACTTTCTAGAAACCATTTCTTACCTTATGTTTAGTCATTGCTCCAACAATGAGTGGGCACACCATGCCTGACAGGGTCCCCACACCATTGGAGATGCCCATCAAGATACTGGCATATCGGGGGGCAATATCTAAATGGTTGACATTGAATCCTGGAAGTGGCGGAGATAAAAATGAAATGAGTACGATACACTCCCTGGAAATTTATATAATTAGATTGCTTTTGGCAACACAATTGCAGTTTAATAAAAGAACTGTTAATGTTACTATGGTCTTCTTCAATCTAATAATACAATCAGCCATCTAGAGGAGTTGTACTTCAGTTTCCATAATCAGATTGGAGAAAACATCCATAGCACTATCTAGCTTCAGCTGATTGGACCAGGATGGATGAAGGGACAGCGAGCATTTAAAGGGGGGAGAAAAGCATTTTAAGGTGCATAATCAAATCTGCAAAATTCATTGCATTTCTATTGATCTATTAGGACAAGCATATTATGCAAACTAATTCTGGGAGCCATTAAATAATTAGTTCATTTTAACACAAGCAGAACATGGTTCAACTATAGTACTAGATGGTGATAGTGGAACAATGCAAGAGGACATTTTATGTGATTGACAATGGATGAAGATTAGCCAAAGTGTATCATTTCCAGCTCCGTAATTCTTAGGTCTAAGATGTCCTGAGCGTGGTTTGCATCTTAATACTGCAAATCCTCATATTATTATGTTCCACATCTCTTTCTATAAATGCACTTAGAAGCACACTGAAACCTGTGGCACCTTTATGTATAAAGCCTTTTATCAATAGATAGTTGCACACATACAATAAAAAGTGGAAGCTGATTCACTTCAGATTATGGTACAGGAAACCTGTTCTTTTGATGCATCATTCACACATGCCTTTGCTACACTTGAGTAGAGTTAACCTTCAGGAATTTACTATGATTAGCCTTTTTCAGTTGCGTTCCTGTATTCTTTTTTGTTTGTTTCCCCTTTTGTGCTTTCTTGTTTTTAGCTAGTGGCTAAGACAGAATTTCTCAACCTTGGCAACTTTAAGATACATGGACTTCAGTTCTCTGAATTCTACAGCCAGCATGAGCTAAGCCAATGAACAATGGCGTTTTTTTTACAGAATGAGCAACACAAAATGTTTCCCAGGAAGTAGGCCCATGAGAAACGACTTATGGGTCTGAGGGACAGAGCAGAGCAAACTCCGTTTCTCCCCTTGCGTTATTTTGAGGCAATACAGCAGAATAAGAAAGAGTTGGAAACTGGCAAGGGGAGAGCAAAAATGAGGAAAGGATGGTGGCAAAATGGTGCTAGTGATGATACAGGAAGTTGAGGAAGGAGGGGAGTCTTTGTGACATGCTGCTGTTCATCCCAAAACATACATGGTGGGATAGCAACACTTATACTGTACCGTATACAGATAGTCCTTCACTTACAACCACAAATGGGACCAGATTTTCTGTTACTAATCAAAACGGCTGCTAAATGAATCATGCCTGATTCTATGACCTTTTTTGCCATGGTTGTTAAGTGAATCTGTGAAGTTGTTAAGTGAATCACGCCTAGGTTAATCAAATCTGCCTTTCCTCATTGACTTTGCTTGTCAGAAGTAGCTTGAAAGGTCACAAATGGCAGTCACATGACCCGGGGATGCTGCAATTGTTGTACATACATGTTGGTTGCCAAGTGCCTGAATTCGACCATGTGACTGTGGGGATGTTGCAATGGTTGTGTGAGGACTGGTCGTAAGTTACTTTTTCGGTGCTGTTGTAACTTTGAACACTTGCTAAAGAAATGGTTGTAAGTCAAGCACTACTTGTAGTGCTTTGGCATCTGAAAGCATCCCAAGTCAGGTTTAAGAAGTCTGGGCAAAACTTTTGGCCCACTCCTATTGGGCTCCTATCCAGGTAAACTTGGGAAAGGAGTGGATATTTACCGTAACCATGCCTAAAAGTCAGCCCAACTGTCCAAGAGCTTACCTGAAATAGCAAAGCCACTGAAACCCACAGCCAGGACGAGAAAAGAAATCGCCACCCCTCTGCTGTGGGAATAACCAACTACTAAGAGCAATGTGGCCTCCATGCCAAACCCTGACGAGAAATGAGAACCACACATGTAACTATGGGTTACAAATAATATTAGCTGTATTCAAACATCGCATGAAACTAAAACTAAAGAAATCGTATTATGGCTTAGCTTGCAATATAAGAACCCAGTCAAAAGACCCCCTGTTTAAAACCAATAATCATCATTGGCGTAAGACCAGGTGAGAGACAGATCATCATAGAGAAAATCTATCTGGGTGGTCTCCAAGAGCTGACGTTGACCTAATGGCATATAATCAATAAACCCAATTATAAATTCTGCACTATGTCAGTCATTTTAATACTTTGAGATTCTGAGATCATTTCAGATTATTCCGGAAGGAGGTTTTCTAAAGCTTCCCTATAACAGTGCTCTTCAGATGAGGTGGACTACAGTTCCCAGTACTCTCATCAGGAGGGCCATAACTATGTTGGCTGAGGATTTGAGGCATTGTGTTCCAACCCACCTGGAGGAGGATGTCTTGGTGTGCTTTTTTTTTAAAATGAAAGCTATTCTTTCACGCATATAGAAGTTTGGAAGTTTCTGGAAAGTTGTAGGAGAAAATCCCTCTCAAGAAAGAACAGACAAGATGTACAAGGCCTTTCACTCTGGTTAGGCTCAGGCTGTTGGAAACCCAGTGTGGACTTCGTTAAAGCCAGATGCAAAAATTTAACAGAGATTTTATTCTGTGAGTGCTGGAAACCTATCTTTTTTCCTCATTAAAGATTTCTCTGAATTGTCTGCAAAGTTTTTGGATTTGGAGGACCCGAGGCCCTTCAAACGTTGAATGAAAACTCATAAATGCTGACCGTGAGTGATATCAGCTGGGGATGATGGGATCAGATATATAGCATCAACCTTGATTGCGGTAGGCTGCCCATTTGTATTTTAAGGAATACAATGTGATTCTATAGCATTCCTTCCTCTAAAGCAGGGGTGTCCAAACTTGGCAGCTTTAAGACTTGTGGACTTCAATTCCCAGAACTGGGGAAGTCCCCAAGTCTTAAAGTTGTCAATTTTGGAGAGCCCTGCTTTAAAGAATTCAAATGCCTTTTGTTCATTGCCAAAACGACCCTCAGTACTCATCCTTTCAATCTGGGTATCTATCAATCTCATTTTTCTTAAAAAGAAAAAAGAAAAGAAAAAGATACTCTCTAGAGCAGACATGTCAAACACAAGGCCCGGGGGCCGGATGCGGCCCGCGAAGTGGTTTCATGTGGCCCGCGAAGCCATCCTGGAAACAGTGAGGGAACGGCCCCCTCTGCCTTGGCCCTGGCCCAGGCCAGCCGGAAGCCAATGTACAATTTTGTGGTGGCCATCTATGCTGAAACACATTCAGTCTTAGCTCCACAAGGCCGTCCAGAAACAGCGAGGAACCAGCCCCTGCCGCATTGGCCCTGCCCCCTGGGTGCATGCTGGGGAGGTGTCACCCTTTCTGAGGAATGAAGAAATACACCATGCCTTGGCACTTGTTCCGGTCCCACCTCCTTCTGCCAGAGACCCTCAGATCTGTCCCACTCCTGCCCAGGTCCCCACAGGCACCATTGACACGAACGATGTAGAGCTGGCCATGCCCACACAGTAGGCCACACCCACTCCATCCACGCCCACCCAGTAAGCCGCACCCACCCTGGCCACACCCACCCAGCCCCCCAAGGGCAACCGCAATGCTGATGTGGCCTTCAATGAATTTGAGTTTGACACCCCTGCTCTAGAGGTAGCTGCTCGATCCTAACCCTTGTCCCCACAGCTTGTTATGTGACAATGATGCCTTTCTCACTCACCCCCACAGTTCATCATCTTGCGGACATTGGTGGTAGTCATAAGTCTTCGCGAGCGCAAGAAGTCGGCAATTTGGCCTCCAATGGGTACAATGATGGTCATAACCAAGTGGGGCAAAGCAGAAAGCATCCCCACCTGTGTGTGTCAAAAGTAAAGAAAAACAATCAGCATCCCAGAGACCGGAAGGTATTAAAAGACAGCTGAGCAAATCCAGGTATCCCTTAGAACAGCGTTCCCCAACCTTTGAGGCTGGGGGGGGGGAGGAGAGGGGAACTACTCACACAAGAGAGAAGAGAAGCCTTTGGGGCGAGGTTTCACGCTCCTTCAGGCTTCTCTGTGCCAAAAGCTTTTGCAAAGGGATGGAAGGCCTGAAGAGATCGCTCCCCTGAAGCCTTTCATCCATTTTCAAAAGCTTTCGGTGTGGAGAAGAGAAACCTTTGGGGGCGCAGTCTCATGCTCCTTCAGACTCACCAAGGCTGCTCGACGCTCCAAAAGTGGATCCAGTGCCTTGCACAAGTAGCCTTAGTCAGTCAGCGAAGCTGAGCAGGGTGTGCTCATCTCATTCAGCCTCTGCTCTCAGTACTCCACTTTTGGAGCATCGGCTTGCCACCCAGCTGGACCGCTCACACGAGTGCAGCTGCGTGCATATACTGGCCCACGTGTCACACGGCCCAGTTCCAAATAGGCCACGGCCTGGTAGTGGGCCATGGCCCAGGGGTTGGGGACCCCTGCCTTAGAAAAAGAGGGGACTTGAGGGAGGCATTATCTAATTCCCATTCTTTTTCAAAAATAGATTTATGACATTATGCAATTAATTTTAAAAAAATAACTCCAATCCCACTTTCCAGCAGCAAAAACATGTTTTAAGAAATAGGGTTGCCAGGTCTGTTTCCAAAAAATAGCGGACAAGCACGGGGGGGGGGGGTGTTTAAGTAGTAAAAAACGTAGACTGTACAGCTTTAGATTACGTACCATTTCATCATAAAGCTTTTGAATAAAAAAAAATGTCCACTATTTTGTGAAAAAAAAATAGTGAACATAATGTGAAAAAAGTGGACTGTCCACTCAAATAGTGGACACCTGGCAACCCTATTAAGAAATAATAATAATTTGCCATTTTCTCAAATCTTGCTCTATCTAAATTTTTCCAATAGTGGATATTGATTTATATTGTTTATACAGTACATGCCTAAAGGCATTATCCACAGTCTTTAATCAAAGTGTAAAACAAAATGGGTCAGTTCTAAAATTTAGATAGGCTACCAGTTTCTAGGGCCAGTGAGGATAAGCACCTCCCTTGAAGAATATGCCCAGGTGCATTTTTGCTGTTTAACGCTTGCAGTAAAGCTATTAATGTATTCCTGTGCACACACATAATACAAACCAGAAAAAAGACTTTTCTTACCTTACTGATTTCAAAACCAAACACTTCTTCAAAATAGGCTGGCTGGCTGATTAAGAGCAAATAAAATGTCCAGCTTCTGCAAAAATTGGCTACAATAATGGCATACACTGGCATGGATGTGAAGAACCGACGCCATGGAGTTTTGAATTTCTGCAGAGAAGGAGCAGAGATCTCTTGTTATCTGATACCTTCTAGATGCGCTGTTTTATGATTTCCATACGTTCCAGATGGGACATTCAACAGACGTGCTAGCTGGGGATACATCCACCCAGGGTGGAAAGCCAAAAGCTGTAGGACACACTATATTAAGCAAGTAATTGAATAAATGAAGGTAAAATTGCCTGGAGCATTTTAAAGCCCCACAGAGGAGCTGGCTAACTTACAAATATATACAAATACTGACCATCAGGGGATTCATCAGGGTGGCGCTCTCTCCGATGCTTTCCTCTATGTACTTCCTCTCTTCCTCCGTGATGGTTGGGTGCTTGGCCGGACTCTCATAGGAAACCATCAGCCAGAATAAATACCAGAAAATACCAAAGCTCCCTGCAAAGACAGAAGTGCAGAATAACCAGTGAGAGGAACAGAATAGAATAGAATAGAATAGAATAGAATAGAATAGAATAGAATAGAATCTGGAAGGGACCTTGGAGATCTTCTAGTCCAGCCCCCTGCTCAAGCCCGAGAATCTATACCATTTCAGACAGGTGTCTAGTCTCTTCTTAAAAACGTCGAGTGATGAAGCCCCCTCAACTTCTGAAGGCAAGCTGTTCCACTGGTTAATTGTCCTCACTGTTAGGAAGTTTCTCCTTAATTCCAGGTTGCTTCTCTCTCTCTCAGTTTCCAACCATTGTTTCTTGTCCTGCCTTCAGGTGCTTTGGAGAATAACGTGACCCCCTCTTCTTTGTGGCAGCCCCTCAAATACTGGAATACTGCTATCATGTCACCCCTATTTTTTTAAGAAGAAGAAGAAGAAGAAGAAGAAGAAGAAGAAGAAGAAGAAGAAGAAGAAGAAGAAGAAGAAGAAGAAGAAGAAGAAGAAGAAGAAGAAGAAGAAGAAGAAGAAGAAGAAGAAGAAGAAGAAGAAGAAGAAGAAGAAGAAGAAGAAGAAGAAGAAGAAGAAGAAGAAGAAGACGGTATAGGCAATAGTCTGCAACCTGATCATATTGGCGATCCTGTTTTTATCAGCAGCCGCACGAAAAAGTGCTGCTGAATTTTGTCCAAACCAATCCCTTAGATTTTGAAGCCACAATGTTCTTCTTCTGCCTGGACCTCGTTTGCCTTCAATCTTTCCCTGGAGGATTAAATGGAGTATGCTGTATTTTTCTGGGTGTCGCATCACATGTCCGAAATATTCTAATTTTCGTTTTTTAATTGTTTTGATGATTTCCCTTGGCTTTCCCAGGCGGCTTATCACCTCCTCATTTCTGATCTTGTCAACCCAGCTTATACGTAATAGCTGCCTGTAAATCCACATTTCAAATGCTTCTAGTCTCTTCAGGTGGCCTTCTGTCAGAGACCAACTCTCTACTCCATAGAGCAGGATAGAAAAAATAGCATCTAACAAGCCTGATTTTCAGTCTTAGGCTTATGTCATGACTGCAGAAGACCTTTTTCATTTTGAAGAATGCTGTTCGGGCTTTTTCTCTCCTTGTCTTTACTTCAATGGTCATGTCCCAGCTTTCATGTAAATTAGAACCGAGGTGTGTGATCCTTTCAACTTTTTCTAGTGGTATTCCTTCGGAATTTATTGGTGGTAAATTAACAGGTTGTTTGCTGACGACCATGATCTTGGTTTTTGAGGTGTTAAGCTTCAAGCCGTATTTTTCAGATATTTTTGTGACTCTGTTGATGAGGAGCTGAAGGTCTTCATGCTTACTGGCAAGCAGAACTGTATCGTCAGCATATCTTAAGTTGTTGAGCCAAACACCGTTTACTTTGATGCCAGCATCAATGTTCTCCAGTGCCTCGTTGAAGATTGACTCAGAATAGATATTGAACAACAGTGGAGACAGAATACATCCCTGTCTGACCCCTCTTCTTATTTCTGCATCAGCTAAGTATTTTTGGCCTAGTCTCACATTTGCTACCTGATGCCAATACAGATTCTTTATTATTTGGATGTCTTTGTCATCTAGTCCCCCTTGTTTCAGGATTTCTAATAGTTTGCTGTGTCTTATTTTATCAAAAGCTTTTTCAAAATCAATGAAGCACATGTAAACACTGTGATTGACATCTCTACAACGCTGTACAAGAACCTGAATGCTGAACAGTGCATCTCGTGTACCAAGATTGTTTCTGAAACCAAATTGTGTGTTACCTAGACGCTCTTCAGTTTTGTTGTATATTCTTGTGTGAATTATTCTCAGGAATATTTTCAGAGCATGACTCATTAAGCTTATTGTTCTGTATTCGGTACACTTCTTTGCATTTATTTTTGGGGGGATTGTCACAAAGGTTGATTTTAGCCAATCATTTGGTATCTTTCCTGTTTCATATATCTGATTGAAGAGCTGATTGAAGACCAGCCAAACCCAAGTCCTGCAGCCATTCTTCATATCTTTTAGTCTCCAGGCCTTTGATCATCTTAGTTGCTCTTCTCTGAATTTTTCCAAAGTCTCTCAACATCTTTTTTGTAGTATAGTGACCAATTATGATTTTTTCCCACTCTTGGGTGAAGGTGCTCGCCACCACTTTTAAGTCAGGGGCTAACTAACTCAGCATAAAATTTGTGACTCTGATCGCCCATTCTTATCTGGCTTCAATTGCTTATGTTTCCCATCATTCCAGTGATCTGACTTCTTGCCAAGTTGATGGGTGGTGGCAAAATGTAACAGACCTGGATGCTTTCTGCAGACGGTGGTGGAATAAGTGGAAACATTTACAACAGATAGTCCTCAACTTACAACCACAATTAAGCCCAGTTGTTAAGCAGGTCATTATGTGACTGTGCCCGATTTTACAACCTCTTTTGTGTTGGCTGTTAAGCAAGTGCCATATTCACTAAGCCAACCCATTGGGATTTAAAAAAATTTTTTTTTGCCTGAAACTGGAAAGTAAAGCCATTTTCCTGCAAAAATGTTTTAAACCATGGTCACGTGACTCTGGATCTCTGCAAATGGCAGGCCGGTTGCTGATTGTGGTCACATCACCTTGGGGGTGGAGGTCGAGGCTGGCCATAAGAACTTGAAACCCAGGTTGTAAGTTCCTTTTTGGGGGTCTGTCGTAACTGGCTGCTAAGCAATTAGTCGTAAGTCAAGGACCACCTGTACTTTAACATCTGTATGGATGGAGATGGCTTATGGCGATCTTATTGGGCTGGGAACGAGATGAAGGCAATGGCACAGAGACATGGAGGATAAAAAATCTGCTAAAGCATATTTGGGCTGTGATTAAGTCCCAGTGAAGAACGGCCCAATATGGCAGCCATCGCTTTTGGGCCAGTTCACTTACCATAGACGTAGAATACAGAGCTCCATCCTGAATATTGAACTAGAATCCCAGCAAGAGGCATGGCCACCACCGCCCCTGCATAAGAACCTGGAAAGTTATGTAGGAAATATTAGCTAAATATACAAGCCAGGATTCCTCATTCCCATCAGCCTTTGAACTGATACCACAATTTCTCTTTGATTTGAAAATGCCATTCTTAGTTGTGGTTGTAATTTTTACACAAGAGAGAAAAACAGACAATAAAACCCCACCCGCAAGAGGAACGGGAGCTAATAAATAATGGTGAAATTAAAATGTAATTCCTTAATAATTTATCAGCAACACTAATTGAACTGGAAAGGAAACAAGAAGGGTAGAAGCTATAAAATAAAATTACTAATAATATTTACAGCTGCATGAGACTATGTTGTTTCCAAGTAAACATTATAGAAATTACGTTGCCTATGAATACGAGCACTGATGGATATCATGATATTGTATTGAATGCTTTGGGCAACCACTATTTTAATTTTATTACTAAATTATTATGGAAAAACAATGCCTCAGCAACAATAAGGCAAAAATGTGAAAGCAACTTAATAGCCATTTTTAGTGAGTTCATAAACCAGTCCTGTGATGATTCAACTCATGGGATGAGAGAGAAAACTCTAGTGAAGTATTTTGATCTAGAGTTTTGCACAAAGGCTAAATCTGTGTTTTTCCAACTTGGCAAATGTAAGATGTATGGACTTCAACTCCCAGAATTCCTCAGCCATCATGCTGCTTGAGGAATTCTGGGAATTGAAGTCCATATCTATCTTAAAGTTGCTAAGCTTGTAAAATATTGGGTCTCAATCAAAGATTCAACTTTCCAGAAGTCAACAACTGTCAGCTTTAAGAAACAAGGCTATCTTACCACAGAAAGCTGTTGTGGCCAGGCGGCTACGTTCCAAAGGGGGTGCCCATTTGCTCCAAATACCATGGCATGCTGGGTAGGTGACTCCCTGGAGGTGAAGGGCAGAGAATAATATAAAGAGGAAGGCCAGAAATTAGATTCATTAGTTTCTTAGCTCTTTCCCATTCAGACTGTTCTGTCAGAAAATGATAGATACATGGAGACAGACAAAAGTTCATAGAAGAATTAAGCCTGTTGACCGTGAGAAAGTAGATAGGATCCTGAGAGCTGTCAGTGTGATCACCTGTGCATTAGATCCATGTCCTTTAGTTGGTCAATGTCTCCCCAGGAAATCATGAGTTGGTGGGTCCAAGCAGTGGTAAATTCATCCTTGAGAGAGATGGTGGCTGTCTGTCGTCTTCTTGAGAAGACATTGCAAGAAGACTGTACAATATTGGATAATTTCTGACCTGTCTCCCATTGGAGAAGATTGTTGAGAAGGTGGTCATTCTGAGGCTTCAAAAAACTCTGGAGGAAGGGGATATCTGGATCTGCTTCTGAATCAAAGCAGAGTACCAAACTGGCACTGATCTCCCATGATAATCTAGGAAAGGACTGGGATGGGAGGTGGGGGTGGATCCATTCTGGGTCTCCCTGATCTCTGAGTGGCCTTTAATAGCATCAATAAATTGTATCCTTCTGAATTGGCTTAGGTTATGGGGAGAGTTACTCCCCCCAATCTGGGATTGTTCGGACCACCAGCCTGTCTTTTGAAAGGCTCTAAAGATTTGGCTTTTCTCTCAGGAGCCTTGTGGGGTCATTTTAATTATTCTGGTTGTGGGACTGTGAGAAGCTGGCTCCTTTGTGAGATGGCTTATTTTTTATTTCTCTTAAAGTTGCCCTGAGTTTCTAATTGGACAGCTATGGAAAAATAAAAATAAATAAATAAAATAAAATAAAATAATAAAATAATAAAATAAATAAATAAATATAATAAAATAATAAAATAAAATAAATAATAAAATAAAATAAAATAAAATAAAATAATAAAATAAAATAANAAAATAAAATAAAATAAAATAAAATAAAATAAATAAAATAAAATAAAATAAAATAAAATAAAATAAAATAAAATAATAAAATAAAATAAAATAATGACTGAATAGGGCAGTGATAGCGAATCTTTTAGAGACCGAGTGCCCAAACTGCAATCCAAAACCCACTTATGTATCGCCAGGTGACGAGTCGGTGTGGCCCATTCGGCGGGTGCAGCTACAATGGGCTTGGCAGACTGGGTGGGCGTGGCCACTGGATGGGTGTGGCTGCAGTAGTCATGGCAGATTGGGTGGGCAAGGCCGGGGTGGGCTTGGCCACCTTGATGTTGCTTATGGGGAGGGATACCTGTGGGAGCCGGGCAGGGTTGGGGGAGATCCAGGTGGTTTCTGACACGTGGGATGGTGGGCTCCCCAATGGCAGCTCCAGGCTGGCTGGCCTTAGGCCAGTGATGGTGAACTTTTAAGAGACCACATGTGCTGGGGCGATGGCGCGTGCCCACAGAGAGGGCTCCGCGTGCCGCCTCTGGCACGCGTGCCATAGGTTCGCCACCACTGGAATAGGGCAAGCCCAAGTCTGCTTGCTAAGATGAAGAATAATGGGATCTTTCTCCCATTCCAAGTATGGATCTATCTAAAGTGAATCTCATTTCAACTCTAATAGGAGTTGAGAACATATTAGATGTGAGAACAGAATCTAAAGTATGCCTACAAGCAGCCAACCAATTCAGGGACTTAAGACAGGCCATTTAGCATTCAGAGCTGTGTCTTCCAACTTCACTCTTCCCTCCCCTCTACCTGTCACCTAGACAATCTGATGATTGGGCTGATCCTACAGCTGAGATATCAAACAGCCTTCTCCAGTTTGTTGCCCCTTGGGTTGTCTTGATCTTTACTTTCCATAGCGCATGGCATGGACTTTTGTCATGGTGGCAGGCTAAAAGCCCAACACATCAGGCTGAGGAAAGCTGGTGCAAATAATACAAAAAGCAAGCCCCTTGTATGGAGCTGCTGTAAGGGAATATTATTGCCAGGCAGATCAAGAACCTCTTTGTAGGGCAAAACAGGATTTATCCCACTGAGGGCAATAGCATGGCATGATTTGATGTTTTTCTTACACCTGTAGATACTGTTTAGATGTTCGTCTTATAGCTGTATGATACTTTCAGCCAATTGAATATCTCTCAATGTTTATTACTGTTAGCAATAAAAGTGTTTACGACCAATGTTTATTTTTTATTGGATTCTTGCAATACCCTGGAGATTCAGCCAGGCTTTATTTACTGTAAAGTGGAAGAAGCTCATAGAATTATAGAATTGTGGAGTTGAAAGAAAGGACAAGGGTCATCTTCTAATCCAACCTTGGTGGGAGATGGAAGAGGAACACTTAGGGATATTGGGAAAACTATCTTCTGCAACTCCTATCCATTCCTGT
Organism: Protobothrops mucrosquamatus; assembly: GCF_001527695.2. Lineage (NCBI taxonomy): Eukaryota > Metazoa > Chordata > Lepidosauria > Squamata > Viperidae > Protobothrops > Protobothrops mucrosquamatus. The sequence continues at coordinate 2,081,428 of NW_015386395.1, forward strand.
GTCAACTTTGTGGCTACAAAAGCAAACATGTGAAGCGATCAGCCTTACCTCAACAAGCCCTTGTAGGATCCTCACAAACATCACACAGCCAAAATGGACCCGAGCAGCTGAGGGAATCAGCATGTTCAAAGTAGAGGTTGCCACAATGGCAAAGCCAAAAACCCTACAATCAATAGAAGAGGGTGTTAGTAGAAGTAGTAGCTAACAGCATTGTTTACTTTGTGCATGGAATTTCTATTTGCATCGTTCTCCTACGAAAGTGTTCTAGTTTAGAGTGTCTCTTTTCACTAATCATCTATTCAAAATCAAAGTTTCATTTTTTTCCACCCCAAGCACACAGTCCAGAAGTGATTTCCAAGTAGAAACAAAAGTACTTATATATTTTTCTTTAATCAAAGCAGTCAATTACCTGTATGATTCAAATTGGCATCTTTAGAAAAGAACATGCAGCATGAATTGTAACTGTTCAACTATAGTGTTGGACTGAGTCTATAGATTGAGATCAACCGAGACCTGATTTAATGGCAGTTTCAAGAGTTGCTGGTCTCTTAACTTTCATTAGCCCAGCCAGGATGGCCAGTGGTGATGGGCAGCAGAAGACCAAGACACCAACATTTTGATGGCCGAAGATTCCCTAGCTCAGGGGTCCCCAACCCCAGTCCATGGACCAGTACTGGGCCATGGCATGCCAGCAACTGGTGCTCACAAACAAGCAAAGCCCCATCCACGGGACGCAGGTAGCACACAAAACTATGCCCCCTCTGGTCCGCGGAAAAACCTCTCTCCACGGAACCGGTCCCTGGTGACCAAAAGGTTGGAGACCTCTGCCCTAGCTGATCTACACACAAACATATATTCTACTTCCCCCCTCAAAACATTTACCTGTTAGCTGCAAATTTCTGTGCTATGAACCCCCCTGGGATCTGAGTGACGATGTAACCCCAGAAGAATGACCCGTGGATCATGCCTACTGTCTCTGGATCCCAGTTGAACTCAGCTTTCTAAGCAGGAAAGGATAAGAAACAAAAGACAGAGGGACACATGAGCAGGCATTTCCTGATCAGAGCCACCTATAGTACCTCCTAGATAGGACTTGGAGCAGCTTGGAGAAATGCAACTGAGAGAGTTTATCGCATTCTGCAGAAAAGAAAAAGGAAGAAAAAGACTTGCGAAAATCATTTCAGGTAAATGAAATTGTACGTGGACCATTAAGTCCAGAAGTTCAACTTATTTACAGTACGTGCACAGCTGACAGCACATATTAACCTGAATGGAGGCTGAAGAGAGTGTTTTTGAGAATGTAAAGAGTGAAGAGTGCATTCCTCTGAGACCTGGCACCAGAATACCCAGAATTAGGGGAAACACATAAGTGATTGTCAGCAGTGGTGGGATTCAAATATGTGAACAACTGATTCTCTGTGTGAATTCTACTTCTGGAAGTCCATTCTGGGCCTGGGCAACAAAAAATTAGCTACCAGTTCTGCCAAAGTGGTGCAAACCGGCTGAATCCCACCACTGATTGTCAGGCTTGTTCTCTCTTCCTGATGTTTATTTTTAGAAATTAAGCATCTGTTAAGAATTGTGTACATTTTGTTTTCTGTGTGAGTGGCGGCTTGTATTTTTATAAACCCAGGCTTCTCAGACTTCTAGAGCTTCGTCTTCGTCTGTTGAGCTGATGCATCCTGCACAATTCTAAAAAAGGTGCAGAATGTCTGTTGATATGAATGCCTCCCTAAAAAACAAAACAAAAAAAACCCTGAACCAAAACACAGTTACTTTCCATTAACAGAGGACAAAAACAGCCTCACCTTCACAATGACTTTATCCCCTTCGTAGACGGTGTTATTATTAACCATGCTGACAATGGCCACACCCAGGTTGCATCGGATGCCAAAGCTGATGCAGAAACCCAGACCGCAGAGGATGGCAATGATGTAACGGCGAGGCAGGCCAAAGCAAGTGCAGTCTATGACGGGCTGGGTCTTCTCGGTCACTTCAACAGGCCGCCCCTCTTCTGTCAGCTCGATGGTCTCCCCGCCGGGCTGCTTCCGTTCTAGAATTCTGGGGGTGGAGACGGCAGGCAGGGTGGGAACAAAAAATGGGTGTATGTGACAAAATTAGCACTTTGATGTAGTGGTAAAGGTGATGAACACCAGGAAATCAGGACTTCTAGTCTTCACTTAAGCATGAAAGCTGGTGACTGCCTTTGGGCCAGTGGCTGTGATTCACTTAACAACCACCTTGCCCTAGCAACTAAAATTTTGGTCCCAATTGTGGTCCTAAGTCAAGGACTACCTGTATTATGTTCAATGAAAAATCTAGACAGATTAGAATGATTAGAATAGAATAGAATTGGAAAGGGCCTTGGAGGTCTTCTAGTCTAGCCCCCTGCTCAAGCAGGAGGATCTATACCATCTCAGACAAGTGACTGTCTAGCCTCTTTTTAAAAATCTCCAGTGATAGATTGCCCACGATTTCTGGAGGCAAGCTGTTCCACTGGTTAATTATCCTCACTGTCAGGAAGTTTCTCCTTAATTCCAGGTTGCTTCTCTCTTTGATCAGTTTCCAACCATTGTTTCTTGTCCTGCCCTCTGGTGCTTTGGAGAACAACGTGACCTCCTCTTCTTTGTGGCAGCCCTTGAAATACTATAATACTGCTATCATGTATCCCCTATTTCTTCTTTTCTTTAGACTAGCCAAACCCAAGTCCTGCAGCCATTCTTCATATGTTTTAGTCTCCAGGCCTTTAATCATCCTAGTTGCTCTTCTCTGAATTTTTTCCAAACTCTCTTTTTTGTGATATGGTGACCAAAATTGGCTGCAGTAGTCCAGGGTTTTATAAAGTGGTACTTACCTTGTGTGATCTTGATTCTATGCCTCTGTTTATGCAACCCAGGATTGTATTAGCTTTTTTGGCTGCTGCTGAAAACTGCTGGCTCATGTTTAAGTGATTGTCCACTAGGACTCCAAGGTCCCTCCCACAGTTACTGTTTTTAATCCAGGTCTCGCCCAATCTGTACTTATACCTTTGATTTTTCCTGCCTAAATGTAAAACTTTGCTTTTCTCCACATTGAAACTCATTTTGTTGGATAGGGCCCATTGTTCAAGTTTGTCAAGATCTTTTTGGATCCTGAGTTTGTCTTTTGGGGTGTTGGCTACTCCTATCAGTCTAGTGTCATCTGCAAATCTGAGGAGTTCCCCTTCAATTCCCTCATCTAAGTCATTTATGAAGACATTGAAGAGTACTGGGCCTAAGACAGAACCCTGTGGTACCCCACTGCTTAATTTTCTCCATGTGGATGTGGTGCCAGGATGACAGAACTCTTCTTCAGATTCAGTGTTAAAGACAAATTTCTTGTCAGGGATGATATAAAAATACAGGTATTATTTAACATATAACAAGGTTGCCCAGGCATTCTTCATTAAGACCTCCATCTCTGGGCTGCAGAGACCCACATGACTGTTAGATGGCAGCAAAGGAGTTTTGTATTTTTGTGGCCGTATTTTTTTTATTTTATGTATTTATTTAAAAATCACTCCATTAACTGATTCTAAGGCATACAGCTGGATGCAACTGCACAATCAAAGTTCTGTCTTTTTTTTTTTAACACACATTGTGCATTGCAACACACATAAAAACACGGAGGGCTTCCATCATGCAGGTGTGGCCTCCATCTTCTTCTTGTCATTTGATCTCTCTCTCTCTCTCTGCAAACTTCCCTCAATATAGCTATGTGTTTTACAAGCTTCTATTTTTTTTTTTTTTACCAAATAAGGAATTATATTTTGACCTTCTTCCCTTGTAAATACAAGGCAAGGCAGGGATTCAATTTATGCCTTCCTGGTGCTCATCAGAATTCACTGACTCTTGTGAGTTGGTGAGCAAAAAAGAGAGAAAAACTCAATTGCTTTCATGTATGCAAAATAAGAGATTTATCTTGGACAATACCAGGCATAAAATCAATAAAACGAAATCAATAATGAAGGGAAGAGCACTGTTTCGTGACTGGCAGATGCACTTAGCATGGGAAGAGGTTCTACCATAGGAGGCAGGCTAACGATGCCAGGAGGGTTGAACTGTCCCGTAACTATGGGGAAGGGGATATACATGGGCAGGTCAGTATATTTCCTTTCCTAGGGAAAATTTGGTACAGTTACTTTATTTTAGAAAAACAAAAACCCTAAACTAAATCTATTTTTGGTCTTGGCAACTTTCATGTACGTCTTATTTCAGATGGGCAAAAAAGCCTCTCATCAAGGAACTAATACAGGAGAGAAGCAACCTAGAACTAAGGAGAAATTTCCTGACAATTAGAACAATTTAATCTGCGGAACGACTTGCCTCCAGAAGTTGTGGGCGCTCCAACACTGAAGGTTTTTAAGAAAAGATTAGACAGCCATTTGTCTGAAATGGGGTAGGGTTTCCTGCTTGAGCAGGGGTTTGGGCTAGAAGACCTCCAAGGTCCCTTCCAACTCTGTTATTCTGTTATCAATTTTTGGCAGTACTAGAGGTACTAGCAAGGGGGTCTGCTGGTGGCCCTGGGACTGCCTTACAGGCCCGTCCTGGTCTAATGAATGGAAAGGGGACTTTGGCCTACTTCCCAATCTGTACTGAAGAATTAATAGACCCTGTTTCACTGAAAGCAGAGTGACCTGTAACTAGGCGGCTGTGAGAAGGATTTGCAAAAGTTCCCTCCTGCCAAAGATTGTAGAGAAGCTTGGAGCCCTCCCAAGTCCTTGTCCGTCACCAGCCTCTTCCTGCTCTTCCATACTGTCTTGTCAGCCTGGTGGAGAGGCGGGTGCAACCCACGCAGAAGCTGTTCTGAGCAGAGCCGATGCAGATGGGCAGCGAGCTCCGTCTCGGCTCCAGGCCCAAGAATTCTTTCTCTTGCTTAGCAACCAAGGAACACGGCCCTTCTTCTCAATCCTGCTTTTCCTGACCCTCTCTTCCCTCATCCCAAAATTCTCCCTGCCCTTCTTCTAAGTCTTCCGTACCTCTCCTGCCTTCCTCTGCCTCGCAGGAATGCAATGGTAACGTTTCGGTCCTGGCACGAAGGAAATATTCTATATTTTTCTGAAACTCCCCAGTGCTTAGGAGACCAGATGGACAGAATGGTCCGTGTTCATTTTCTCAAACTTAAATTCATTGCGTTCCATTTCTGCCTGGTTTTTTTTAATCCTTTTCCTTTGGGCTGCCCCCCCAAATCATACATATTTCCCTGTGCATTTTTCTCATTATTGTATTTTTGCACACTGCCTACCAATTTTCTTGGTATTGTCGTATACTATTTGATTGAATACAAATGCATTTTAATGCCATGTTTGCAAATATATGCATCGTTTCCCTAATATGCACATTCTGTATGCCTTAAAAAAGTAAGAACACTATTGTAGAATACAGAGAGGTGTGAATATCAAAGAACCACTGTATTTTTGTCTCACTCAGGAAGTGCTAATTTGGTAAGTTTAGTAAAATTTCACCTCCGTTTCTACTTCTGGCCTCTATTTCTACCATTCTCTGTTCCTTTCATTAATTACTGAATTATTTATTAAACCTGTGAAACTAGTTGAGATGCATCTAATACTAGTGAAAAAGAAATGGGACATGGGATTTGTGGATTTATAAAACACCCCTTTGTCTTTCCAGATTTTTAACTCCTAATTCTTAGTTTTCAGGTACATGCAGTGGGTATAAGTACACTTGCCATCAATACAGGTGGTCCTCAACCTACGACCACAATTGAGCCCAAAATTTCTATTGCTAAGCGAGACAATTGTAAAGTGAATTTTATCCCATTTTACAACCTTTCTTGCCACACTTGTTACGTGAATCACTGCAGTCGTTAAATTAGTAATACGGTTGTTAAATGAATCTGGCTTCCCCATTGACTTTGCTTGTCAGAAAGCCGCAAAAGGGAATCACATGACCCTGGGACACTGCAACCGTCATAAATATGAGTCAGTTGCCAAGCATCTTAATTTTGATAACATGGGATTCTGGGATTCTGCAATGATTGTATGTGTAAAAACAGCCATAAATCACTTTTTTTCAGTATCGTTGTAACTTTGGTCACTAAATGAATTGTTTAAATCAAGGACCCCCTGTATAAAAAATGGATACATTTATTTAGATTTTAGATTTTAGATTTTATTAAATTTATACCCCGCCCTTCTCCCGGAGGACTCAGGGCGGCTTACAGCCAGTTTAAAACAGTGATACAATACAAAATTTAAAAAGATTAAAAATAACTATTTAAATTTGGCCGCTTCTACTAAAAATTTAATTTAAAACCCCTTTAAAATACCCCTAGGCCAGTCCTGCCT
>NW_015386395.1:2089531-2125782 GCF_001527695.2 Protobothrops mucrosquamatus
GCTATCTCCGAGACCGCCTTCTGCCGCAGATTCCCTCCCACAGGCCGGTACGCTCCCACAGAGCGGGCCTCCTCAGGGTGCCGTCGGCCAAGCAATGTCGGCTGGCGACCCCCAGGGGGAGGGCCTTCTCTGTGGGTGCCCCCACCCTCTGGAACGAACTACCCCCCGAGATCCGGACGATTCCGGATCTCTTAACCTTTCGCCGCGCCCTCAAGACATGGCTTTTTCAACAAGCGGGCCTGACCTAAGGTGAGTTTTAAATAGGGACAATTTTTAAACAATTTTAAAGAGCCACAGCTACTAATATTTGGATTTTAATTGGTTTTTAGCAGGGGAAAAATTTTTTTTGTACAATGTTTTAATATGCTGTGAGCCGCCCTGAGTCCCATGGGGAGAAGGGCGGCATATAAATTTAAATATAAATAAATAAATAAATAAATAAATAAAATTTTGTTGCCACATGAGTTTATAACAATATTTATTATATATTGATTAATATTATAGAGATACACTGGATTTTATAATAATCAATGTTATATTCCTGTTTTAATGTTTAAACTATGAACTTGGGGGGTGGGTGGGATTTTAGAGGGCCTGTTGAAGAATTGATATGTTATATCAGACAACTGTAATTATTTTCCTATGATAAGAGCCATGGTGGCATAGTGGTTAAAATGCAGTACTGCAGGTCAACTTATTGCTCACTCCAGCAGTTCGATCCTGACCGGCTCAAGGTTGACTCAGCCTTCCATCCTTCCGAGGTTGGTAAAATTAGGACCCAGATTGTTGGGGGCAATAGGCTGACTCTGTAAACCGCTTAGAGAGGGCTGCGAAGAACTGTGAAGCGGTATATAAGTCTAAATGCTATTGCTATTGCTATATCTGACGATTTTCATTTTTTGTGAATAGCTACTTTCCTCTCCTTCCTCCTAGGACAAGTTGCCAGAAAATTGTCACTGTTACTTCCCCTTTAATCAATCTGTCTTAGGTAGAAAAGACCTAACCTTGAACAAATTGTAACAAAGGCAAATTTTGCATTAAAATTCTTAGGAAGGAGCCCTGTTCAAAAAGTCTCTCTCTTGCTGGAATAACGAGGAAAATACTACGTTAATGCTGACACAGCTAGCAAAAACTTAAGGCTGTCTCAGTCATGAACTAGATGTGAGAGAAAGGCAAAGACGTGATGAAGAAAAAAATATTTGTACCATAATTAGGTGTAATTGAGAAAAAAAACCATATTATTTTCTCCTTTATTCCGATGCCCAAGAACCATCTCAAGCTGTGCACAATATAAGTAGTCCCAGTGGTGGGATTCAAATATGTGAACAACCGGTTCTCTGTGTGGATGCTGCTTCCAGAAGTCCATTCTGGGCCTGGGCAACAAAAAATTAGCTACCGGTTCTGCCAAAGTGGTGCAAACTGGCTGAATCCCACCACTGGGTAGTCCTCAAATTACAACAATTTGTTTAACAACCATTCAAAGATATGATGGCACTGAAAAAAGTGATTTATGACCAGTTCTTGAAGTTATGACTGTCACAGGTTGTGGGTGCTTGCCTTCAGAAGTCGTGGGTGTTTCATCACTGGAGGTTTTTAAGAAGAGACTGGATAGTCACTTGTCTGAAATGCTATAGGGCAGTGATGGCGAATCTTTTAGAGACCGAGTGGCCAAACCGCAACCCAAAACCCACATGTATTGCAAAGTGCCAGGGCCGCATCAGCATTGTGGTGCCCTCAGGGGGGGGCAGGGGAGCGTGGCTCACTGGGTGGGTGTAGCTGCAGTGGTCATGGCAGACTGAGTGGGCGTGGCCGGGGTGGGCATGGCCACCTTGATGTTGCTCGTGGGGGGATGCCTGTGGGGACTTGGCAGGATTGGGGGAGATCTAGGGGGTCTCTGGTGGGTGAGACAGTGGGCAGGAGGCTTGTCCTGCGGGGTGAGGCAGGGGGCAGGGCAGGGGTGCCATTGCCACAGGGCAAGGTGAGGCAGGGGCTGGGGCGGCTGCTGTCTGACACCATTGGCCCCCGCACACAGAGGCCAGCGAGTGCATGAGGGCATGCTCTACCACCTCTACTTGAGCTTGCTAGCCAGACGTTTTGCCTCCTTTGTGCTGGATGGGGCTGCCGCTCTGGGCGCTACCGGTGGCCTATTTGTTTGATTATTGGTTGTCAGGATTATTGGTTGTCACCCAAGAGGGAGGGCAGCCAAACTGGAAGGCTCAACCAGTCACTTCATTTATCACATGCTTCCCCAGAAAAATCAGCACACCACCAATTGGCAGTGAATCAGAACATAGGTAAGACAGGTAGAATAGAGGCTGGCAGTAGACAGAGCAGTTCTGATTGGAGGGTGGGGAATGGAAAGATTTATACTCCTTGCAGACAGCTGGTCATTTGCATTCTTTTGGAGAGTCATTGAGGCCACTTGGAGGTTTATCTATGTCCTCAAGGCTGCCTGAGTGATGCAAATGGGTGTGGAGCCTTCTTGGAACTGCTGAAAGGACTGTGTTGTAGACTGAAGATAGATGATGTTGTATCCCTCCCGCTCCATTGAGAGAGGGCTATTGGTGGGAAGCGAAACGTCTTCAAAGAAAAACAAGAAAGTCCAGTTGCCTCTTGAAAAAGCACCTTTGGGATAACCATGACCTGGATGACTGAGAATCTCCATAGACATCCAGGTTGGTTGTGGTGGACCCTGGCAGATCCTTAAGATGCTGATTCCTGACAGCGTGCTCAAGTGAACTTTTAAAATGGTCATATTCCAGGATTTCAATATTTCCATCAATAATTCTTTCTGCCTGTCCTGAAGAAGATTTTCTTCTGCTGGCTGGGCTCTATTCTCTGCCCTTTGCCAGAGAGCGTGCTGCCTACCTCTGGATTTTGCACAACTCTGGATATGATCCCTTGTGCTGACGTCAGCTCTAGGTGGTGGAGCCGGCTGGCAGCTTAGGAGGAATGGTTTTAAATATCCCTGGCTGTGCTGTCCTCTGCCAGCAGCTTTGCTGTGACCTTGAATAGTACCATAAGCTTCTCAGACTCCAGGATCTTGCTTCTCTTCCGCCTTATAATATCCATTCTAGGTACTAGATACTAACCACAGGGGAGAGCAGAAACGATCACAGAGGCTGAGTATTTCTATAATCATACAGAAGATCCAGCACAGACTGGCAATACTTAATTTTCAAGGTGGTTTCTCAAAAGTAAATCTTATTAATTTTGACGGATTGTCCTCCAGAGTTAGAATTCATACAGCTTCAGCCACAATAGCTTTGATGCTGCTCAGGCCTTTTATGAACTCATCAAATCTTTTCTATCTAGTGACCTCCAGATGTTTGTGACCTAAGGATCCAAATGTATCCCAGATGCACCAGGCTGGGGAAAAATGTTCTTTGCTAACATTTCACACTGGAAAGATGGGATATTAGTCTGTGGTTTTGAACTTTAAGGCAATGCTGTAAGTTGGTATCTTGTTGAATGTTCTCCAAAGTGCTAATTTGCTTCCAGTGGGTCTAGAGAGGGCTTGGATGTAAGCATTTCCTATTCTGCTATGTACAAAAACTTCATCTTCCTATAAAGTCAGTATGCCCAACCAAAGAAGCTAGCACTACAGGGAGTCCTCAACTCACAACCACAATTGGGACCAGAATTTACATTGTTCAGCAAAGCAGCTATTGAGTTGTGCCTGATTTTTATGACTCTTTTTGCCATGTCTATGGAGAGTCTCAGTCACCCAGGTCATGGTTGTCCCAAAGTTTGTTTTTTTTTCAAGAGCAACAGGACTTTGTTTTTCCTTGAAGACTTTTCACTTCTCACCCAAGAAGCTTCTTCCGTTCTGTCTGAATAGGGGAGGATGGAAGGATTTATATTCCTTGCAGTCATCTGGTCGTTAGCACTCTTTCTGAGAATCATTGAGGCCACTTGGTGGTTTATCCATGCCCTCAGGGTCACCTGAATAGTGCCACTGTGTGTGGAGCCTTCTTGGAACTACTGAAAGGACTGTGTTGTGGACAGGAGATAGGTGGTGTCGTATCCCTCCCCCTCAGTTGAGGGAGCACTGTTCAGTCTGAATGTAGATGGCCTCTTTGAACCTTTTTGCCACGGTGGTTAAGCGAATCACTGCAATTGTTAATTGAATCATGTGGTTGTTAAATGAATCTGATTTCCCCCACTTACTTTCCCTGTTAGAAGCTGACTAGATCACAAATGGCGATCATAGGATCCCACCACCCAGGAGCCTGCAACCATCATAAATACGTATCATTGCCAAGCATCCAAATGTTGACCACGTAACTGTGGGATGCTGTGACAGTCATAAATGTGAGGGCTGGCTGTAATTCTCTTTTTCCCCCAATGCTGTTGTACTTTTGAATGACTACGAATACTAAACGAATGGTTGCAACTGGAGAACTACCTGCATATTGTTACATAATTCTCTTTTAAAAAATTCTGTTCATCTTCGAGACTGCATCTTTCTCATTTCTCAAAGTCTATTCCCTCCCCAATAATTAGGGTCTTCCCATTCTCCTTTTTAAAAAAAACAACACTTTTTTTTAAATCATGGGAAAATTGACACAATAGCTGTTCTTTCGGGCATCATTTGTGTAGATCAGTACGCTGCATATCCCTCTTAATAAGATGGGGACAACATTACTTCGTTTCAAGGTGGACTGTAGATTATAGTAACTGGTTACCTGGAATAATATGAGCATGCTTAGAGTAAAATTGGACTCTAGTCACGATATAAAGATAGCAAAATGGACCAGTACTTTCCTCGCCATTAACATAGAATGCTAAATATGATATAAATGTGACTAACGCTAGGAATCTGAACTTACATCTTCTCTTATTAAAAAATATTGCAGGTGGTCCTTGACTTACAACCATTTAGTTAGTGACCATTTGAAGTTACAACAGCCCTGAAAAAAGCAACTTATGACCATTTTTCACACTTACGACCATTGCAGCATCCCTGTGGCTACCTGATCAAAATTGGACCCCGTGGCAAGTGACATGTATTTATGACCGTGTCCCAAGGTCATGCAATCGCCTTTTTGCAAACTTCTGACAAGCACAGTCAGTGGGAAAGCCAGTGGGAAAGCCAGTTCACCGCATTGTTACCAACTTAACAACTGCATTGATTCAGTTAACAACTATGGCGAGAAAGGTCATAAAATGGGGGCAAAATTTTCTTAACAACTGGCTTGCTTAGCAACAGAAATTTGGGGCTGAAATGTGCCTGTAAGTCGAGGACTACCTATATTTGAAAACTTCTATTGACCGAAGGAACAATAGGTGTGAAAGTCAATATCTGCAGTCCCATCTAATGATGACCTCAGGATACAGATGATGTAGCTTGTACAATAAGAGGAATAAATAGTAAAGGATATGAATGAACAAAGGGCAGGAATGGAAAAAAAGCATCTTTGTGCATCTAAAAGAAAGAGAAAGGAGAAGGATCTAACAGAACTAAATCAAAGTGTTCTGACCTTGCAGAAAGAAACTGAATAATAAATGCAGAGAAGTGAAGATGTAGGTTTAAATATGAAAGAAAGTGCTTAAACCTATGTCAGAAATTAGGAATTGATATCACCTAGGTTATTATGGATGCATACGAAAGTAGGAATCCGTAGATTTGTAACAATTGTACATTACTTTCCAATGAATGGCAAATAATCGGGGGGGGGGGAGATGAATTTGGGTACAACTTGTGCAACATTTTGAATGAGTGTAATCCTGGGGGATAATAATTCTGCTAGATGACATAAGTGATGGGTGAGAATGAGATGAAAGTACATAGAAAAAATTGCTCTCAAGAAATTTGTAGACTCAAAAATAAGTGAGAACGATGACTGGTGAGAATCTGCTTAGCAAAAGATGTGTGGCTTTTTTAATGCCGAAGTCTATTCATTTGTGCACATGGCAGAGGACATCAGAAAGGATATGAATTACCAACAGAATTTGTGAAGAATTTACAAGGGGCGAAGAATGTGGGAGAGGCAATATTTGGGAGTCTCAAGGGTGGCTCTTGGGAGGGAAGTAGATTGAAAGAAATTGGATTGAAAGTAGAATGACCACAGATAGTCCTTGACTTACAACCAAAACTGAGCTCAGAATTTATGTTGCTAAGTGAGAATTTTGTTAAGTGAGTTTTGTCCCATTTTACGACCTTTCTTGCCACATTTGTTAAATGAATCACTGCAGTTGTTAAATTAATAACATTAGTAATTAATTCACTTAATTGTTAAGTGAATCTTCCCTATTGACTTTGCTTCTCAGAAGATCGCAAAAGATGGTCATGTGACCCCCCCGGACACTGTGACCATCATAAATATGAACCAGTTGCCAAGCATCCGGATGTAAATCATATGACCATGGGGATGCTGCAATGGTCTTAAGTGTGAAACATGGTCATAAATCACTTTTTTCAGTGTAACTTCAAATGGTCACCAAACAAACTGTTGTAAGTCGAGGACTATCTGTATAGGAGAAAAATCTGTTATTGTTATGATCCTCCAAGTCAAACTTGGTTCCTAAGGACATTATAAACAAATCCATGCAGCTTTCCTGCCAATATTTTTGGAAATGGTCTAGAGATACCTTTGTGGGGGATGTTTTCTTACTTCTCAATATAAGATGGTGTTTCTCAACCTTGGCAACTCAAAGATTTATGGACTTCAACTCCCAGAATTCCCAGTCCCATTTCTGGGACTGATGCAAATGACAGTATTTACATCATTTGCATGATGATGTCATATTGAGTGTTACTTAAAAACTTCTATCAGTACTTATGCTTCAACTTGGAAGATTTGTTTTATTCTATATCAAGGTTTCAGTAGAAATAAGAAAATTAGTGTAATTCAGAGAGAATACTTGTCAAAAAGAAATAGGTGGGGCTGCAACAAAACCTATATTGGATTTTGTTTCATTTCCTTTTAATTTGATTTAATTAAATAGCTCTGAAATGATTGCTCTCCAGTTATGCATTTAATAATTCTCCCTATCTGTCACCTGAAAATTAGTTTGGCAATAACTGGAGATATGTCTATATACTCACTAGGAATCACCAACTTGATGGCACATATAATCAATAACTTTTGGGACATTCTCAGCTTACATACAAACCTTTTGGGGATCAGTTTTCAAGTTCTTTGATACTTGTTCTTACAATTATATATATTTCTGGATACCTAAACATTATCCTGAATATAAAGAAATTATCTTACTTTTGGCTGGATTTATTTGACTTCCACACTAATAGGCATTAAACTTCCTAGGTTTATCTTTTTTTTGCAAATATGCAAGTTAACTTGAGTTGGAAATTCTATCACCAATGCATAACCCAAGCATTTCATATTTCTCCAATTGCTCTTTAAATTCTGTAAACTGATCAGAAGATTATTTTTTTCACCAGGATTTGAACTTTCTAAAACACCATTAGGAGACTGAAGGCTAAAATGATTAGGGGACTAATCATATAAAGAACTGTTGCTGGAATTGGGTATGTCTAGTTTAATGAAGAGAAGGAACAGGGAGTGACATAGCAGTGTTCCAATATCTCAGGGGCTGCCACAAAGAAGAGGGAGTCAAGCTATTTTCCAAGGTGCCTGAAGGCAGGACAAGAAGCAATGGATGGAAACTAATCAAGGAGAGAAGCAACCTAGAACTAAGGAGAAATTTCCTGACAGTTAGAACAATTAATCAGTGGAACAACTTGCCTCCAAAAATTGTGGGTGCTCCAACACTGGAGAATTTTAAGAAGAGACTGGACAACCATTTGTCTGAAATGGAATAAGGTTTCCTGCTTGATCAGGGGGTTGGACTTGAAGACCTCCAAGGTCCCTTCTAACTCTGTTATTCTGTTATACCATTTTCATGCCACTTCCTTTCATTCCTGTTTAACAGCTCCTAACTTCACCAATCACACGTTTTCAGATCTCCCTGATCTGGGATAACTAGTGAGGCTTACAAATCCATCTGTATTTTATTTTGAAAAAAAAACCCCTTGAATATTATTTCACCCCATGGTATTTGGTTTAGCTTCAGATTCCAAGTCCCAACTGTTCCCCAGTGTGATTATCAATATAGCCGGATATGCTAGCATAAGTGGTGTGCTACCAAAATTCTGTGAATCCTTCTCCACCTTTGCCTTCTTCTTCCATATTGTTGTTGTTCATTATATTTCTGATCTTTTGGAAGATTGAATAAACATTTTGGGGGTGGGTGAATTAAAGAGTTTTTATCTTTTGCAAACTGGCCAAAGGTAACAATTCAGGGCGTGCGGTTGTTTTATCAATGTTATTTTCATCCTCCCTCTTTTCCTTTCGCAGCGTTAGTGGAACAGGTGCCAAAAATGGCACTTTGTCACATTTCACACATAAAACTTCTAAAATAGAACAGAGAGATAAAGAGGGATGCAAATTAAATAAGGCAAATCTTTCTTCCATTTTTTTCCCTTTCTTACAGCTGAGTACCTTCTGCTGTATCCTGTTTTTTGCAGGATGGTGCCTTCAAACACCAAAATGTCAGGCAATTCTGATCCTAGCAGACTATGAATGTGTATGTAGTTTGAGTGTGTGTACAAGATTGCGGGCGGGAACATATAGATGTAGTGTTAAACGTCAGCATATCATCATTGTGGCCAAAGCCTCCATCGCTCCCATTTCCACCCTACCCTCATACATCTTGTCTAGCAAATATGCAATTAAAAAAAACTGAGAATAATGCAGGATGCATAACATATGCATGCAATCATGTTTAGTTCCCCTCCTTCCCAGAAGCATTTTGCTAAGAAGCTGTCACTGGCAGACATTGTGGGTGAACTTTATCGTCTGCATTTTGTTGAGCGTGACACAAAAAGAGAAGGTGACAAGTGAACACGGAGAATAAAAGTTCAGGTGCACCAAAAAAAACCCCCACCAATCATCTTTGACGAGATGGCCTTTCAGAAATAGGAGGATACAACCATTCCAGAATGCTGGAACTGGTTCACGAAACTCCTTTCTTCTCTGCTCTTAAGATTGCTCTTTCATGTTGTTTCTTTTTGTGTTCTTAAGAGTGAAAAAGCTGAGCCATCTTGTCTTCCGCCCTTCATAGATTACAAGAGTTCAGCAGGTACTGAATTTTCTCAGAGATCTTTCAGACCGAAGCATAGCATTTTCACCAGAAATTTACCAGGCAACAAAAAAAGTTAATTTTATTTCAACTTTCTGGTATTTTTGTTTGCACATATAAAATAGTGAAAAATACATATCCTGTCATGTAGTGTGAAATATACAATACTAATGTCTACGGAGATTCTCAGTCATCCAGATCATGGTTGTCCCAAAGGTGCATTTTCAAAAGGCATCTGGACTTTTTTTGTTTTTCCTTGAAGATGTTTCGGTTCTTATCTAAGAAGCTTCTTCAGTTCTGATGACAGAACTGAAGAAGCTTTTGGGATGAGAAGCAAAACGTCTTCAAGAAAAAACAAAGGAAGTCCAGTTGCCATTTGAAAAAGCCCTTTTGGGATACCATTCTAATTATCTTAAGGTTTTTGTTCAAGTGTCTTCCATTCGACCTGCATAATTCAAAACTTCCTGTGTCTGCTCCTTAATTTCCGGCTGCAGGTATATTTGATCTGTTAATTATTAAATGTGGTGAAGAAAAGATTCTAAGCAGCAGCAAGATTAAAGTACCCTCCCCCCCCAACTGAAGCTTTTATAATTATTTTAGGCCAAAAGGTAAAATTTCCCTCAAGTCAAGCTCAATTCCTGATGACTAATGAATACATCCATCCATGCATTCATTATCTTGAAAACCTGGAAGTGCCTTGTGATCATCTTCTACTGGAAAGTTTTTTTATTTCCCAATTTTAGGATTTCCTAGTGATTTCCCATTCAAATTTTAACCTTTTAAAGTTTTTTGATGAATCGAAAGATACCAGTTTGAAAAACCTACCATGATATGAGTTGCTGTGAATATAGGTAGTCCTCGACTTACGCCATCAGTTGAGCCCAAAATTTCTGTTGCTAAGTGAATCATTTGTTAAGTGGGTTTTGCCCCATTTTACGACTTTTCTTGCTTCAGGTGCTAAGAGAATCTCTTAAATTAAATTAAATTGGTAAAACGGTTAAGTGAATCCGGCTTTCCCCATTGACTTTGCTTGTAAGAAGGTCGTAAAAGACGAGCACATGACCTCGGGACACTGCAACCGTCGTAAATATGAGTCAGTTGTCAAGCATCCGAATGTAAATCACATGACTATGGGGATGCTGCAATGGTCCTAAGTGTGGGAAATGGTCATCAGTCACTTTTTTCAGTGCCATTGTAACTTCAGCACTGAATGAACTGTTGTAAGTTGAGGACTATCTGTAGTTTGTTTTGGCAAGACAGCAGGCAGCATCGGAGCCAAAATGCTGTGTGTTCATAACACACTGAACCACAAACTAGCCAAAGGACAAAGTATGTTAGCGTACCATATAGTGTGGGATCTGTATGATGTGAGGTATGATTCTGTACCTTATTCGAGTTCTGAAAATTGGGTTAATTAAGAGGAAAGCAACCTTGGCTCTTTTATGACTCGTGGACTTCAACTCCCAGAATTCCTGAGCCAGCCATGCTGGCTCAGGAATTCTGGGAGCTGAAGTCCACGAGTCATAAAAGAGCCAAGGTTGCCTACCCCTGAGTTAATTGGAAAAAAAAAAACCTGATTCTGTTATCACTGCTAAGCATGTTGTGCAAAAGGAGCCCATGAAATGCCAGTCCGAGTCTCCTGTCTGAGTGCCTGAGGCTCCTCTGCTTTGTCCTGCAGGCTTCCCTGTCATGCTGGGTAACAGAGGTGGCCAAGAACTGCAGGATGCCTTTTAAACTTGCTCCAGGCCTAGTTGAATAATTCATCTCATTCTGGTTCTAAATGCTTCCTTCTTCATCTATATTTCATGGAACTAAACTCTCCCCACTTTTTCTTATTTCTTTTTTTAAATCACAAAGTGTTTAATTCTCCTAAATTCTTTAGACATGGGGACAAATCTCCTGGAAGCTTGCAGTAAGTGAAATATGAAGAAATATGACTCTTCAGACCCTTTTTATAGATTTGTAAGGGCACGTCTTCAGCTATCATTGAAGATCTTTTATATATTATTTGGAGATTTGCTCGGATCTGTCTGAGGAGGAGGAGGAGGAGGAGGAGGAGGAGGAGGAAGAGGAGGAGGAAGAAGAATATAAGAAGCTTACAATCTTGGACATGGTTTGCAATTTACACTGTTTTGGTTTATTCACAATAAATTGGATTTGCACTTCACACTAAATCATGGTTGACAGTGATAGACATGCTAAAATCTGGCAATCTTGTTACAGTTGTGGGAATACAGCAATTGACCGACTGATCCAGGGGTGTCCAGCCAGCATGGGAAATTCTGGGAGTTGAAGGCCACAAGCCTTCAAGTTGCCAAGGTTAAATATCCTTGGACCGACTAAATCAATTGGACTGAATTGGCATTGACCTGATTCTTGCTCATCAATGAAGCTCATCTTCTCAGACCTGAAAGATGTTCACAAGGACGTGTTTTGATTCCCTTCCTTTGGGAAACCAGGAAGTTGGGGGTTCAGAGGCAGATCTTCCTGGTAGCTAACCTATCTTGGTCAAATACCTTTCCTCGCAAGACTAGGATTACCCCACCCCCCTTATCCTTTGAAAAAAGGTGAATATTGCAGAGTCTTTAGACCCAAGGTGGGGTTTTGTGACTGTTGGGTTAATCTGGTTGTTGTATTTTTATATATTAAGATTTTAGTCTTATATTTGATGTGTTTATGATTTTATAGTGCTATTTCTATGACAATAAGCTGCAAAGAATCTACAACTGGAGAGCAATATCTATTCTATGTGTGAAATAAGTGCTATCGCTCCCAAGGAAAAGATATTTGGCTTCTGTCTGGTTTCTTTCTAGTGAGTTTTGATCTTTTTTTAATTTCCAAATGCTTTTAATTGAAACGTGACTTGGGTTTTTAATGGTATTCCCTCACTTATATTGAACTGAATTGGATCAGCCTGAATCAATTCATTGCACCATGAAGCCTCTCCAGTGAAGAATGTGAACAGTAATCAACCGCCTGGTGTGTGTGTGTGTGTGTGTGTGTGTGTGTTTGTGTGTGTGTGTGTGTGTGTGTGTGAGAGAGAGAGAGAGAGAGAGAGAGAGAGAGAGAGAGAGAGAGAGAGAGAGTAATATAACAATATTTTTAAAGGTGTGTTTTTGTATATGAAGCAACTTGAGAAAAATATTTTTAGAGGTAATTTGAATTCTTGAAAAATATGCTAAGATTAAAACCTTCTTGGCTTTAAAGAGGATTAAGTGAAATTTGGGAGTACTATAGACCAACAAATAGCTAAACTGGTATAAAGGAATTTCCTTATTTACAGACTGTATTCTCTTAATAAGAACTGCTTGTTTGGGCAATTCCCAGAACATCTGATTGTCCCTTGGGAAAACCACTTGGATTCTGAACTCTTTTTCTTTATAAAATGCAGCCATCAAAAATGAATAAGCAGAATCTATTAGGTAAAAAAATGTAGCAAACGATTATTTGTTTACTACAATATTACTGTCTCTTTAGAGAAATTATACTTCTGCATTTTTCCACCTCTGATACCAAAAAATATGTTCTTTGAACACGGCCTATCAGCCCTGCTAGGTAGACCAGGTGAGGAAATCAATTTTGCAGAAAAGCTACAACTACTTTTACTGAGATTATTAATAACACAATCTTGCAAGTCTAGTTATCTTCCACCTCCCCTGGCCCCATTCTTATACCCCAATGAATTAAGGAGACATCTGCCTGAGCCACTTCAAAATGTTATCTTGTTTCTCCTGGCTAAAAAAATGTTTCCACACTTTTTGCCTAACCAATGACCTCTTCATATTTCTGTCAAGATCACCTTCCTTACTTGGCTCTTTTATGACTCGTGGACTTCAACTCCCAGAATTCCTGAGCCAGCCATGCTGAGGGGAAAGGGAGAGGTTTCCAAGCTGAACCATGCTGGCTCAGGAATTCTGGGAGTTGAAGTCCAGGAGTCATAAAAGAGCCAAGGTTACCTACCTCTGCTCTACGCCAACAGCTTTTGATTGTAAAAATCTGGATAACCATTAGATGGTAACAAAAATGTTTTCTGTATCTTTCTGCTATTGTCTCAGGTTACCCATTGCATATCTTGGTAGCATATGCTTAGCACCTGTGAACTCCTGGCATGTTTGACTGTGCCGGAGGATGTCTCTGAGATGTTGACATTAAATAAAAAATAGCTTGATAAGCTAATTAGATCCTCGAAAAGAAAGAGGTGAGACCTTTAAGGCCAAAAGGCAGTTTGCAAGGATATAAAGGTACAGAGAGATATAGCAAATATCATATATAAATTCAGTTTAGTTTCTCTTTTAATATATTTTTATGTTGCTTGCTATTTCTTACTCTTTTTCTGCACTATGCAAAATATTGCTTATTCCAAAAGATGTAATAGTAGGTGGGTTGGTTGGATGAATGAATGAATGAATAATAAGATTATCTACCTACCTACCTACCTACCTACCTACCTACCTACCTACCTACCTACCTACCTATCTATCTATCTATCTATCTATCTATCTATCTATCTATCTATCTATCTATCTATCTATCTATCTATCTATCTATCTATCTATCTATCTATCTATCTATATCAGTTGCCCCTGCTATGAGCAGAGAGAGAGAGAGAGGTTGAGATTTAGATAGATTTAGCTATATAGGTGCCCACAACAGGGACAATTGGTATCATCTTCACTGACCATCAGTGCTCCCCGGGCCATAGGTTGGGAATGTTGAGTTAGGCGGTAAATCCTCAGTTACAAACCACAATGGCTGAATTCACAGAATTCAATTTATGTGACCACCCAACTCAGACAATAACTTGGGACAGCTCACAACAATGTTAAGTTGATCACAACATGAAATACCTCCTAGCTGATAGCCATCGTAAAAACTAACCAATAATAAGTAACATAACCATATCATGGATTTTACTTGACCATCCGATTCTCACGACCTGGCTACACAGCCATGTTTTCAAGGCCTTGCAAAAGGCTGGCAGATCATTCTGGGTGAATGATGTTCCAAAGGGCAGGGGCAGAATGACAGAAAAAGCTAGTTTCCTGGGTCCCACAAAATGGCAATGCTTAATTAATGGGAACATATCATGACTTTCCTGCTAGTTATAATGGAACAGGAAGAGGTGATTGAGAGAGGCAGTCCCACAAATAACCCAGCCCCATACTACAAAGAGCTTTATGGGTGATCACTAGCACCTTTAACTGCACCTAGAAACATACAGGTAGTCCCTGACTTATGACCAAAATTGGGACCAGAATCTGCACTGCTAAAAAGGCAGTTGTTAAGTGAGTCATTTTATGACCTTTTCTGCATGGTTGTCAAATGAATCCAGCTTCCCCCATTAACTTTGCTTATTGGAAGATGGCTGGGAAAGTTGCAAATGGCAATGACATAACTCTGGGATGCTGCATCCATCATAAATACTTGCCAGTTGTCAAGTGCCGGAATTTTGATCATGTGACTGTGGGGATGTTGTGATGGTTGTAAGTGCAAGGACCAGTCGTAAATCACTTTTTTCAGTGCCATAACTTTGAACAATGGCTAAAGAAATGGTTATAAATTAAGGACTACCTGTACTGATTCACCCAGTGCAGAGTTGTAATGTGAACATCCCAAGGAGTGCTTTCAACTGTCTGTGTCATTGTCATTTAAATTGGCCGCAGCTTTTGGATGCTCTACAGGGGCAGCTCCTTGTAGGCTGCATTGCAATAGTCTACATGGGAGATGACTAAGGCATGCGTGACTATAAACAGAGCCTCTCACTCAGGGAAAGTCAGACTTGGCAAACAACACAAAGTTGTGTAAAAATCTTCCTGGCTTTCCTTCTTGAACGAGAGATCCCATGTTGGGCACCAGTTTTGTTTTGGATACTGTAGCCCCAACCAGAAAAAGAGATAGACTGTCCTCAGAACCAGGGGCCCTAAAACTCAAAGACCCTAGGTCAGTGATGGTGAACCTTTTAGAGACTGAGTGCCCAAACTGCAACCCAAACCCCACTTATGTATCATCGGGTGCTGGGTGGGCATGACCCATTGGGTGGGCGTGGCCAATTGGGTGGGCGTGGCTGCAGTGGTAACAGCAGACTGGGTGGGACTAAAAAGTTCAATCAATCAGTTCCAACTTTACGAAATCTTTTTTTTCCCCGCGAGAAGTTGAAATTGACTGATTGATTGAAATTTTTTTTTTTTTTGCACACGGCGGCGGAGACCTAAAGCGAAAAGGTTTTATAAAACCCAGCTGAAGGCCTAGGACTGGGGCGAGGGCGCACGTGCCCACAGAGAGGGTTCTGCGTGCCATCTGTGGAACCCGTGCCATAGGTTCGCCACCACGGCCCTAGGTCTTGCCTTAGTTGGGTTGAGGCCTGTTCTTCCCTAGCCAAATCCCCAGTTTCCACACACAGAGCCTCTGTGGCATCACAGTGGTCAGCCCAAAGTGGAGTTGTGAAAATGAAATCGCATCTCACTTTGGCCATGTCATGTGGGGAATTCACTGGAGAAAACAATTAGGTTTGGAAGAGTTAGCAGTAAAAGGAAACCAGGCCATCAACACGGTGGCTGGACACTATCAAAGCTGACACCAGGCAGAGCATGAAGATGTGGAGAGACCCGGCCCATAGAATCATCAAGAGTCAGACTCGACTGAATGGATAACATCATCATTGGCTTGATATAAAAGTTAAACAGCAGTGGGGAACTTGTCAAGCCTTGTGAAGTACTCCACAAAGCAGGAGCTGTGGACTAGGCCTCCCTTCCTCTAAATCAACACCCAACTGGAGCCAAACCAGAGGAAGGAAAAAAAATCAGGGCAACACAATGCCACTCCCAAGCCCCGAAGCCAGATCAGAAGTATAACATGATGAAGGTATCAAACGCTACCAAGAAACCAAAAACAGCCAGCATGGATGCACCACCCACATCCCACTGAATCTTATTAAGTAGTTTCCTTGTTTCTTGATGCTTCATCAATCCTTCTACTTGTAGCTTTTACAGTAAAATTTAGCATGAAATCTGAACCCAGTCATAGAACTTTGCTAGTTGAAATCAGTTGTACCAAATTAGTGAAGACACTCTTAAGCCCTATTCCGTGATATGTTGAGGTTGGGTTGAATCCAGCTTAATCATAGCTGAAGACGTGCAGAAAGATTTCAATGAATCTGAGAACTGAGAACTAAAAACTAATTGTGGATTCAACTCATGGGGTCTTTCTTCCTTGAGATTTCTGAATTGACATAATACTGATTAAGATTTGCAAAAGCCAAGTTTCACAGCAGATCAATACTTTTTGCCAAGACTCTTCTGCAAGACTACCACAATAAGTTGAGTAAGATAAGAATGAACCTCACAGTTCCCACAGCCAATCTTTGCAAAAGGCTCGTCAACAAGCTAGCCTTGAAAGCTCAGCTATTAAGCAACTGTTGATTAGACAGGAGCTGATCTTCAACAAGAATCCACTGACAATTCTTTCAAGAGTTCCTCTGCATGTGAAATGAAGCAAGGGAAGATTGGCCAGGAGCCAATGACATGTCACTTCAAATAAAAGCTCACGAACAGAAACAAACAAAGCTTTCGTTTGTGGGTGGCATCAACAGATGGGCAATATGATTTGGCTTTGTGTGTATGTGTGTGTGTGCGTGCACCTTTAGGAATGGGACATGCTAATATTAAAACACTGCACTTGACTTTATGATTGAATGAAGTTGAAAGATACAAAGAGCACACAGAGAGACAGGGGAATAAAATGTGTAGTTATGTACTACAATGACTTGTCTCACAGGGCATCCTAAGCTGAAACCCAATAAACCAGATTATGGCTTAGCCTATTTGTGCAAATCCAGTCATTATCCAGTTCCTTTCCTTTTTTCCTTTTGTACTTTTAAATTAAGTAAAACCATCCTTCTTACTTGGGACATCATTTTAGATAACAGAATAAACAAACAAACATCAAGGAAATAAATCAAAATAATCAAGATTAGTAAAAGATACATCAGGATAGATAGATAGATAGATAGATAGATAGATAGATAGATAGATAGATAGATAGATAGATAGATAGATAGATAGATAGATAGATATAGACAGACAGACAGACAGACAGACAGACAGACAGAATAAGATAATGAAAATAGAGTAAACTGCACATTTATATATTGGAACAATACAATTCTGAGGAAAGGAAATTGTGTTTCCATTTATCTAAGATAAATTTAAATTTATCTTTTACATTAAGCACAAATTAATTTAGGATTAACTATTATTAAATAATCTAGGTGATGTGACATTTGTTCTCAATAATTATTCCCAATCATTCACCATACTAATTCTACTTATTAGGTGGAGATTGTGTTTATTTCTACATTTTCCTACAGTTTGGGAGTAAAATAATGGTTTTTTTTCTCTCTCTAATTCATGACATTGCTACCCTGTCCATAACAATTAATAGGTTTGTCAAGGGATCAAAGAACAACCAATGCCTTGGAAGTTTTTTTATTCTGTGCAAGTTAAAAAAAAAAGTTATTACAACTCTTAAAGCAGTCATCCTTTTTTCCACTAATATAAAAAAGGAACTGCTGAAATAAATAGAGCTGCTTTACATGTGTGAAATTTGGAACATTCTTTCTTAAGAAATATGCACAGCCCTAGTGTTTACTCCTTAATGCCTGAATTCATCACATCTTGAAAGTTTAATTCAAACTGGTTTCTGGATTCACATGATATGTTCAATCATAAACTACCCAAAGGGGCTGTTTATGCAACCAATTGAGCCACTACAGATCAGAAGAAAAACCAAAACAGTGCAACTGATTATTCGATTATTCGACCATCTCTCTGAAGGTCAGAGTTTGTAACAATATGTGGGAATGGCCTTGGGAGACAGGAAGAAGAGCTGCAGATGGGACAACTGGCAGGTACAGATGTCTCTGCCCACAGAACCAGGGAGGCTACAGGGAGAAATACTTTCAGCCTTGCAGGATTCTGTTAACGTAGCCCTTACAATAAAGATAGAGCAAGTACTCCTGGTTGTGCTTCTTCTCTGAATGTCATCCATGTCATGGTTGTCCCAAAGGTGCTTTTTCAAGAGGCAACTGGACTTCCTTGTTTTTTGAAGGCATTTCGCTTCTCATTCAGGAAGCTTCTTCAGCTTCTTGGATGAGAAGCCAAACGCCTTCAAAGAAAAACAAGGAAGTCCAGTTGCCTCTTGAAAAAGCACCTTTGAGATTCTTGTTTGAATGATCCCACAAGTATAAAGAGGTTACTCCAATCTTTCCCCTCCAGAATAGAAGCTCAGTGCGGTTGTCCTCTGCCTTAATCACTGTATCACCAAGACCAGGGGTAGGCAACCTTGGCTCTTTTATGACTCATGGACTTCAACTCCCAGAATTCCTGAGCCAACATGGCTGGCTCAGGAATTCTGGGAATTGAAGTCCATGAGTCATAAAAGAGCCAAGGTTGCCTACCCCTGACCAAGACTAATAGGAGGAAGGAAAAATGTTATGTATGTGTGCCACCTTATTGCTTATAAAGTAATAGGAAACAAACAAACAAAACATACACAACACAACACAATACAATAGGCCCATTTTGTGAATCGTAGGATTGCAACCTCATCTTGTCACACAGGCAAATGCCTTGATCCCTCATTAAACTTCAATAAGCCACAGAGGAAAAACCATTTTCCACTTTTTGATAAGTGATTATCACAATCAAATGCGGTGAGAAATAGGGGCTACCACCACTTCTAAGGCCAACTTTGCTTAATGTCATACTGGAAGTCCATTAATTCTTAACTGCATGGCCCTGCATAGCTGAAAACACATAACTTCCCCACATAATAATATTTCTTTTGTATTAGAACCAGACAGGATGAATTCCCACTTATTTTCCCCTTATGAGGATTTACTTTTCAAATCCATTTCCTGCCCCCATGTCCAGATCTAATATTGCCAAATTTTAGTGTATCTCTAAACACACCGTCCGTCAGTCTCACACACAGACATCCAAAACGCACACATCCAGGGACACATTATATAAGGGTTAGGCTATTGGGGGCAGGAAAGCCGAACAACATCTATGAAAAGATTTTATGCCGGATGCTAGACAGGGGATTAGCACTGGGGCCAGCTGTCTTATTCTCTGCTCGTGTGTACAAAATGCTACAAGCACCAGTCCGAAATCGTATCTGGCAGAGGACAGCTATACCACCAAACCTTTTGTTCCAATTGCTGAAGGCTCAGAAATATATTTACTAATGATTGAAATCACTTTGAAGCTCTGTGTGTCTGAGCCAGGTCTGCAGTCTGCATTAATGGAAGGCAAGAAGGGCAGAGAATCACAGGGAACAAATGATAGCAAAGATTTTTCAGATCCCTAACTAACCTCTGTTTCCTAGGATCCTTTAGGAGAGCAATGGATACCTTCACATAATATGTGGGGTCAGTATCATACATAAATGTAGGACCAGAATGTTTCCCTTTTTCCCTTAAACATGGTTAAATCTATTTTAGGTGTTACAGTTTTGTGTGTTTACTATTTCAGGGAGTGCTGGTTTTAAAATGCTAAAATGTGGTTCAGAGCTTATTATTTATTCCTTGTATGTGTGTATGTGTGTGCATGCACACACAAGCCTTCAAATTAGTGTTGACTCCTGGTGACTGCATGGATTAGGCCCTGCAGTTTTCCTGGCAAGATTTCAGAAATGGCTTTCCATTGCTTTCTTCCTAGAGCTGGGGGGGGAGGGGCTGGCCCAAGATCACCCAGCTGACTATGTGCCTAAGGTGGGACTAGAATTCACCATCTCCCAGTTTCTGGCCTGATGCTTTAGCCACTGCACAAGACCGGCTCTCACATTTAATAGCATTAGTACTTTTGTTTGGTATGTCTTATATCTAAATGCATAGTGCACAGTACCTAGGCCCATTTTCCCCCATAACAACAACACTGTAAGTTAAGAAAGAAAATGACTGGCCCCCAATCACCCACTGGATCCAATGCCTTACTTTCTACATCACACCAACTCTAACAGAAATGATTGTAGAATATAGAATATGAAATTGTGATGCTTTGAGGAGAATTATAAAAGATTTTGATGAAAGAAGTGGCCTTCTGTTATAAAATGATTTTATTTGTGCTTAAATCTTGGTTACAATCCATGAGAATGATGAGGAAGGAGCTGCTGCACTGGATACATAAATGAAACTAGTTAATATTTTACCAAACCAAATGAGTGACTTGGATAATTTTCTTATATTGGATTTACAAAAGAGACCTGTTAAAGTTGCAAAGAATTTTGTGAGAAGGAAAAAAAGGAAGTCATAATAAATCAAGTTCCATGACTTTATTTGAGAGGATTAAGGATTAAGATAGTTAAACATAAAGGGAAATAATATGAGATTGATTTATTTGATCAAGACTAAAAGAGATATGTTTTTTTCTCTAGTACTGATAAGGAGGCTTTACAGATTTGTTTATATATATATATATATATATATATATATATATATATATATATATATATATATTCACTCTACCTTTTCTGAACTTTCTATTTTTTCTTTTTATTCCTTTATTTTTTAATTTGTAATAGTTCCTTTAATTGTAATGCTCATTAAAATTAGTATTTTAAAGAAAGGTTTCTTGCCTTGTTAAGGTGAGGGTATGCCAATAGATACAATTCTAACCACCAAACTGGGATTCATGGAATTCTTTGGGGAATCTTGAATTCTTAAAGATCAGGCATAACAAGGATGTTTGTATGTAATATAGATTGTCAGGTGTAAACAACCAAACACTCACTGAGTTCAAAGCACTGAAAACTTTATTATTGCGATCTATACACAAGAATCCAATCAATTAATGGGCAAAGCTAAATAGGTGTTAGATAAGGGTCAAGGGAATACACTGGTAGGTCTCTCTTGTGGAAGCATAAAGATTCCAAACTGATGACACATTTATCCCCACCTTCCAGTTCAGTTTGCTTATCTCCTACATAGACCTGAGATTTATCTCCTGACAAACAATCACAAGAATGTACCTTTGATTCTCTGGATCTTCTGAAGAAGGCACCAACCTATTGAGTTGGCCATCTTTTCTGTTACTCAGAGCACTGTGTGCTCAAAACCAACTTGGCATCTCCCAGATGATTTGGACTGTGGCCCTCATTACCCTTAGAAAATCATGGTAGTGAAAATTTGTGGGAAAAAGTCCAGCACACACAGAGGGTGCAATGTCAAAGAAGGCACAAGTTCAGACAATAATTGAAAGGAGCTGGAACAATTTGGCTATTTGGCTGTCCAAATCTGGCATAAATCAGAACTCCTTATTTATTTTACTTTTAAAAAAAATCAAATATACTCAAGTCCTCAAGAACAAAACAATGGAAATGTTTGATTGAAGGAGAGGTGATATCATGAAATCAAAAGCCTCCTGTACAAAGTTATTTTGCATTTATTATTTAAATCAGGTATGCTCAGCCTGCAACCTATGGGTCACATGTGGCCCTGTATAGCGAGTAATGTGGCCCCGCAAGATAATAGAACATTAAAAAATAAAGGAAGTTTGTTATTTATATACATTAATTGTACTGTATATTTTATATGTGGCCTTCTTCACTCTGTGGCCTAGGTAAGCCTGGACAACTATGATCTAAATACAAAATATAGAGCAGAAAATGATAGACAGCCATACTGCAGAGAAAGATTTTTTCTCTACTCACCCAACTTATGGTGACTGATTTGCAAAGACAATCCTACTAAGCAATAGTTGTCTTATTATCTAACTCCAGTGTTACAATGTTGGAGAAGAGTCCTTCCCCCCTCTTTCTGAATTTCTCCCTCCTCTTCACCATGTTGCTGTGGCACTCTTTTCTTCCATTGCACACCACCCATGCACCTCCCTGGTTGCACACTTGCAGAGGGTGGTGAACAAGGGGAAGAGTAAGAAAGTGAAGCAAAACTGAGATTTCCCCTGTTAGCATGGGGACCTCAGTCTATCCCTGGTGAAAGAAAAATTGTCCTTCAAGACTCATCAAGCAAGGGCCCCATGTGTCTAGATAATATAAAGTCCTTGGCTAGTAGGGGAATGCTGAGGACTGAAGGGTTTTTCTGAGTCTAGTTCACACAAAACGCTAACACATAACTGGGTGATCTACTACAATATTCCAAATGACAATCTACCCATCCCCATTTTAACTAAGAGTGCTGCGTCAAGTAGCCACTTGCTGCTTTGTTACATTACCTGTAAAACTGAGGAAAATGGTTTATTTTGCCATGTTTTATTATAAGTGTGGTTGAATCACCTCTGGCCAAATATGTTTTATGGGCGCAGCTTGCTCCTGTCTTCCTAGTAGAAATTTGTAGCTACCATTCTCATATTTCCTCATCCCAAAACCCAGTCTTCTGCACTTTTTGTTAGTATCTAACTTTAGCCTCTTCCAAAGAGTAAACTTTAATTCCTAGCATCTCCAATGAAGGTTGTGCTAATTGAGGAATTCTGGGAACTGAAGTCCACACATCTGGACATTTCCAAGGTAGAAAACATAGACTTGTAACTACATAGCCTCATTCTGACAAACTTCTTAAAATATATAATGACTACTAAACTTCAACAAGTTTCAGCTGCTACATCATCTAATTTCTCCTTCTGGAGACCTTAGTGCAGTGGTGGCGAACCTATGGCATCGCGCACAGTTGATGTTGCAGGGCGCTGGCAGAGGGTGTGAGTGCCATGGCACTGCTGGGCTGCCTGGGCAATCTGTGGTGGGCCCTGGAGGCAGTGAGTGGCCCTGTGGGCAGGCGGGGCGGAGGCGGGACAGGGGGCGGGGCCAGTTTTGGGGCACTTGATCTCTAAGACAGTGGTTCTCAACCTGTGGGTCGGGACCCCATTTGGGGTCGATCGACCATTTCATGGGGGTCGCCAAGCAAGGCTGTCCGCCATTTTTTTTGTCCGCCATTTTTCCCCCCTTTTCCGGTGGGTGCCTTACCTCCCTTGGACTGGGCCAGCTGGTGGTCGGCCTGCTCCGTCTCTGCCGCTTGCCAGCTATGCCTCGGCCGGCGCAGGGGGCGGAACCACGCATGCGCGGCGCTCCTGGGCAGGGAAAGTCCTCGACTTACAACCGGTTGGGTAGTCCTTGACTTATGACCGGTTTAGTCCTCGACTTACAACCGGTTTAGTCCTCGACTTACGACCGGTTGGGGTTGCGGCATTAAAAAGGTTGAGAACCACTGCTCTAAGAGGTTCGCTATCACTGCCTTAGTGGAACTGACTTTCAGAATTCCTTCCCAATTTCTAAGGGCTGAAGCTGTGAGGTGAAAACCGGTGATTCTCAAACACACAGGTAAAACTGCATGGTTTCAGCGCATTGGTGTCTTCTATCTTGTTTTCGGCAAAATTACTTATCTAGCTCTATTATGTCTGTTAGTGCTGCTGTAAGTAAGTATCTGAATACAGGTTTTAATATTGGAATTTATGACCACGCTTGGCATGAAAGCTGGCATACTCTTGAATATTGATGAGGAATTTATTGTCATCCCTCCATCCCCACTCCCCAGTTTTAAACAAAGGTGCAAAAATTCTCTTGGGATTGGGTCCCCATCATTCCTTCAGATGCTTCATACTGTCTTTGTCGCAGGTGTTGCTGAGTCAGAATGACACACATCTTGTGCGGAAGACATCATAAGCTGTGACTCTGGGCTCCACCCTATGCCCTGTTTTTTTTTAAGTAGTAGCTAATTGATCGGTCCTGAAATTCAAAAGCTGTTTATAAAGAGATGATATGCACAGATGCATGTATTCAGGACTTGATACCATCCTGGGACAATCCAAATTCAGTCTGAAGAAAAACAGATTCTGCACCTGAATAAATTATGCAAAAGAAGCACATTTGCATATCTCTTCTATAATTTAATCTGTTTCTGCTACTAGGAAATGTTCCATTCCTCTACCTGCCTTATTCAATCTTTGCCTGGCATTCCAAAGTTCTATCTCTTGTTTTTCAAATTTAGCTTAGAAACTTGGCTTTGATTTTTTGTCTTTTTTTTTAACAGCAAAGGTTATTCTATATGCTGAGGGTGAGCCTGATTAATTTCATTGAACTGGGTACTCCAAATTCTTATGCATTCATAGAGATGCCTTACAAATCTTCATGTTGTCCCCAGGGAACCATATTTGCGGGAGGGATATTTTGTTGTCTGCATAACTATCCGTTTTAGTCAGAAGAGTTATGGAAGAAGTATATGTCCTTGTGAGTTTAAATATACTTATGGAAATAGGGGGGGGGGAGAGAGAGACAGAGCGAGCGTTCTCTAGCCACTTATAACTCTGGTGAATATTTTATGTTCCACTATGACGGTGCATATTTCAAACTGGAATCCATGCCAATTACGTAAAGCAATTTTGCTGTGGCAATCAGACTCCTCCCTCTGTATCTTTATGGTGGGCTGGGGTTTTATTTTATTTTTTCTTTGTTTGGCTTTGTTTATTTTTAAATAGCAATGAACTTCTCAGCTGCATCGACCGGAGCCTTGTTTGATCTCCTAGTACTTTAGAAGGCCTTGCTTGGAAGGAAGTGGAGTGGATGTGGGGAGATTTGGATAATAACTGATGAGCCATTCCTAAAGGAATATATCATCTTACGTTGGGTTTGCCTTAATGGGAATTGGACCATTTTGGATCATGACTATCCAAAACCTCTTTTTTCTCAAGATTTAGATGGTTGAGAATTTGATCTCAGGGTGCTTAATAGTCAAACATTCCTTTCCCGATTTGATTTCTTGTGCATTATCTTTCAGTTCAGGAATTGACAACATTTCGAATTCCTTGTCCTGCAAATTGAAGAAACTAAGATGAATTTGACAAGCTCATATCACCCCTTGCTATTTTAAAACCCATCCTCTACTAGCAAAATTATTCTCTGGACTGATACAAGGCTGAGCAAATGTAATAAAATAAATGAAAATATAATATTCAGCCCAGAAAAAGATTTAGGTATAATGGGAAATCTATGGATGTATTAAGGTGGTGGTAGCAGAAATAGTAATGCTGAGTAGTGGAAACATTATTGTATGGGGTGATGGGGTGGAGTGGAGAAATGGATAGATGAAGGTTAAAAATAGAAACATTTCTCTTTCTTGTTC
This sequence comes from Protobothrops mucrosquamatus, assembly GCF_001527695.2. Classification (NCBI taxonomy): domain Eukaryota; kingdom Metazoa; phylum Chordata; class Lepidosauria; order Squamata; family Viperidae; genus Protobothrops; species Protobothrops mucrosquamatus. The sequence continues at coordinate 2,114,766 of NW_015386395.1, forward strand.
TTTTCAATCATGGTTACTTCTCTCATCATCACATTCTGGTGACCAAATATATAATGTTTGGTAAATGCTAAAATACTGAAGATAGGAGCAAGGGGAGATATGAAAGAGTTTAAATGTGATTTGTAGAACTAGAAAAATGATTTCCCTATATATTTGAAGCATGCAAACACAGTGATACAAAATAAATTGAAGCATTCAGGTTTGTAGCCAAGAGATTCCATCTGGCTATAGAGCAAAGGAGAGATTTTTTTAAAAAAAATAACTTAGATAGAAAGTGGATTCTCTAAGCAGGGGCGCACATGAAAAAAATAAAGTAAAAATGGAAAAAGAAAGGAAAGCAGTTTGTGGTCTTCGGTGCATGCATGAAAAGCTACTAGAAAATATATATTATGCTGTGTGAAAATGCTAGTTAATCATGGTTGACCTCCAATAGCTGAGCACTCAGATAAGTATGCAATTATATATGGTTTGTATATTTTAATTCCACCTAATTAAATCAGGAGATCATATATAATTTCCACAATCCCCATTTGACTTGCACACAACACCCTAGTGAGGTAGGGAACTGACCTGAATTCAACCTCCATCCTTCCCCCTCCAATGAGTTCATTAACAAGAGACTGTATTTTTCAGATCTGAAGTGTTAGGATGAGGCAAGCTTGGTGATTATTGTGAGAACATACAAGAAATACAGCATCAACACTGAATGGGATGGCATTGCTCTAAAGACCTTGCTATGTGCATGTGTATCTGTTTAAGTGCAACCTCAGAGCTGGAAAATGTGTATAAGCTATAAGTGAGTAATTGAGAATACTAGTATCTGTAAAGTGTGGGCATTGCCTATGACAATTATAATGTCTTGCAAACCCCCCCCCCCCATTTTCAATTCCAGTTTGCCCTACAATTCAATGAAAGCGTAGAGCATTTACATGTACTGTTTTAAATAGTTGCAGTTTACGATTCAAACCCCGTTATTTCTCTTTTGGCTAGATGGCAGTAAACTTTGTCATAACAAACCCCCCCCCCATACACACACACAAATCTGTTTGCAGTTTCAAAGAGAGAAAAGAAAGCAAGCAGGCAGTGTCAAATTCTTACCTGTTTATCTGCCCCAAGGTCCTTCCAGTCAACTTCTTAAACTCTTCTTTTCGAAACTCCATGACGTTTTGCTTCCTTGGTAAAAGTAAGAAGCGCTGGGACGCTCCTGCCCCTCTCCTTTCCCAGTGTCACCTTTGGAGACACGGAGGTGAACAGTTACAGACTCCGCCACAACATCAGGAAGGCTTTTTGGGGAGGGACGGGGTTGCACAGCGATCTCAACCCGTTCCTCTCGCCCGATGCCTTTATTTTTCTCGTTTCGTGGGCTTCTTTCCCTCTTCCCTCGATTTTCGTTCTTTTCTTCCCTACTCTTTCCTTCCTAGCTCTTCTTCCTCCCCTTCTCTCCCCCGATCTCTGGGTTTTCTCTAGGACCCTCGAGATCTCTCAACTTGAGGAGCGGTGCGTGGGGATGCGACCATCAACGGCGCTGCCGCCTGGCGCCCTGCCCGATCCACCAACACGGCCTGAAGCGTCATGGGGGCAGCTCTGCCTCCGCGCACTAGTGCCCGCGCCCTGCGTGGGACGCTGCGGAGGGTCCCACTCTCTCCCCGCGCTTCCGCAGGCACCTAACCACTAGGGGATCAGCCTCTGGCAAGGGATCTGCGGAGGCGGCGACTCGGAGCGCCAGGGCTGGCTCAGATCGTCGGCGCGAACTTTCCCTGTCCCGAAAACCCGGACGCCGCCCAAGGTTGGGGTTTCAGCACCACGGAGAGCGACGCGAGAGTGCGCTACAGCGCCCGGCGTGAGATTAAGGGAATCGCGACCTGTGTGAGCTGAGAGTCGGGAGGGGGAGGGGGAAGGGGGACGGGCGGATAGAAGAGATTATAGGGGAGTGGACCATGGATGGGAAAACGAAAGGCAGCGAATGGGGAGGGAGGGTCATTAGTACAAAAACTGAGGTTCCGAAAGTGGAGCAAGAGATTCTAGGTACAGAAAGGATACCAAAAGAAGAGAAAGAAAAGAGAAGGGGAAAGCAGAAAGTAAGAGCTGTTGGAAAGAAGAAAAACTAATATAACGAATAGAAGTGACAACTTTATTTAGATTGAGGTCTGGATTAGGATCTGCTGAAAAGATGAAGAGAGAAGAGAGGAGAGGAGAGGAGAGAGAAGAGGAGAGGAGAGGAGAGGAGAGGAAAGGAGAAGAGAAGAGAAGAGAAGAGAAGAGAAGAGAAGAGAAAAGAGAAGAGAAGAGAAGCTTGGGCAGGACGCAAGACTTCCTTGCAAGTTGCGGCTGCGTCCCAAGAGAAGGCCGAGTAAGCAGCTCAGAGTCATTAATCTTTCAAAAGTACTGAACTAAGCCGAGACAGGAAGAAGCTGGGATGGGGTGGAGCGCAGTCGTGGCGGGGGTGGGGGGGGCAAGGCAGGAGTAAAGGAAAAAGAAAAGGGAGAGAGGTGGTGGAGGCAAAATTTTCTATCTCGCAGTCTCCAGTCTCTGGAGATTGGGAGCAAGTGGATGGCAGAGGGTTCTCTCTCCCACATTCAAATGTAAGCAAAGCCCTCAAGAAAGCGATGAAACGGGGGGGGGGCATTCCCATGAGGCAACAGCACCCGTTTGCAATCAGGGCTGGAGCTTGGAATAACGTGCAGGAGACCCCACTCACTTGGGATGATGCTTTTCTTGTCCTTTTGATAGGCTGTCATATCACATTAGCCATGAGAAACAAAATGCTCTGATGCAGTCTAGAGCAGTGTTCCTCAATCTTGTGAACTTTATGTGGTGTGGACTTCATCTCCCAGAATTCTCTATGCTGGCTGGGGAATTCTGGGAGTTGAAGTCCAGACATCTTTTATGTTGCCAAAGTTGAGAAACACTGGTGTAGAGTCAAAAGAGATGCAGATGATCTGTCTTAATACCAAAATCCTATGCCTCCGATTCAGAAGAAAGACCCATTCTTTCCAATTTTACATTCTTACATTCTATGAAAAACATGTTTTTGATTGGTGCACATTTTTCTGCATGGTTGTCTGTATTTCCCAAAGGCAACCATCCCAACCTGGTGCCCTCCAGTTGTGTTGAACATCCATTATTTAGACACAGCTTCAGACTGGTGAGAGCTACAGTACAAAACATCTGGAGAATTTGGAAAATGCTGCCTTGACTCATCTTCTACAAGAATTATGTTAGTTGTGTTGTTATGGCATCTGTAGACTTATCTCATTTTATACAAATGTTCAGTTAGTTTAAATATATTTATTCCACATAAAGTTAGGGGGGAGAAGAATTGCAATTATAAGCATTTTAATTTGCGAGTTTCTGTATCATCTTATATTTAGTAAATGTTCAAACAATTCCAGAAATGAGAAATTGGTCATTGCTACAACTTTGCTTGATGAATTGATTCAGTTCCACAAAAATCTTGTTAATAAAATAAAAATATCAAATGAAAAATGGCTCTTTTTGAATGTAGTGGCATTCTTCCCAAAATATATAATATTATTAAAGAGCATTGATTTGGCTTTCTGCATTATATAGAGAACAAAACAAATCAAGTTTTTTTTTAATCTGGCTGGCTGGATATATGCAACCTATGTAAATAAATAAAGACATGCAGACTTTTACCAGGAAGATACAGCAATAGTCACATTGAGAAGTTTTCTACTTTTATGTCTCCTAGTTATAACCTTTCAGAATTAATATGTGGATTATTTTTCCTACATATTTTTTGTTAAAGGCAATAAACATCTGTAACAAAAAAACATCTGTAAGTTGCTTTGAGACCCTTCCAAGCTGAAGAATAACGGAATAAGAGGAATGGGTGATAATAAGGATTTTACTTAATTATTTACATTATACTAATTGTGACTTATGACCACTTACTTGGAAGTAAATGCCATTGCTTAATTCTTGCTTACAGTTTGTGCTCCTGTCTGTAATGCAAACATGCTTTGATGGGCATTTTTAGGGCATGCCCGCTTTTCATTGACTGTCTCATCCTTAACAGTCAGCTGAGGAACCTTAAAGTCACCAGTCATTTGATAAGACCCCAATCAGAACTTCCACTTTCCTTAACTTTCTTCTTGTAATGAAGAAAGAAGTATCAATCAATTCAGCCCTTTCCAGCCATACTTACAGAATTTACAGATGGAGTTTGAATCTGTACATTTAAAAATGCAAACAGGAGGAATATGTGGGTTTCCTTGCACCGCTGACGTTCTCTCACGGTTTCTGAAAAACAGATTGCCAATCTCTTTTTAAATATATGGTGAACATGACAACAGTTCTTCTGGATCAGGGCAAGGCCATTTTATTCCAGTATTTTCTTTCTCACAATGGCCAACCAGATGCTTCCAAAGTACTTGCAAGCTGGAGGTGGAGAAGTACCAATCTCCCATAATCATTCCTCATATCCTGGAAGGGATACTGACTCCATTCCAAAAGTGGCATGGAGTGTTCAAAATGAATACTGTGTTTCCCCGAAAATAAGACCCAACCAGAAGACAAGCCCAAGTATGATTTTTCAGGATGCTCATAATATAAGCCCCCCCCACCCCAAATAAGCCCCAGTTAAGATTGTCAGCCAGACTGATGCATTTAGTACTGTTATTTTCCCGAATATAAGCTCTAACCAGAAAATAAACCCTAATGTATCTTTTGGAGCAAAAATTAATATAAGACCCGGTCTTATTTTCGGGGAAACACAGTAGCTCTGTCTTCTGAAAATGTATTCAATTCCCCTTAAAACCATCCAAATCAGCATAGACCACTATGGCAAGAAAGGGATGAATTCCACAGGCTAGTTCAGTGGTGGCGAACCTATGGCACGCGTGCCAGAGGTGGCACTCAGAGCCCTCTCTGTGGGCACTCGCACCCAGGCCCCGGAGATGGCAACTGTCCTCTTCAACCAGCCGCCCGCTAACTCACCGAGGTCCCATGTGGGTGGATACATCCCAGCACCCATGTGCTCCCTGGCCTCTATGCGTGGGGGCCGATGGTGCCAGGCCCCTACCTCGCCCTACGACAATGGCACCCCCGCCCTGCTTCGCCTTGCCTCGCCTCACCATGCAGGACCAGCCTCCTGCCCACTGCCCCACCCACCAGAGACCCCCTGGATCTCCCCCAACCCTGCCCGGCCCCCACAGGTGGCAACATCGAGTTGGCCATGCCAGGAGCAACATCGAGTTGGCCATGCCCACCCATCTGCCATGACCACTGTAGCCACGTCCACCCAGCAGGCCACACCCACCCAGTGGCCATGCCCACCCGGCACCCAGCAATACATAAGTGGGTTTTGGGTTGAAGTTTAGGCACTCGGTCTCTAAAAGGTTCGCCATCACTGGGCTAGTTACTTCAATCAGCTTCACTGAATGAAGTAACCAATATTTTAAAAGCAGCGTTTATCAACCTTAGCAATATTAAGATGTGTGGACCTGAACTTCCAGAATTCTGCAGCTACTATGGGTTGAGGCCCACACATCTTGATGTTGCTAAGGTTGAGACACAGTAAGGATGGACAAGCTCTTCTCTCTGTCCACTTTTTCCATGATTTTATACTCTTTGATCATGTTCTTCCTCATTTTTTATTTTGGTTTAAACCAGAAGTCCCAAATTGTAAATGTAGAATAGACTATTTTGTATTGGTCAAGTGTGATTGGACACACAAGGAATTTGTCTTTGGTGCAGAAGCTCTCAGTATACATACAAGCAACAAACTGATAAATCATAAACCATAAGATACAACCAACAAGTGATAGTCATAAGATACTTATAGGAGTTTTAGTTTTAGTTTTTTTCTCCAGGGGAAGAGAACTAATATGCTGGGGAGATCACAGATTATCTGTTGGTAATTGGATTGTATAGATATCGGCATAGTAAGGGAATGAGATGCAATAGACTGGGAAGTCACAAAAAACAAAACAAAATTAGCAACCCACTTCACTATTGCTGCCAAGAAAATTATATGGAAAATTTATCAGAAGTTGAACTCAACTTTAGCTTATCTTTATCTTTTAATATAGACTCACCCAAGTAGGTCAAAATACTATTTGCTTGCTTGATTTGGTATATGGTATAAACTCAGAAATATTAGTTTTAAATTGTAGTTTATGGCAGTAGGATTTTTTTAGCCAGAGCTTTAATACATTGTGATTTATTAAATAAATCAGGGTTAAATTAAGGGATTTTTTTTGGAGCTGAGTGACCTTAACAAGTCTAATTAATAGATAACGCCTAAACTGGCAGTCTGAATTTGTAAGCCTAAAATAGGTTCTTCAGGGATTGTTGGAGTGTAGTCCAGATTCCCAAGAGGGAGGGGCCATATTCCAGAGGAGCAAGAGACAGCAATGTTTAGATAATTTGTTGGGAGGAAAAGGGTCAAGACAGCTCCCCACTAGGAATTCTTAAGAGTATTTCTTCAGTGATGCAAGTAATGTATGCTACTTTGGCAAGATTTCTGTCCTATAAGTGAAGAACAATAAAGGAAACTTCTTAGCAGTAATTCAGTGTGTCTTTCTTGGAGCCTGACAAGGGCAGTGTGTGCAAATATGTGTGTTTTCAATCAATCAATCAATCAATCAATCATCTATTGGCCTCTGTTGGATCCAGTCCTTTCACCCAAATCAAAATGGATGAATGGATGGGTATCTGCCACAGGAATGGGCATGGAGTAATCGATAAAAGCAGCATTGTACCAGTGCAATACAAGCTCCATCCATTTTGTAGATCCAGATCAGGAGGAGCATTGTTCTAGGCTAGGGCCTCAAAGCTCCTCCCCTTTCTTATAGGTATGCAGTGTCATGATCCATGTACAAAATGGGTGGAGCTTGTATTGCACTGGTGCAATGTTGCTTTTATCAATTGCCCCATAGCCATTCCTGTGGCAGATGTCCATCCATCCACCCATCCATCCATCCATCCTTTTAAGAAACTTACCCAATCGATGCAGCAAACATCCCCATATACCAGAGACTATTTTAAAAATCAGCTGATAGCTTCACTTCTGAGGCTAGCAATCTGATCCCTTGGAACCTGACACTCAAACAAAGCACTAAGCACAATTCAGCTCCATGCACTCGTTTTAGTTGTGAAACGGGAGGCAAAGAGTCAGGCCAAGGCGGCAGGAAGGTGTCAGGGTTTGTGCGAGGTTGGCTCATTTCTTCCTCTTTCCAGACTCAGGGGACAGACCAGCTGTCAGCTGAGTCACAAGCGGTCAGGGAGTTGGCAGTGGTGAAGGTGAAATGCGATTTTGGAAGGGAAGAGAGACCCAACAGGACACAGATGGTGCTGTGTGGGAGCGAAGCAAAGGCCGAGGGACAAAGCAGTTTTGGGAACAAGTGAAGAGGGGGGAAAAAAATTGCTTCAACCTAGGTGAGACTGATTCTATTTATTCTGTTATTCAGAGATGATTCCCTCCATTTTGGACAAACTAGTTGTGTTAGACTACATTTTCCATTATCCCCAGAGGGATGATTCTCCGATCATGCTCTATTTCTTTTTAAACCCCAATTTGTTCTTTTGTAGTGGGTACAAGAAAAGAAAAGAAAGAATAAAATTATAGCCTTTGCTCCTTGTGGGGCCTGTGTAAAACTTGCACTTTGGTATCACAATGATTGATAATTTGGGATGTAAGGTAGTCCTTGACTTACAACAGTTCATTGGGTGACCATTCAAAGTTACAACGGCACTGAAAAAGGTGACTTATGACCGTTTTTCACACAACCGTTGCAGCATCCCCATGGTCACGTGATCAAAATTTAGAACTGACTTATATTTATGATGGATGCAAAGTCCCGGGGTCATGTGATCACCTTTTGTGACCTTCTGACAAGCAAAGCCAATGGGACAAGTCAGATTCACTTAACAACTCTATTACTAAATCAACAATTGCAGTGATTCACTTAACAACTGTGGCAGGAGGGGTCATAAAACAGGACAAAATTCACTTAACAAATGTCTTGCTTAGCATCAGGAATTTGAGGCTGAATTGTGGTCGTTAAGTCCAGGACTACCAATATAGATTATAATTTATTAAAAATAAGGGGAATATTTATTTCTTGCCTGAACCTCAAAAGAAAAGATTAACTTTATTCCGGTTGGAGGCGACGTTTGCACAAATTCATTTTTAATTACAGAGTGTCACGATACCCCAACATTCGAGAACCCTTACACTGAATCATAGAGAGCACACAGGCAATAAGCCAAAATGAAATGTGAATGAACTGTGAAATATGAACGAACCCTGGGAAACTGTCAATGTGAATCTGTAGAGATGCCAAATCCCCAGCATATTTATTCCTCAAGCTCTGCATAAGTGGCTCTATCTAGCAACAGCTCGTCACCCAAATATGTTGCCCATCGGCTACTACTTGAGCCTTTTCAGTGACCATCCCAGTAACCAGTGACATGCAGAGCTTCCGTTCCACCATTATACCATATTGTGACCCCTTAATAGAAGCTGGAGTCTTTGGCTTCTCCAAAAAGCAATGGTGTTTGAATGGACTCCTATTGCAATCTTGTTATTACCTAGATCACTGCTTTTCAGCTAAAGTAACTCTAAGACATATGGCCTTCAACTCCCAGAATTCCTCAGCCAACATGCCTGGCTGAGGAATTCTGGGAGTTGAAGTCCACACATTTTAAAGTTGCTGAAGTTGAGAAACACGACAGGTAGTCTTGACTTATAACCACATTTGGGACCATTGCTAAGGAAGACAGTTATTAAGTGAGTTGCGTTTGATTTTATTGCCTTTTTTGCCATGATTGTTGAGTGAATCATTGCAGTTGTTAAATAAACCACACAACCATTAAATGAATCTGCCTTTCCCCATTGACTTTCCTTGTTGGAAGTCAGCTGGGAAGGTTACAAATGGCAGTCACATGAACCTGGGATGCTGCAACTGTCATAACAGCAAGACTGTTCAAATTACAAATGTCTTGTAATTTGAACTGTTGCTAAACAAATGGTTGTAAGTAAAGGATTACCTGTATCCTAGAAAATAATTACAGGTAGTCCTCAACTTACAATCATTTGTTTAGTGACCATTTGAAGTTACAATAGCACTGAAAAAAAAGTCACTTATGACAGTTTTTTCACATTAGCATTGAAAAATGATCACATGATCATGTTGTCACATGATCAAAATGTGGACACTTGGCAACTGGCTTGTATTTATAATGTTCTGGGGTCACGTGATCACCTTTTGCAACTTTTTTAAAATAAATATTTTATTAATTTTCTAGTTTTACAATCATGTGTTGTCCTGGGTCCATTAGTAATTCAGTGGTACATATTAATTTCTTCAATCTAGGCGCAATATTACACCATCCAATGCTTTCTCTCTTCTTCCGGTAGTACCCATTTTCCCACATTAGGCAAATACAGTTCTTATTGTTGTTAATACATATACAATTGAATATCAACATCTTTGTTACATTTTCCTAATAATATCAATAAGGTTGGTTTAAAATATCTTTTCTAATCAAAATATATCTTAATTTACTTGCACTTAATATCCATTTGTTCAATTAATATCCTGTTTTCCCCGCTTTTAAAAAAAATTAATTTCCCATCAGTGTTCAAAATGTCTCTATCATTTATAATTTCTCATAATAAGTTATATTTGGGTAACCAAAAGCTTCAGCCATGTTCAAACATCTGATTAATAGTATAATATCCCATCTAAAGGGTCAAAACTTCTATTTTCTTCAGTTTTACTCTAGCTTTCTTCCTTTGCCAACTAACTTTCCAAGTCAATGCATTTGAATCATCAAGTAATTTTTTCTCTATTTTTGTGTATATTGTTTGGAATAAGAAAGACAATTTGATTAAAGTATTTTTCGAAGGACATCCAACCCATTGATATTCATTAAACAACCTCCCTCCTTCTCCAATTTCCCACAATTTTCCTAACAGCTCTATCTTCCATTCAATCAGCTCTTCTTTCTTATCCTAATGTTTGTTCTGAGATCTTGATAGGTAAGATATCTTTTCCATTTCCGATATTATCGCTACGTCTTCTAATTCTTCATTTGTCTGAGTCTGTCTGTTAGTTCCTTTCTTTAGGTCCTCCATCTTTGGATCTGCTTCCTCTGATTTTCCTTCCATTTTCATGGGTTGCTAGTTCCTTCTTTGTTGTCATTTTCTGAGTTTGTAGGTCAGTGATGGCGAACCTTTTAGAGACCGAGTGCCCAAAAACTGGCCCTGCCCCCCACTCCACCCTCTGCCCCGCCCCGCTCTGCCCCATCCCGCCTGCCCACAGGGCCACTCATTGCCTCCAGGGACTGCCACAGATCACCCAGGCAGCCCAGCAGCGCCATGGCAGCCATGCCCTCTGCCCACGCCCCGCAGCATCAACTGTGCATGATGGGATGTGAGGGCAGAGTCTTGTCTACGCTACCTAGCTGCCATGTCCTTGGCTGTGCTGCTCCGCATGGGCCACACTTGGGGGCGACTCTCCTCCAGGGGGGCTGCTGGTGAGGGGGTCACGGGGGAGACAAGGCTGGGGCAATGGCATGTGTGCCCACAGAGAGGGCTCCGAGTGCCGCCTCTGGCACCCATGCCATAGGTTCGCCACCACTGTTGTAGATTTAGATTAAAGAATTGTTCTTTTATCTCCTTTGTATTATTTTTAGTCTCAACATGAGCTAAGGCAATTGTCTCTTGTATTGATTTTAACATCGAAAGAATTTCTTTCTGAAATTCATCAACATTTTCTTGTTGGTATGTCAAGCTGGGGACTTTGGGGACAGGTGTTAGGGATGGTTTTTTATTTATTATTTATTATTATTTATTTATTAATTTAATTTGTACCCCGCCCTTCTCCTCATGGGACTCAGGGCGGCTAACAGCCTCATAAAAACCACAATACAAATACAATGATATCTTATTAAAACCGAATTAAAAGGAAATATTTAAGAAGGCCGATCATTAAAATTATCCTTAAAATACCCTTAAAAAACCCCGCTAAAAATCCCTAGGCCAGAC
>NW_015386395.1:2127581-2134262 GCF_001527695.2 Protobothrops mucrosquamatus
TGTCCCCACTTCACCAGGAGAGACTCCACACCGTCTATCTGAGGTACAGTGGTCTCCCTCGGACATAGGCTCTCCCTTATAATGACCGCTACCCCACCGCCCCTACCCCGGGTCCTTGGCTGATGAAATACCTGGAAACCCGGCGGGCAGATGTCCACGAGGGGTACACCCCCTTCCATGCCCAGCCAGGTCTCGGTGAAGCTAAGTATGGAACATCCATTTTGTTTTTGTATGTAGTCTTTATAGTCCAATCTATTTTGGGATTTAAAAAGTTTTGATAAATTGTCATTTGAACTCCTAATCATCCAGCCAGCCTATCAGTCCGTTCTTAAGTCTCCCCTCAGCAAATATAGGTAAAGTTCAAATTTTTCAAATTTTTCTATCCAATGAAAAACACATCTTTTTATCCAGAGACAGAAGAGCAATTAAAAATTGTTCATCAATCAAAGGTTTATAGTCCAAAGTATTCCATCATCTCAATCAATAATGCATGTTTCTTCTATAGGGAATTAGCTCCATTACACAGCTCTAAAAGTCAGTTATTCATAGTCCAGGCAGACCAGTTTCAAAATAGTTTATTGTTTCTGTCACACAGATAAGCAGCACAAGAGGGTTTTTTCCCCTTTTCCCAGCTGCAGTCTTCAAAAGTGAAAGTTTCTGAAAACAACAAGAGTCTTATCTGAGTCTGGGCTTCCAGCCAAGTTTCCTTTAGGGATAATAAATTGTAGTGCTGTAGTTCACCACTAAATGTCGTTGATGTGGTCCTTCAGCTTTTTACATCCAAACTTATATTACAAGCTTTTATAATCTCTTCTTTAAAAAAAATCTCAAAAGCATATTTAGTCTCCAAATATGTGTATTATTTCCAAATTAATCTTGTAATTTTCTCTATTTTCTCCTAAGCAATTAATTCACTGCTTTTCTTCTCCTGAGGGAACAGGGTGGAAATTCCCCTTCCCTCTCTTATCGGGGAGGATACTTTGCTTTGGGTGGTTTTTTCCCAGGAAAAAGTCTTAAAGTCATAAAGAGAGGATAGGGTCTCACCCAGTTCCACCCACGTTGCTCAAAAGTTGCTGGTTAATGCTTATTTTCTTCAGTTGTCAGCAGCTTCTGACTGGCCACATGAATGTAGCCAGTCTTTCCCCTGCTGGTTTGGAGGGCTTCCTTGGATCAAACGGAAGGACCGCCACCCTCCTGCGATCAACAAGGGTCCCCTCCTTCTCCGTCACTTCTTTGGGGTGACTTTCAACCCTTTTTAGGGTCCCCAGCGGGGCAAAATCAAATGTGGAAGATGGAGCCCCATCTTCCTGTGCCGGTTATGCCACAACGGCAAACCAGAAGTCCCTGGGGAAAGTCAACGGCAAAGTCAATGGGGAAGCCAGATTCACTTAACAATCGTGCTACTGATTTAACAACTTCAGGGATTCATTTAGCCACTGTGACATGAAAGGTCATAAAATGGGGCAAAACTCAACAACTTAGCAACAGAAATTTGAATTGTGAACATAAATCGAGGATTGCCTGTATAGCTTACGTTATTCTCCTTGAGTCAGCTAAGAATCCAATCAATCAATCAGAATAGAGCTGGAAGGGACCTTGGAGGTCTTCTAGTCCAACTCCCTGCTGAAGCAGGAGACCCGATACCATTTCAGACAAGTGGCTGTCCAGTCTCTTAAAAACCTCCAGTGATGAAGTACCCATAACTTCTGACGGCAAGTCATTTCTATGGTTAATTGCTCTCACTGTTAGGAAGTTTCTCCTTAATTCCAGTTAACTTTCTCCTTAATTCTCCTCAATTAGTTTCCTGTGCTTAAGCACCTAACAATACTGAGTAGCTTTGTGGGGCCATACATGTTTAAAGGGGCACCCACAGCCAGCATCATCCTTATTGCACCCTCCCTCCTGCCCCCTCCTGCTTCAGAAGTCAGCAGGAAGGGTAGAATGAGGGTGGAAGTGGTGCAAACGAACGGCTTCTGAGAGAGGAAATGCCACTGGCTGGACAAAGCACAGGTAACAATGTACTTGAACAAATTGACAACACCTTGCAGTTTTGGTGATGTGGTGATGCAGAGATGTCTGTGAGTTGAGAATAGAGACTCTCTTACCTGCACCTGAATAGAATTGCTGCAAACACAAATCATCTTCCCAGATGTGGTTCCCTATGAGACTTGCTACACTTCTATGGAGATTCTCAGTCATCCAGATCATGGTTGTCCCAAAGGTGTTTCTTCAAAAGGCAGCTGGACTTTGCTTTTCCTGCACCTTTGGGACTTGCTACACTTCATGTTTCAAATGTGCACACCTGCGCATGGGTGTTTCTCTATATATTTAAATATTGAAGTATATTGTTTGGAGATTCTACCCACTTTTTAGGGCAAAATATAGGGGCTCCATCCTTGCAGCTAATAGCAATAAGTAGAACAGACTATAAAACAGTCCTTGACATGTGACCTTAATTGAGCTTGGAATTAAGGTCATAATGTGGCAGTTGTCCAGAGGGTTACCAAGTGACCCTATCCATTTTATGTCTTTTGTGGCTGTCGTTAAGTGAGCACCATGGTCATTAAGCAAGCACTGCAATTGTTAAATGAATCCATTATACCCCATAGGCATTTTTTGATGGAAACCAGAAGTAAACACAGAAAACCAACAAAAAACAGTGGAAATTGTAGTCTCCTCACCCTGGCATGCTGCAAATGGCTATAAATACAAGCCAGTTGTCAAGCATCCAAAATGCAATCTCTTGAACACAGGGTGGGGATGAGGTAGGAGTTGTAGGGCCTTCAGAACTTCAAAATTGGGTCATAGGTACATCATTTAGGTTGCTAAGAGACCAGTCGTTAAGCAAGGACTTCCTATAGAGAACTGAAATTATTAGAAATTGACAGAATTAAGATTGGCATTGGCTCCTCTCTCCATTAAAGCCCACAATGACCAGAGCATCAGTAGCAGAGCCTGGGGTGGAGTCAAAAGAGGAATCAGCCTAGAGTCACTATGTAGCCACCAATGGATTAAGTCTTGCATTTAATTAACCCTAATTTAGGGCTAACATAGCACTAATCAGTTAGGTAACCATTCGTTTACTAGCCTTTTGTACATAGACTTGAGTAACAGATCAATTTAATTGGGGCATGAGGGGTTCTTGGTACTCTCTGAGCTTGGTTGTTTTCTTGTAAATGTTTTATTACTCAAACTAGGTAACATCATCAATGCTACCATGTTTCTCTGAAAATAAGACCTATCCCGAAAATAAACTCTAGCTTGAGTTTTATGTGTGCGCCTAATATAAGTCCTATTCCCAAATAAGCCCTAGTTAAGACCCCACCCATTCCACCCCGCCATCTGGTTGTACGAAATGGGGCAAGGTGCATGCATAAAAATCAAGATAGGGTGGGGGTGGGGGAGCTGTCCCACACATCCTCTTACCTCAGGACGTGTTGCTTCCTGGCCTCTGTTTCGCTGGCAGAGGACTTTCCTGAAGAAGTGGGCCAGCAGTGGCCACATGGGCTCCTGCTGGACGGGGCTGTCGGTGCCACCACCCCGAGGCGAGACAGGGTAAAAAAGAAGACATAAGACCTAATGCCTCTTTTGGAGGCAAAAAATAAAATAAAATAAGACCAGGTCTTATTTTCAGGGAAACACAGTAATTGGAACTTAACACATGGCCTTGGTCTTTCACGCCTGACAATTCTCCTTTCTCACTATTACACTTAGACGGCCTTTCCAAACTTGCATTTGGTATTGTGAGCCAGCCTGCGGGAAAGAACATCAGAGCCAAAAGAAAACGATCCTATGTGGGAACTGTAGCAGTGGAAATTCGGCTCAATCTGGAGACCCAGGTTGGGGAATGCAGTGCGCAGGAGTCAAGGAACAGATGCTGTTTTGTTTCTTAGGGAGAGGGAAAAAAATGATCTGAACCAACCAACCCCATTTCCTGAACCAGAGAACCTCCACGGCAGCTATTTGCTCCTTCTCAAGATCCCAGACACCTCTCCAAGTAATTAGTAAGTAACTCAGCAGGGTAAATGAAATGCCCCACAACGTGAGATGCAGCATATGCATTAATAAGATGTAAATGTATTCATAGTGAAAGTAGTGTTGGCAGAGGATAGCATAGGGGAGAAGGCAGATCCCTTGTCATTTTTGCAGTGCTAGATCAACATCACTCTTCCACTCCCTCCTTCCATCCTGTTTGCTTTGATGAAAGTATCAGGGTGGGGAGAGCAAAGCTATGAGACATCTATCCATGCTCGTAGCTTGCCAGGTTCATGTTAGGATGCATTCATACAAAGCGCTGATCCTCCACTGGTTCAATTGGGTAAGTATACTCCAACTTGTCTTCCAGAATACTAGGAAGAGACAGAATTCTTGGGCTTCATAACCATGCTATAATATTACCTGGGAAAAAGCTACAATAAACTATAAACTATTATTTACCAGCTACAGGGGTTACACTCACCCAATTTTCTGAGGTTTTGCAAAGGTTAGTTAATGCTTCTAGCTGCTTAGACCAGTGTTTCTCAATCTTGGCAAAGATGTGTGGACTTCAATGCCTTCAACATGGCTGGCTGGGGAATTCTGAGAATTGAAGTCCCACATCTTGCCAAGGTTGAGAAATACTGGCTTAGACAATGCTTAAACAGAGCTGAGCCTTATTGGAATTTTGGAAGATTCTTTTATTAAATCCAATTATTTATCAGTTTAGTCCAGTATTGCTTTGACAAGGTCAGATGTGCATTCAGTCTAGTTTTAGCAAAGGCTTTCCAAGGAGAAATCTTTTCTGACCTCTTCTTCCCAATCTCTGTCCGTGCCAATGATTAAACATGGGCCTTTTTCCTAGATCTGCTGTACAAGACATCTATGCTCTTGGGTCTAATTTGTAGATGTACATTCACTTGATTCCACTGTATTTATTGCTCTGGTGTTGGGAGAAAATATAGATGTTGTCTTACTACAGGGACTCAGCCACATTTGTTTCGCAGTCATCAAATGACAAATTATCATCCAGGGGAAGAATTGTCCGTCGCCTAAATGCAGAACTTGGAACTCCTTGTGAAGGCCAGAGGAAAGAGATACCTATGATCCTATCCTAGTTGGAAAAATTCTGAATATTTTGGACTTCAGCTTCCATCAGCTCTACCAATAACAGCTTGTAGGAGATACTGTATTATTCAAAACATCTGAAAGATAATGCCAGGTTGCTTTTCTATCCCATTCTGCAAATAAAAATTAGGATTAGCCTTGATTCTCCAGTCCTCTGCATTCCTAATACCTTTTATCTCCATTCAGCTGGAGCCAAATCTGCTTGAAATGCTCCTGAACTATATTACTGTGTTTTGAAGATCCTAATCTAAGCTTTCCACATAGATGTTGCTATGCAGAGATTCCATATTGAATTTTTTACACTTAAATATAATATCCCCCCCCCAAAGGTGAGGCAGGCTTTTCAGAAGAGTTTGCAAATTTGGCTCTGCCAACTCACATGGGGCGTTCAGAGGAGTACAATTGAGGTTGGTTAGTGCCTTGGAGGCTTGTCTCCTTCCTTTTAAATTTTAATTATTCTATCCTTGTTTAACTACCTTCTTTTATTGAAATTTATATTTCATATGGCTTTATGTTTTTAATTGTACACTGCCCAGAGTCACTAAGAGAGATAGCAGTAGCACTTAGACTTACATACTGCCTCATAGTTCTTTACAGCACTCTCTGAGCGGTTTACAAATGTCAGCATATTGCCCCCAATAATCTGGGTCCTCATTTCACTGACCTTGGAAGGATAGAAGGCTGAGTCAACCTGGAGCCCCGACAGGATCAAACTCTAGGCTGTAGGCCAGTGGTGGCGAACCTATGGCACGGGTGCCAGAGGCGGCACTCAGAGCCCTCTCTGTGGGCACGTGCGCCATTGCCCCAGTCCTAGGCCTTCAGCTGGGTTTTATAAAACCTTTTCGCTTTAGGCCTCCGCCACCATGTACTAAAAAAAAAGGTTCAATCAATGAGTCAATTTCAACTTCTCGTGGGAAAAAAAAAATCTTGCAAAGTTGGAATTGATTGATTGAACTTTTTAGTCCCACCCAGTCTGCCGTTACAACCGCAGCCACGCCCAGCCAATGGGCCACGCCCAGCCAATGGGCCACACCCACCCGGCACCCGGCGATGCATAAGTGGGTTTTGGGTTGCAGTTTGGGCACTCGGTCTCTAAAAGGTTCGCCATCACTGCTGTAGGCAGAGTTAACTGCAATACTGCATTCTACCACTAGATGGGCAGTGTCTAAATCCAATTAATAAAAGAAAGAGCCATTGCAATGAAAAAACCCTCTACAGAGTTACATTAGTTGGGCTTGCTCTTCTTGCTAGTAAAGAAAAAGTGGCTAAGGTCCCCATTTGACTTCCAGCCAAAACCATTGAGAGGAAAAGCAAGTTGTAGTAAAAATTCAAATCTGTCCCATCTCCTTCCAGTTCCCATGAGCAACAGGGATGGCAGAGAAAACAGGTTGTTTTAAGGAAAAGGAGAGACAGACGGTGTGAAGGGGAGCAGGCGGGGGTGGTGGTGATGGACATGTGCTGATGGAACAAGCTGTGCGGAAAGTGGGGAAGAGCATGGATAAAGATGAGAACAGGAGGAGATTTGTATTTTTATGTCTCTAAGTTGGAAAGAAGAGATAGTAGCTGTAAATGAAGAGA
>NW_015386395.1:2134362-2152962 GCF_001527695.2 Protobothrops mucrosquamatus
TTGGGGGGGGGGGGGTGTTAAAGAAAACTTGCACAAACGTCACTATAATTTTCATGTTAGTCTCCATATACATATATGTACAGTGTGTATGTGTATTTTTATTCTTGCAGACCATTTTGCCTAATAACATATTTACTAAAAAAACTCTCCCTAATATCACACACTCTCACATAATTACTGTAAATATGTGCAGTTTTGTATGCATTTTTCCTAATATCTTGCATATAGGAGAAGCCATAACATTTGGAATAAAATATCCAAAAAATTAATAGCCTTTTGGCATGTGTATGGGTATAGAAGTGCCAAATGATGCTAGTTCACATTAATCCACAAACAAAATTCCTTCTCCATTCCGGTAAATCGGGACTCATCATCATGGAATGTTGTTTGGGCAAAATGCTAGAACAGACACATCCAGAGAATTTTTTAATTTTTTTTACAGAATTTAAGTCTTTAACATACGGTTGAAACCTAATTCTGAGAGAGGATTTGATGGGTTTGCCACTGTTAGAACAGAAATCTAAAAAATTAGAGCCATTTGGGAAGTTTGTCTGTAATTCTATTTTTGATTTAGAAAGATATTGGACAGCCCATGCCCTGTTGGGTCATCATTTTAGAGGTATTTCCTCACCTAAACAGAAGGAGCAAGGGCGGGCAAAAAAGCAATTGCAGTGGTAGCAGATGTGACTTCTGATTTCCTGCCAGCTTCCCCATTGAGTTTTCTTATGAAAATTTAGCTGGGAGCATTGGAAATCTTCCTTCCTTCCTCCCTCCTTTCCCTGCCTGCAAGTGGCTGCTGCTGGGTGCAGGAGGGAGAATGGGGTTGCAAGACTGGCTGGGAAACTGTCACAGAGTTGAAAATGAAGACCACATGACCGCAGCAGAAACTCACCAGTGCAGCATCAGCCAGTAGCACTGAAGGAGCCATGACTTCCCCAAATTTCATTCTCTTGAAAGTCCCATATTTTGAATGTATTCTGAAAGTTAGTCCATATGAGTAACATTGGTTCAAAAATAATTGCCCTGCGATGCACCATTTCACAGTTAAAGGTCATGATGACATTTATTAGCATATATATTCTAATGTAGCTCAACCTTCTAGACCACAGGTGTCAAACTCACCGCATCACGTGACTTGTCGTGATGTGTTGTGACTTTTTTCGCATTGCTGAAGCAGGGGTGGCCGCGGCCTCTGCATGATGTAACTGGCCCGCAGGCTGGCAGTTTGACATCCCTGCTCTAGACATATCGGTTTACTCTTTAAGACAAGCTTTCATAGCCTGGGAGCCTCCAATGTTTCAAAAACAGGTAACAAAGATGCCATAATTCTCAGCAGGATGGGAAATCAATTTTTTTTCTTCCTTCTTTCCCTCAAAGCCTGAAGAGTGCAATGCAGAAATCATTCACAAAAGTCTGCATGAAGCATCAGTGTGAGGAGTCATAAAAATCAAGATGGCACCTATAATAGAAGAATCCCTGTCATCTTGATCTTTTTGGCCCCGCCCACAATGTCCCTAGGAATTACCTCAAAAACAGTTGCTTTGGAACCTGCAATTTATTTACTTATTTATTTTTATCCTGCCTTTAATTAGGAAAAGAATTTTTGAATTCTTGAATTTTCAAATATTAGATCAAGGCCTATATATATATAGTTCATGGTTATTACGGTACACATTTTTTAAAAATCAAAGTTTCCTATTGTTAAAAGCTCACTTTGGTACACTACAGCTCTATCAGCTTTCAGATTATTGAAAACCAGGACTACAATCTTTCTCTTTCTTTTGGTCAATTTGCCAGAAAAGTGTTACCTTGCATAAGGGCCTCAATCATGCAGATTTCACAACTGGCTCAGAAATTATTGCACCCATAAATGTGGCGAAGTAGTTTGGCAGCAACATATAAAGTCAATTCTGAAAATATCACATCTGCGAAGAAGATATTCACACGGGGGTGGAGGAGAAAACACACACCTTCATTCCTGCAAGGACAAGGGATAGCTACAGAAGAAGAAAGTGTTACAGGAGGATGAAGTTGGCATCTTTGTCACGATTAAATCCTCAGTTATAAATGAAATTAGTTTTTCCCAACCTCAGCAACTTTAAGATGTGTGGACTACAATTCCCAGAATTCCCTAGCCAACCATGCTGATTTCATGACCCATGCTGGCTGTGGAATTCTGGGAGTTGAAGTCCACACATCTTCAAATTGCTGAAGTTGAAAAACACTAAGTGAAGAATGTTTCAGTTTAGAACAAAAAAGAAGACCAGAATTCTCAGCCAACAGGGGAATTTGAGAAATGATAATGCTAATACATCTGGACAATATCAGAGTGATGAAGGCAAGCCTAGAGTTTCAACAGTAGCTCCACCTTGGAATTTGGTAAAACAAGAGAGCAAGACTGCTGAGTGGACTTCCAAATATGGGGCAGAGTATCATTTGAGACAAGGGACTGGAATACATCAGTGCAGATGGCTTGTTAGAATATTTTCCCTGAATCCAGATACAAATGAAGCAGATGGGAATGATTGTGGGGTGTCTGTGTGAAAGGAACAGAGGAGGAGTCAGTTGTTATCTTAGAAATAATTCAGCCCAGTTAGGGAGAAATCGGGGAAAAGGCAGCAATTCAAAATATTCAGAGACTCTGTCTTAATTAATTCACTATAACTGAGGGATTCCTCTAAGGGTTTCCAAGATTCTGTATTTAACCTAGATCGATCTGTCTGCCTATCTTTTTCTTTTTCTTTCTCTCCTTCCTTCCTTTTTATAAATAACTCAAGATAGTGAACACACCTAATACTCTTTGCTCCTCTTGTTTTCTCCACAACAACCGTGTGAGGTAGATTGGGCTGAGTGTCACTGGCCCCAAATCTCCCAGTTGGCTTTCATGCCTAAATTGGGACTGAACTCATAGTCTCCTTGTTTCTAATCTGGTGCCTTAACCACTAGACCAAACTGGCTCTCTTATTAAATATTCCTTACTGAAATTGGTGTGGTTCTTGCTTGCTTGATCTTGCCCAGTTGAGTAGGCATGACAGCATACAAGGAAAAAAAGTTCAAACTTTGGGCATTCTCTCCTTGGCTGATTTTCTAGCCACATGATCTTTAGAAAGGAATACATTCAAAAGGTGGCATTTTGGGAGCCCATTGGAATAGATTTCCTGCAGGAATCACTTCAAAATTCTCTCCCTCCGCAACTGAACCAGAACAAACTTTCATTAGCATTAAGATGGCAAGTACAAATCATGGCCACAGACTGAAGTTGAGCTGATTGTAGGAGCAAAGGGGGGAGAGTACATGGATTATGTGTTACAGAAGGAGGCAAAGTTAAATGGGAAGGAGTGACAGCTGTTGTGGGTGGAAAGGAAGCTGAAAACAAACCGTAGGAGGAAAAAGGGAGACAAATCCTGAACCTCATCCAACATGTTTTACTGTGTGTTTCTAGGTTCAAAGCCTGTGAGCCTTAGAGATGACACTTCCCAAACTCTTAGCATAATTCTTTGGAGGTCATTCTTATTTCTCCAGACAGCCGTTCTTCACTCAGAAGTTTCTCGTACAGGGCTGAGACATATGTCCGTAATGTACATTCCCAGCCTACAGTGTGATCAATCCTCCAGACCGTCTGTTCAGAGTTCATGGCAACAGCAACAATGGGCGTTGGACAGGCATTAGGACAGTAAGGATCTGGAAGAGGGAAGAGAAAGTAGAGGGTGATTGAGGATTTAAGCCCTTCCTGTTGCTGCATCTGTTGAAACAGGTAGTCTTTCAAGAGCCCAAGGAACAAGGTCACAAACAAGGAGCAGACCCACAGTGACACTTGCATTGCTCCAGGCCAGGAATGGCAATCTTTGGGTGTCTAGGAATACACTTTTTTTTGCGGGGGGGGGGATTGAGGGCCATAAGGAGTGGGGTGAGGATGAATCTATCAATTATATAAAACCTGTTTCATGGCTTACACAAGAGGCTTCATATGTTCCACTTCACAATGACGGGGGGAGGGGGGGTGTTAACAGCCACCAAAAGATGTTTCTGGGTTGCAGGCAGCTGGCTGCCTATTTTTGTGGTTAGAACCAGGAAACTCCATCTTTTGAGGATACATAAGAGTCTGTCAAAGCTTCAGAAATCAATGAAGGCACAGAGCTGCAGGCAGAGACTCCAAATCATGTCCCAAAACAGAGAATGACAGCATTGTTGGGCAGAGGTGAAAACAAAAGGGGGGGGGGCAGCTGAAAGGAAAATGTCAAGATATTTAAATTTATAACTGGAACAGTGGGGGTTGTGTAATGAGTCAAAACACACAGTTATAGCTGATTGATTGAAGAGTGCTGGCTATGGCCAGAGGTAATTTAAGCTGTGATTGGTTGCCTTGAGTGAAAAAGGGGAGTTTCCTTATTTCCCGCATTTTTTGCCCTGTGTGCTCTCTGTGATTTACCTGATGATGTTCCTGCTGTGTTGATTTACCTGACTATGCTCCTGTTGGCCTCTCTTATTTACTTGAACTATATTTATTTATATAAAAACCACAGGTTCTTGTCAGCACGTCTGACTCCATTTGGACACCAGCTGCGCAATTCCCTGACAGAAAAGCTCCCTTGGAGTAAAGGTCGACTGAGGTGCCATTTCTGAGTAAACCTGCACCCTTGAGGAGATATAGGAAAAAAAACCCTGATGGAGGATTATAGCTTCTAGGATAAAGCTTGCCAACTGGAAGTAATCCAGTCCTGGAAACAATGATAGATATATGTATTGGACTTGTATTGTTTTTTTGTGCCCTTTGGCAACTGGAACCTTTGCTGCTAACATCGCTGATTCTGCACATTTTAGTCTAAACCTCCAATTCCTAATGGTTTCATAAACAGGGGAGGCCACTGTGGTGAGATTAAAAAGTCAAGATGGTGGCAGCTGTCTGATGGA
Source organism: Protobothrops mucrosquamatus (assembly GCF_001527695.2). Classification (NCBI taxonomy): domain Eukaryota; kingdom Metazoa; phylum Chordata; class Lepidosauria; order Squamata; family Viperidae; genus Protobothrops; species Protobothrops mucrosquamatus. The sequence continues at coordinate 2,139,274 of NW_015386395.1, forward strand.
AACCTTGCCCCTTTTACATGCATTGAGGCATTTGATGTGTAAAAATGGGTGTGGCTTCAATTGCACAATTGTAGCAACTATTCTTACCCTTCCCATCCACCTCTGGCAGATGCCCCTCTTAATAGAAAGATTAGCTTATTTATGTTCTCCACCTCATTCTTCACCAGGAGAGCTTGCAAGAAAGCTTGTGGCTCAATGAAAGCAATCAAACTAAGAAACTGAAGGTTTGAGAATCAAACTTTCCCCATAGTTAAGAATTTACATGCAGCAACCCTCACTACAGAAGAAGTGGGCAATTTTTCCGTCCCACAGACTACGTCTGGAAATAGGTTGGGGTGAAATTGATTTTATACAGGTAGTCCTTGACTTACAACCATTTGAAGTTACAATGGCACTGGAAAAAGTGACTTATGACTGTTTTTCACATTTACAACCATTGCCGCACCCCTGTGGTCACGTGATCAGAATTTGGACACTTGGAAACTGGCATGTATTTATGACAGTTGCAGTGTCCCCAGGTCATGTGATTACCTTTTGCAACTTTCTGACACAGGGGTCCCCAACCCCCAGTCCATGGACTGGCACCGGGCTGCAGCATGCCAGAAATTGGCCGGACACACAAGCAAAACCCCATCCTTGGAATGCAGGGAGCAATAAAACCGCGCCTCCTCCAGTCCATGGAAAAACCTCTCTCCACAGAACCTGTCCTTGGTGTCCAAAAGGTTGGGGGCTACTGTTCTGACATGCAAACCCAATGGAGAAGCCAGATTCACTTAACAACCATGTTATTAACAAGTGCAATGATTCACTTAACTGTGTCAAGAAAGGTCATAAAATGGGGCAAAATTCACTTAATAAGTGTGTTGTTTAAGAACAGAAATTTTGGGCAAAAGGTACAGGTTGTCCTTGATTTATGACCACAATTGAGTTCAAAATTTCTGTTCCTAAACAAGACAGTTGTTAAGTGAATTTGGCCCCATATTATGACCTTTCTTGACTTGTACAACAGGATCTTGAGGAGGAAAAGGGTCCTTTGAGCACTCTTTTTCTAAATCTCTCCTCTGCTAGTAATGGTGGCTGTTAATTCTTCATCTTCAGAAGCATCAGTTGAGTAATGGGGAAAAATAGGTGTTGCTCCTGCAAAGTATCTCCATGAAGGGCAAAGAAGGGACAAATGGCAACGTGTGTGTGTGTGTGATATAATTATGCAATTGCTACAGTTCATCCAACATTAGTATCTAAATCATGGCATATTCATGATGATGTCATCATGTATATAATGTCATTTTGGCACCATGGCGATTTGTTATGGAATCCACTCAGCTTCTGGCAGACAAGCTGGCCACAAACAACAGTTACAGATCCAAGTTACTCAATCAAGGGCAAAAGATTTGAGTGCTAAGAAGAAAAGTAAAAAGGATTTCTGAGAGGATAAATCTCTATTAGATGAAGTTTGCATGCACATTCACCCATGAGAGCTTAGATGTCATTTTCTTAATTAGCGCAAGCAGCAATTGAACCATAAATGAATGTCAGAGATTGGATGCGTACATTAGGTAAATCTGTGGCTAGGTTGTGATTCAGTGTCTCACACAAATAGAGCCACTAAAGTTACAATATTCCTTTAGCCAAGTAATCAGAAAGAAAGTTCTATAACTTTCAGGCAGATTCAATCAACTTGATCATCTAGGCCAGGGGTGTCAAACTGCCGGCCCATGGGCCGGTTGCATCATACGGAGGCTGTGCCCCTCTCAGCTCTGGCAATGCAAAAAAAGTCGTGATACGTTGCAACACGTCACATGACGTGGCAAGTTTGACACCCGTGTTCTAGGCCAATGTTTCTTGCTCTTGGCAACTGGAAGATATGCGGACTTCAACTTCCAGAATTCCCCAGCCAGTATAATGACTGAGGAATCATGGAACTTGAAGTCCATATACCTTCAAGTTTCCAAGGTTGAGAAAAACTGATATGTTACTTGGTGACTATTTCATACATACCCTCTGCACATTAGCTCTTCCTTTTTTAGAGCTTTTTGAAGGTTCATGCCGATGATCTCAATTGAAACAGGAAAAAAAAGGCTCCCTTTGGCATAATATTTTGAAGAGCTCTTATGCATTTACATCTATTTCACTGCTGTATGGCCAGCACCTAGCAGCTGAAATGAAGGAGAATGGGACTCAGACTGGAAAACCTCCCAAAACTAGGCTTGCCTTTTAGTGTGATCAAATTACTACAGGCAATCCTTGACTTATATGACCCTTTATAAGTCATAAAGATCATAAAGCATATCATCATGTGACTGACACGGTGGTCATAAAGTGAATGCAGTGGTTTTTAAGTGAACCCATTATTTGCAACGGACCGGGGTTTTTTTGTAGGAAAACAGAGATAAATGTTAGTTTTTAGCCAAAATATAAATTGTGGTCAAGTGATCACAGGATGCTGGAAATGGCCAAAAATACAGGCCAGTTGCTGAGTGCCCAAAATGTATCATGTGACCATGGGGAGAGGGCAACCATCCAAACTTTGGAACTGGATTGTAAGACGCTTTTGGGGGGGTCTGTCATAACTTTGAATGGTCTCTAAGTCTCTGGTCATAAGTTGGAGACTACTTGTCTGTATTTCAGAGGTGATAGGGTTATTACATAACTTTGAGATAGGAGGAGAAGTTTAAGAAGAAAAGTTGTAGATATTCAAACTCCTCTTCCAGACTGAAAATCTGGAGGTGGAGACATGCTTGTTTTTTTTATCAGGGTGGACTTCTCCAAGTCTCTTCCTTGCTTAAGTTCCTCACCTTTGTTTCTTTGTGGAATTGAGCCTGGGTTTCCTCAGGGACAATGCTGTAGGGTATGAAAATGTCCAAATGATAGAGCTCAGGATGTCCCCGTAACACAATACGGTCTTCTCCAAGGTCCAGCTCAAGATTTCTCACTGAGATCTGTAGTAGTGGCAGGGGGGAGAGTAAAACACACTAAAAAAAAATGCAACCAGTCCCAGCACTTGGGCTAGAGTTGGAACAAATAGGTGCTTCCCTGTGAACCTCACACTATGGAATTACCATTTCAGGGAGGGAGATCTTCGCCACTAGACGATCTGGGTGACTAGTTGATGGCTCTGCAACTATGGTGAACTCAGGAGCTGCAGCAGAGCTGAGAAAAGAGCAAAACGGACTTAAATTGGATAAGGAGAGCTGTGTCCAAGGCAGATTAAAGACCACTGGCAAGTACAGAATTCAGCTGGCTTTTTATGGGGCAAAACTGGATGGAAAACGAGAGATGGAACAGGTTAGATAGTAAGCAGCATGTCTGTACTCCATGCCACAACATTTTAGTACTGGTCCCCTCATTATGTACTAAGTGCAATCGGGGGAAAAGAAAACCCACATGCTACAATCCCAACAGTTTAATTCAGTGTCTGTCAACCTTGGCAGCTTGAAGATGTGTGGACTTTGACTCCTGTGGCTAGTTGGGGGATTCTGGGAGTTGAATCCACACATCTTCAAACTGCCAAGGTTGAGAAACATGATTAAGTGACTCATGCCCATTTTACAACCTTCTTTGCCATGGTTGTTAAGTGAACCATTGAGTTAAGTGAATCATGTAAAATGAATCAGGCTTCCCCAATAGATTTTGCTTGACAGAAGCTAGGTGGGAAGGTTGCAAATGACAATCACAAGGCCCCGGGAGGCTACAACTAGTGTAAATTGCTAGTTGCCAAGCACCCAAATTTTGATCATGTGAATGAAAGTGTGAGAACTGGTCACATTTTTTTCAGTGCCACTGTAACTTCAAACAATCGCTAAACACATGGTTGCAAGTCAAGGACTACCAATGTTGCTACAAAGAGGTTAACAAATGAAAGTCCTTCTGGAACTTCCATCTCCTTTTGCCAAACCATGCTGGGCCCCGAATTACCACCTAATGGTTTTCTTAAATGTCAAGGTCATTATGACTATTTTCTTCCTATTTGCGAATCTATTCTTCCAGACACATTATATAAAGACACAGGTCTCCAAAGATGTTTGTAGGGCTGGGAAAAATGGAAGGAAAGATAAGAGATTGACTAGCAGGAAGGTGAAGGAACTCAGTTATAGCAGCACTTGAAGGATCTGGTTAGAGACAGATCTCCTGAAGAATATCCATCCATGTGGTCACTAAGAATCTATGTTGATGTGATGGCACATAGTAAATCCATTAATCATAACAGATCTATCCTGCCCTTACCTGATACGTGGGCAAGCAAACCAAAGTTGTGCTGTGCCAGTTCCAGCACTATCCAGAATTGACAAAAGTAAGTCTAACCAGAATGGATGAACCTCAGGCTCAAAAATCTTATTCCAGGAGGTCATATTAAGTCCTGAACACATATAAACTTAATGTAAACCACTTTAAACTTGATTGTAAAAGGTTCCATTTTTGTAACAGAGTTGTCAAAATATGGAATATCTTACCCGATTCAGTTGTCTCAGCTACTAACTTTTACAGCTTGAATTCCTATTTAGCTTCTGTGGACCTCATTCCATATTTAAGAGGTTCCTACGGAGCTGTACAGTAAGTGTACTAATGTGTCTATAATCTCTGTCACATTTTAGTTCTTTCATTTTGTTCATTTGAATTTGTAATTGTTGTTTGATGAATGAATGAATGAATGTATATATTCATATAAATTCATATCTAAATAAATATGCTAGTTTGGAGATGACATCCAGAACAGCTAGAGAGCACTTTTTTGGGGGAAAGAGGGATGTAACAGCACAAGAAGGTGGTTTAGCTTAAAGGAGACCACCCTCCCCACCCAAAAAAACACACCTGCTGTGCATTTCCTGGATGATGGGCTTGGATTTAGTGCGGATATTCTGTTCCAGTATGGAGCCCATAAATTTCCTGTTCTTCAGAATCCGCCAGTCTGGGAAGGAATACAAACAACTGTGTCAGCTGGTTGCAAAAGTACAAAAGAAAGGAAGAGCAAGGCCATGCTGCAGGGTCCCATTAAGGTTGTTTATATTCAGGGAACCACCCCACCCACCAAACAAATGCCCTCCTTGCTACAATTCGTATTTTCTGCACCTTGATTGTTGATGTCCATCTTGTATTTCTCTGACAGTCCTTCCATGGCTATGGTAAGGAAGAGTTCTTTGAGAAATTGGTTGCTCTTGACATTGGCAGAGATAAGAGAGAAAATTGAGAAAGCTTAGGCTCCTTTTTCCTATAACTGTTTAAAAAAATGGCTTGAAAATTTTTTTCTGCAATAAAATACTGTGTGCCTTGGATGCACACTCAGATGTGAATACTGTCAGTGCAAACCACCAGCATTTACATCGGAGATGTCCAATCTTGGTAATATGAAGACTTGTGGACTTCAACTCCCAGAATTCACTAACTAATTCTGGGAATTGAAGTCCACAAGTCTCAAAGTTGCCAAGGTTAGACACCCCTGATTTACATGAAAAGGCCAGTACACAGCTAAGAAAAGCCTATGGTTCAATGATTAAGTCCATGCTCTGCATGGAGGAAGTCTTGAATTCAATTTCTAGACATATTTAAAAAGCTCTTTAGGATTATCTGAATAAAAAATAATTGCTTTATTCAATACAGGTAGTCTTTGATTTACAACCAGTCACTCAGTAACTATAGGTAGTCCTAGACTTACAACAGTTCATTTAGTGACCATTCAAAGTTACAACAGCACTAAAAAAAGTGACTAATGACCATTTTTCAGAGTTATGACCTTTGCAGCATCCCTATGATCATGTGATCAAAATTCAGACACTTGGCACTTGGTTCATATTTATGATCATTGCAGCGTTCCAGGGTCATGTGATCACCTTTTGCAACCTTCTGACAAGCAGTCAATGAAGAAGCCAGATTCATTTAATAACTAGGTTAGTTACTCAACTGCAGTGATTCACTTAACAACTATGGCAAGAAAGGTCATAAAATGAGGCAAACCCCACTTAACAAATGTATCACTTCTCAACAGCTAAATTGTAAGTCAAGGACTATCTGTGTTCAAGTTACAACAGACTCACAAAACCTACTTATGACCCAATTCCAAAGTTCTGATATCCACCCACCACCACAGTCACACAATCCCTTCTTAAATGCTTAGCAAACGACCTACATTTATGGTCATTTGCAGTGCCCCATGATCACATGACTGCAATTTACAATGTTTTTGCCAGAACCAGGCATTTATTTCCAGTTTTCAGCAAAAAACATCCCATAGCGAGCAACAGGTTTGCTTAATGATTGCAGCATTTTTGCTTTATGACCGCCACAAAAATATTGCAAAATTGCCATGACTTATGACCATAATAATCTTGGGCCTCAATTATAGTTGAAATACTTATAGTAAACAAGGCATACATATTATGCACCACACTGAGTGGGTGCAAAAAAATAAAATAAAAATGGATAGAAAAGACTCAGGGCCCTCAAATGCATGTAATTCACAAACATGTTCCAGTGATGGTATATGAAATTACACCGCAGTAAAGTCCTAGATTATTTCTGATTCAGAGATTGGGAAGAAAAAGAAAACATCAATCAGGCATAATATAAAAGGATCAAGAGTATAAAATGCAAACACCATCTCTGATGCCAATGGAGGTCATGCATTCAGCTTCCTGTTGAGCTGAAAAAGGCAACCGGATGAGCACAGGAAGGGAAGACTCCACTTTGGAGTTTCCAGATCCCAAACCCCCATTGAAAAAAAGCAAAGACTCACCTCCATCTTATTAAAAAAGTTGGTGTTGATGGTGACATCATAGGCTGTGCAACCATTACCACCTGAAAGAACAAAGGAAACGTTAAGCTAATTTCTTTCTTTTTTGTAATATATTTTATTGATTTTTTTAAAACATAAATCACTTAATAATTGGTGAACAGTGTGTTGTCTGGGTTACATTTGTAAAACAATAATTAACAATTGATTTCTATAATCCATAATCCACATAATGGTTTTAGTTGATTTCCTCTTTTCCTAAAATATCCTCTTTTGCAAACATTGAGTTAATATAATTCTTATTGTTTTGATAGATAACAATTAAATATATAATTTTTCCCAATATTCCTAAAAATAATAATCACATCAATATAATATTTCTTTTCTATCCAATCATTCTGGTTGCGTTATCATAGATCCTATTACAGTCCTTATTTTAATTTGTTTCTCCCACCAAATTCTAGGTATTCTTACTGGTTAAGATTTTCTCAAAAATTAATTACATTTAAAAATGTAACTCCATTTTTCCATATGAACCATCTCACACTTTTATATTTCTTAGAGAATAGAAAAAACAATGAAAAAAAAGAGAGCAAGAGTAAAGAAACATAAAAAATAACATACTACTTAAAATATATATCCCTCCTAAGCTAATATATATTTATTTCTAAATTTCTTGTTCTTTTTAACCATAATTAAAATATGTTTAATATTTAAACATTCCATTTAATACATCTAGTCATCTAGTCCTTTAACTCTTATTCAAAACATTTTTATCCATTATAATTTTCTTAAATTCAATCACATTTAAGTATCTAAAACATTTCCTTTATCTAAGTCATTTCAACTTTTTTATATCATAAGTTGTTTTTTCCAATTCTTGTGAATTTTTTTCCACTAGGATTAAATCATATTTCCTTGTTTTGTTAAGTTCCATCTTTAAGTCTCTATTCTCTATTCTCTATCCATTTATCTGTTTTATCTGCTCCTTCCCTGTTGTTGTTTTCTGGGAATTTTTTTGTTGTACAGTTAACTTAGAAATAGATTGATTTATATTTTCAAAGTTATTTTGGATTTCTTTATGGTTTAAACTCATTGTTGTTTGAATTAGTTGCAGTATACTATATATCTCCTCCTGTGAAGTATTTATGTTTTCTTGATATGTTCTTTCTACATGTCTCTGTTCCATGATGGCCAAGAATTTGAGTTTTTCTCTTCCTTTCTTTTCTCTGCAAATAGCTTTAGAGGCCCAATTAAATAGATATTTGTAATCCAAATAGTTCAAAAAAGATTTTTTTTTCCTGAAGTGTATAATTCTCTCTTTGTCTACAACCCATATTATTATCTTTTTTTTGGTCACAGCTGTTCTGTTAAAACTTTGAAGGTCACAAACACAGATTAGCTTTTCCCAGGTTTTGCCAAGTCTTATATTAAAGTATAGCTGTCATAGTCTTCATCCACCACTAGGTGTCAGCAACCATTTGTTTTTCAATTTCCAAAATAAACAATTATCTTTAAAATGAGAGTCTTAACCATTCAAACAATTTTAGATTTATCCAGATTTAAGTTTTAAATTTCAGGTTTTATATTTATTTCACTTCCATATATTTTGATCCTCCATAAAAGATTAATTCGCCACTTCCGTTAGTATAAAGTTGGGGTGGAAATCCCCCTCCTTCCCTTTCGGAGGTATTTTGCTTCTTGGGGATCTTTTCCAGGAAATTAAATGTAGAATAGAAAAGAGAAGATCGAATTCCTCACCAAGTTTCAAGCACGCTGTTCACAGTTGTGCTAGTTAGTGCTTTTGGACTTTGGTTGCTAGTAGCTTGGACTGGTTGATGCAATACTGCCAGCCTTTCTCCTGTCGGGTTAGAAGGCTCTCCCTAAGTCGAACAGAACAACCACCACCGTTCCAGAATCGCTGGAGCACCCTTCTTCTTTCATCGCCTCTCTGGGCAACTTAGACCCATTTAGGGTCCCCCAGGCAAGGCGAAATTAGCCGTAAGGGTGCAGAGAATCCACAAGCCAGCGACCGGACGCTACCGTGCAAAACCAGAAATCCCACGTTAAGCTGATTTCTAATGAGGAACAATTCTTCCTTAGATCTACAATGCACTCAAAATGGCTCTGTGTTCCTAGTTGCTCTTGAAGGGATACAAATATGTATAATAGAATAGAAATAATAGGGAAAAAAGTATATCTATGTTTTTTCAACACTATTTCCTCTTCGGTTAGGATGGTTAGAAATGTGTATAATATTGCATTTGTATTCTGTAGCAGATTTTCTGCAGAGTGAGTAATCCACACAACCAAAATTAGGCAATGGTGCTGTCGTTCTCTGTGATTTCCAACTGCACCCTTTTGAAGTGCCTGAACTGAGAAGTCTGGGAGCAACTTAGAAGTAATTCTGAGTGACTTTTGCTACCTGTTAATGCCATCCTCATTATTGCCAAAGATGGTTTTGCTCCTTAGCCCAGCCAGATGATATGACCTGAGGAGCAATAGGGCATTCAATTAGGTAGATGGGAAACAACTATAATATGGCTTCATTTTACATCCACCTAGCACACCAGTGTGGGAAGGCAGAGTTTATTATAGGACCCATTGATTAGGGATGCACATCTGGTGGGACCATGAAAAAGGATCTTCTCGGTGATGGCGCCTTCTCTATAGAACATCATTCTCCCTAAGATAGGGGTGCCCCCCACCTTATTGCTTTTCTAAAAGGCCCTAAAACATGGGTTTGTCAGCAGACCTGGAGAATATTAATGGAGATGGAGCCAATCAAGTGGCTGTTTTGATGGTGTTGTTGCTATGGGGAGTGGAGTGCTTTTTTAATAGTGTTTTTATTATTTGGTGGGTTTTTAAATAGCACTAGCAATAGCACTTAGACTTATATATTGCTTCATAGTGCTTTACAGTACTCTCTAAGTGGTTTACAGAGTCAGCATATTGCCCCCAACAATCTGGGTCCCCATTTGGATCTCAGAAGGATGACCTTGAGCTGGTCTGGATCAAACTCCTGGCAGTGTGCAGAGTCAGCTACAATACTGCATTCTAACCACTGTGCCACCACAGTTCCTAGCTTATAAATGTTATAAGACACCCGGCATCACCTATGTGTGAATTGGGCAGCTACTGTATATAAATTTGTTTAATAATAACAAATTTCCTAGTTTGTACCATTCATCTCAGCAGCAACCAATTTTCTAATGAGTTGACCACTCACTCTTGTCCACTTCTGCATGGGGTTCTCCCAGACTCATGGGGATCCGGAAGGTGGAGGCATTCTCGGACTCAATGAGGCAAGCCAGCTCTTCATTGGTTAGGTCGGGTGGTGAAGGGATGTGCGGGGATCTGCAGACATTGACAAAAATCTTCTCACCAGAACTTGTGTGGGTTTTAAGGCAGAATCCTAGGCAGGGGGAAAAAAGGTGCCAAATGAAGATGTCACACACGCAGCAAAAACTAAAAGTGATAATATCTTTCCTGCAATTTGGCAGACCAAATTTCTTCCTATCTTATTGTAGGATTCAAATGTGGTGGGATGCAAGTGGAAACTGAGCCCATCCACTGCTAACTAATTCTACTGAAATAAGGCAAGAATTGTCCAGGATCAGTAAAACTCTGTAAACAATATAAAATCTTACAGATTAGGTTAGATCAGGCTTATTTGAACAATCCCAACCCTACCCTATCCTACCCTACCTTCTACTCTGCCTCTGTCCCACCCACAGCAGCACAGCAACTGGAACTGATATTTTTTCTAGCTTTCCAAATTTCCCTGCAAAAGCTTCTCTTTTGTTGTGTTTAAAAATCTTCTCCGTTTTGATACTTATTTTTTTTACATAATGTAAAGGAATATAATGTAGTTATTTTTGTAATAGTCCACCTTTTTTGAAATAGTGTAAAATATAAACATTTATGACTGGTTGGGTTCGAAGTTACAATGGACCTTTCCAGAGTTACTGACAGCACGTTTTCAAACTTACAAAGGTTGCATGACACATTATTGCATTTTGGGCACTTGGCTATCAGCTCATTTTTATGGCCCTTTACAGCATCTCACAGTCACATGACAGCAATTTGTTGTGTTTTTGTTTCCCCACTGGGAAAAATGGATTCACATAAAGACCACATAGCATTTAACAATCGCTGCAAAACTGTCAAAAAAATCAGATCAGGTCACATGATGCCTCAAATTATGACCAGGATTCCGGGTTTAATTATGGCCGTAGCTCAAGGCCTAACTATATCATTCTCTTGTTCATAAACTTTTCCCTGTTCTCTTTCAGGTCATAACATCCCTATTATCTCACACATCTCCCTTGGAAATCAATAAAGGAAGGATGGAGAAACAAACAGAGAAAGAAGCAAATTGTTGGGGAAATGAGCAAACATGTGCAATAGGATAAGAAAGGGGAAGAATTTCTCATTTCCATGTAGGTCTGAGAAATCTTCTCCAATATCCTAGACCTTTTTCACATTCCTTTTGTTTCATTAAGCAGGTCACCTTTTGCGGCAGTAATTATTATTTTTTTTACCTGGAAGGGGGCGGATGGGCTTGGATTCTGCTGGAGAAGGCACGGAACCCTGGATATTCTGGGCTGCCTAGAGAGAGAACAATGGGATGTGTTTATGAATCCTGCATACCTCAATCTGTCAGCAACCACACTCCAGTTCCCCCCCCCCCCGTCTGTGCCCCACTAGCCCATCTTTTTTTTTACTAGTCATATCGATGTATTTTCTTTGTGTTCTTTTCCCTTGTTTGTTTTATTGTTCTATTACTTTACTATTGTTCTGTTTAAACTTCATTTTTATTTCTTCATTTTGTTTATAGTTTTAAGCCGCCTAGAGTAGCCCCATGGCACAATAGAGGGCAAATAATAATAATAATAATAATAATAATAATAATAATAATGATAATGATGATGATGATGATGATGATGATGATGATGATGATGATGATGATGATGATGATGATAATAATAATATAAAAAATCCAGAAATATAATGACAATGAATCATGCCCTTCATCCACGCAGTGACATTGACAGACTTTATCTACCAAGGCAAATAGGTGGGCGTGGAATGCTGCAAGTACATCAGATGGTTGAAGAAGAGAAAATGGCTTTGGAAGAATATCTGAAGGACAATGATGAAGATGCACTGAAATTAGTATATCAGGAAGGCTTACTGACTACCGGAGAGAACAAACTGGCCTACAAAAAAGACCAAATGAAGAACAGAATAGAGGCATGGGAAGACAAAGCACTGCATGGCCAGTACATTAAAAAAATAGCTGGGAAAGCAGATAATAACAAGACCTGACAATGGCTAAGAGCAGGAAAATTGAAGAAAGAGACCAAGGAACTAATTCTGGCTGCACAAGATCAAGCCTTAAAGACAAATGCATACAAACTCAAAATTGAGAAGATAGCAACAGACAATAAGTGCCGCCTATGCAAAGAAGCTGAAAAAACAGTGGACCACCTGGTAAGCTGCTGCAAGAAGATCACACAGACTGACTGCAAGCAGCGGCATGACAAAGTAGCAACAATGGTGCATTGGAAGATCTGCAAGAAATATCATTTGCCTGTAAGCAAGAACTAACTGGTGGGATCATAAAATAGAGAAAGTCATAGAGAATGATAAAGTTAAACTGCTCTGGGACTTCAGAATTCAAACAGACAGGCACCTGCCACATAACACCTTGGACTTAACAATTGTCGATAAGAAAGACAAAAAAGTCTGGATAGTGGACGTGGCAGTGCCTGGAGACAGCAGAATAGACGAGAAAGAACTGGAGAAAATAACAAAATACAAAGACCTACAAATAGAAATAGAAAGACTGTGGCAAAGGCAAGCAAGGGTAATACCAATAATAATAGGTGCCTTGGGTACAATCCCAAAACAACTGGAGCACCACTTGAACACCATTGGCATTGACAAATTCGACATTAGTCGATTGCAAAAGGCGGCCTTACTAGGAACTGCTTCCATCCTGCGACGATATCTGTAATACCACCAAACATCCAAATCTGCCTATCCCAGGTCCTTGGTAAGGACTAGAAAGGTAGACAAAAATGCCAAATCCAGTCTGAACATCTGGCTGACTGTGCGATGATCAATAATAATAGTAGTAGTAGTAGTTATTATTATTATTGTTATTATTATTATTATTAATCTCATTCTCTAGGAGTGATCAGACAGACTAATTCAGTCACACCTGCAAGGGCAACATGTGGAAAAAAAGACAAAAAGAGGACAAAGCCACTTTAACCTGGAATTTTGGAAAGTGTAGATCAATACTTTTGGTACATGCCATGTGTAGAAAAGCTGTCATTGTGCATCATAATAAACAAGCAGAGTCATTGGACAGTGGATCAGGAAGAAGATATCACAGAAAGGGTCTGATACCAATTACAGTGGAGTTCCAGATTCCTCCCAACATTACCAACTATTTGTAAAACTGCATACATATGCTAAATTGATATCAGTATCACCTAGGTGTGGGGAAAAAAGTGTAATAAATACAATGTACAGCAATTACTACTGAGAAAAGTAACCTTAATAAAAACTAGAATTAGGAATGACATTTGAGCACATTTTAGCCTCTTCATAAAAATGCAGTGTCTTGTTCATGAGAGAGATCTGTCTATTATCTCTGATTAACTAAACAAGTTTAAATTGCTTTTATGAAAACCAACTGCCTCTGGAATCAGAGTAACAACATACATTTATAGGATCATGATGGCTTTACTATTTATTTATTTATTTATTTATATTTATATTTATATCCCGCCCTTCTCCTTGCGGACTCAGGGCGGCTAACAACCGGATAAAAATACAAAATATCAGACTACAAATTTAAAACTTAATTAAAAGGCAAATATTAATAGTTGGTCTAATTAAAAATTAATTTAAAACCCCCTCTAAAAATTTTCCCCTAGGCCAGTCCTGCG
>NW_015386395.1:2153062-2190503 GCF_001527695.2 Protobothrops mucrosquamatus
GTCTTAAGGGCGCGGCGGAAGGAAGGGAGATCAGGGATCACCCTGATCTCTGGGGGTAGTTCATTCCAGAGGGTGGGAGCTCCCACAGAGAAGGCCCTCCCCCTTGGGGTCGCCAGCCGGCACTGTCTGGCCGACGGTACCCTGAGGAGACCCACTCTGTGGGAGCGTACAGGTCGATGGGGGGTAATCTGCGGCAGGATTACTACTGTGTGTCTGGAATTAACTATAGATGTATAATTTAATTTAAAACCATAGTTCTATCAAATTTCTGACAGCAGTGAAAGCAATAGTCTTGAACAAGAAATAAAGACGTCCTTCCAAAAATTATTTCTGACAGAGCCGCATTGCCTTATCTATATACCTGTTCAGATGGTTCAAAGGCAGCCCCCTCCCCCCCCCATTGGCTGTCTGTCAAAAGAAGTGGATAGTTGCAATATTTATGGCCCCGGAGACCACCTATGGCTTCCATAAGTACTTTCTGGAGCTCCTAATCTCCTCTGACTTGGATTGTTCAAAAATGATGGTGTGATCTTCTTCTGAAGAGGGGGAAAAAAGTAAAAAATGTCATATGAACTATAAAATAGGAACGCCAAAGCCAAAAAGCCTCCTAAACTTCCTACAATGCCAGCCACACCCGCTCTTCAGCCTTCAACCACCCAAAAACATGAAATTAAAAAGTCATTATTTCAATTTAATGTGACAAGAGGGAAGAAATAACTGGGCACATAAGGAGGAAGCATATTAAAGTGGATGGATTTAGTTTATGGGAATATTAAATGTTTTATTAAATCAAGAGGTGGGGGGGCTTTTTTGTTCTAGCATGAACTCTTTGCCTTGCTCCCTTCTGGATCAGGCTCTTTGTTCTTGCTCCCTTCTAGATCAGGCTCTCCCTGAGGCTGAATTCCTTCTATAACCTCATTCTGCTATCTTATCGCAGGAGTACTGCTTCTGTTGCAAAAAAACCCCAACATTTTTCTTAAATTTGAGAGAAACTGCCTTCAACACACCTGAAGCAGAAGGCGATTGAATTCCTCTTCCTCATCTTCTTGTAGCTCAGCCGATAACAAGGACTTATCTGTAACTGATGTCATGCTGAAACTGGTGGGCCCAATAGAGTCTACAAAATGAAGCAAAGGTTAAGAACCAAAATTTAGAAGAAAAGAGACAGACCGATTATATCAGATTTTCCTATTTTGGATCTGTCAAGATGTGTTGGACTATTAGAACCATAGTACTGCAAAAATAGTGGTGTTGCTATCCAAATTTAATAGGCCACTCAAACGGTATCAGATTGGAAAAAAATTGCATTGAGCCCTTGGGTCAGGAAGAAAATTGCCTAAAAGGTAGAGGCTGAAAGACAATTGATTATTGTACATTGCTTATGCATGTTCTTCAAACCTTCGAAAGATGCAGCAGAGGAAAGTCTATTAGGGTGGACTCCCAAGAAAAAGCCATTGCTTATCCATCCTTCCCTTCTCATGAACTGAGAAGTCTAGAACACAACCGCCATGTTTTCTCCATGAAATAGCAGCAGAGTAACAAGGCAGAGTCAGTCTAGTGGAATGATTAAGAGATCAGGCCAGAAACCCGAAGACAGAGAGTTCTAATCTTACCTTGTGCACGAAGCCAGCTGGGTGATGTTGGGCCAGTCACTTTCTCTCAGCCCTAGGAAGGAAGCAATGGCAAACTACTTTTGCAAAACTTTGCCAAGAAAACTCCAGGGACTTGTCCAGGCAGTCTCCGAGAACTGGACAAACTGAAAGGGGGAAAAAAGGCAGAAATGCTGAAAGTTTTGACAAACATTAGGGAAGATAACAAAGAGGTTTAGAACCCCTTAAAGAATAATAAAAGGATAAATGATATATTTTTGTTTTTAAGATAGCACAAGGCCCTTTTTTACTTCTGCTACTTAAGACCAATGCAGCCACCTCATAGAAAAGTACCAAAATAACATTATAACTACAATTGCAGTCCATATAAGAAAGCCATAGAAGATCCAGGCATATTAAACTGGTAGACTCCTTGTACCACCCAAGCCAGGCCTCAACTGATAGCAATGGCAATAGCATTATATACCATTTCATAGTGCTTAACAGCCGTCTCTAAGTAGTCTACAGAGTCAGCATATTGCCCCCAACAATCTGAGTCCTCATGAATCAACCTTGAGCCAGTCAGGATTGAACTCCTAACAGTGGGCAGAATTAGCCTACCATACTGCATTCTAACTACTGTACCACCACAATTGTTCTGATTCTATTGGCCTTGTTTTTTAAGTCCATTATGTATGGCATTAACCTCCCTCTTCCCTCCAAGAAAATAAGAAAAATCAGTTTTCTTTCTTCAGTCTTATAATGCAGTGTAGACTCGAATAAACAATTAGCCAATAATTCCCTAGCAACCTAAATAAATAGAAGAAAAACTCCATTATAATCTGGCTATACTCTAACAGATTACTTTTGCTGCTGCTACCTGTTTTGCTACAAACTCCATTCTTAGTTTGGCTTTTACCAACCCACCTTTTACTGAGACTAAAGCAGTAAAATCTTACAATCCATATTAGTTGTTAGCTCAACCTCACTGAACTTAAAGCAACTGACATCCTATGGAAACGAGTACAGGCAAGTCTCAATTAGTGCACTTAATTCATCCCACAAAATGGCTGAATTGTTCAAATTTGCACTATTCGAATGATATTTCTCTGGAAAACAGGAAATCTTAAGATTCTCATTTATCCCCAAATAAGGTTAAAACAGGTATGAAAATATAGCCTCTTTGGTCTATCCCTGGTCTAGGGTGCTTAGTGTTGGCCTAGAGGAGATTGAGTTCTAGATCTTCCTTAGGCATGAAAACTGCCTGTGTGACTTTGAGCCAATCACTCTCTCAGCCCAACCCATCTCACAGGATTGTTGTTATAGAAAAAATAAGAGGAAGGAGGAGTATTAGGTATAAAGGCAAAATGAAAAATGTTCAAAAAAATTACATTCATAAGCTCCCACCCAAGTGGTTTTCTAGGACATTTTTACCTTTTTACTACTATACTCACAGTACCCCCAATATATTCATATATTGCGTTAATGTTAATATATTGGCAGACAGCAAACAGAACCTGGTATCAATTATTTAAATATAGTTTTTATTAAGGAAAAAATATGGATTAAAAATTACATAAGGAATCAGAAAAAAGAAAAAGATTTTAGAAGATCAAAGAAAAAGTGACAAAAAGTCTAGACCAGGGAAGAAAAAATATCTAAACAAGTGACTTCTGATTTTCTGTACCGCGGTTACAAACATAATTATCACCATTTTTGCCTTCCCAAATTATATATTACCAGTTCATTTTTGTCCATTTCCCCCAAAAAGTCCATGAAAGTTTTCCAGTCTTTTATAAAAAAAAGTGTGACCTAGTATCAACATGTAAATCACATTACTGTTAGGTCAAATTTTGCACTATTGGAACTCACACTAATCAAGAGCTACTTGTACAGTTGACACATACACAACTGTAATTTTATCACTTTGAAATTGTTAACTCTTAAATACAATATTGCTTTCCAGCCCACATCTAATGGAGAAGGCATAGCTCCACTCTCTAATCTTTGCTGTATTCTTTATAGAAATGGGATAAGGCAAAAGAATCCCAATCGGAAACAGCAAAAATAACAGTTAAAAAAATGCGCCGGCCCTCCACTTTTTACTCACACGCTATACAGTAAAAAATGTGCTGTGGAGAGAAATTTCCTCTGCTTTCGAGGTTTGGAGGGTTTATTAAATTATAACACGCGCACTCACACCTTGGTACCGGGCTCTAAGCAACGAATTTCACCCTCTGTTCACCGAGAGCCGGGACGGAAAGACGCACCTCCCAACTTGGAGACACTCCCCGTTCGTTACGTTGCGCGCAGCAGGGAGTTGTTTTTATAGACTTTTTAAAGACGTAGAAATTTAGAGAAGTGAGTCGTACAAGCAACGTCAAGACAAAACTCCTTGATATGAAAGGGATTAATATTTCAACGTCTATATTCATCTGGCATTGCTTTGGGGCTGGATTTTATCTCAAAATCTGATAGCTCTGCCTCCATATTACTTAACCAGGATAGCATTTTAAAGCGCGGTTTAGGAAACGAATTGGCTTAATTATGATATAAAGCAGTGCTTTTCAACCTTGGCAAATTTAAGAAGTCTAACTTTAAGAAGTCTAGCCTTCAACTAACAGAATTCCCCAGCACCCTTCCACTCTGTTGGCTGGGAAATTGTGGCAGTTGTACATATCTTCAAGTTGCCAATGTTGAAAAATACTGGTATAAAGGATTAACTAGAAGGAGGATGGATGTTTCAAGATGCAGAATATACTTGGCTTGTACATACTGTCGCAGATTTGTAAAATATTTTCTCGGCTTCAAGTTTTTTGTTGACCGGTTATGTGCCGTTAAGACGCTGTCGACGGTTAGTGACAGATAGATGGATTTTCTTCATGATGATCTGTCCCTAAACTGGGCCTTCAAGTTTCGACGGCGTATGTTTGCTTTTATTCGGAGCACATCATTTTGAAAAAAAAAACCAAGCCATCAAGCATCAATTTGGGGGGGGGGGGGAATATATGCGCTGTTTCACTAAGCTACGGTCCTCAGTAATTGTAATATTATTTTCTATCTCTATAGTCGGTATGTTCCGCCTTACGTCTCGACCCTTCTTTGCAAGTAACTAAACTCTATGGTAGTTGGGAGGCCGGAAGTGCCTCTTTATTTAAGCGGCGGGGATGCTGCTCAGTTGGAAGGTTGCTGCTTTTTGCTGTCAAGCTGGAGCAATCAAAACAAGAGTCAACGGCCGACTCCTCGGCGACGGAAAGCAGCTGCGGGACCCCTTCAGTGTACGATATCTACATCTCCATGGAGTATGGGCCGGTCCCGGAGGCGCTTGGGGTAGCCCAGGTAAGGGACTGGAAGGGATTCCTTCTCACGTCTGAGCACTTCCCCCCGCCGGCGGAGTGCGCAAGATCCAGTGAGCGTAAGAGGAACGTGATCTGTAGGCTCCGAAGGAAACTAGCTTGGATTCCCGTGTCACGCTAAACCACAGTGCTATTCGCGCTCAGCGCGGGGGAAGAACTTACTCAACAAGCCGTCATTAAGCCATTATGGTTTGCAGCGGCTGGTAGCCAAGTTTTGCAAAGGAGGGGTTCCAAAGCGAGCCCGGAGAGACGTTGCTCTATTCTGATTCCTCCCCCCAAAATACAGTCCCCAAAAGGCATTTTTTTTGACCCCACATTTTAGCTTTTCTTTGTCTCCTCCCCCACCTCCGCCTCCCACTCGCCTTTGTCCCTGACCTTCGCTCCCTCTAGGGCAGCAAGCTTCGCTCGCTGAGATCCTGCTTGGGCCTTTACTGATAACCCAGGCTCAGGACGTGTCACTGCCGCGAGTATTCGACGTAGCATGTTATTTAGGCGCTTCAAAAGACGAAGCGCTATTGGTGGACGCTCGGGCGGGTTTTGCGCCTCTTATACAACCGGCAGCACTTCTGCTTCGGTTCCCTCCACCTAGTTTTAATCGACAAACGTAGCCTCTTCCTTAGCCGAGGAAATTTGCATCGAGGAAATGTGTCTTTGTGGAGAAAATCACAACAATGAAGAGTTTTAGCCCAAGCGTTAGGACTCGTAGTAACTTCCGTGTTGTGTTCAGTATTTTGCTCTTGCTACATCGGAGTAACGCGGCTGTTTTTGGAAACTTCCGCCTGGCCGGGTTGAAACCGCGCTCCAGCATTAGCTTTAGCCTTAAACTTAGGTTTGTGGTTTAAGATGGTATGTGAATATAACCCTAGCCCACAATTGGGACTATAATCACTGGATTTAACCTTAAATCTGTAAATCAGCATTGTCCGAAAGCTTCGGTACCTGAACAAACCAAACTTCAACAAAGCAGGACGAGCGTTTCTTGCAAACAAACTATGTGAATGTGAGGCTCTCCGGAGCAATCGAGCGGCAGCGGCGGGGGGGGGGGGGGACGGGAAATGTGGGAGTGTGTGAAAGAAACTTTTCCCGGCGTTAGACCAATGTCAGCCCCGCTTCGCCACCTCTGAAGTTTATGACGAATTCGATCGCCTCCGAATTTCCAATCGCTAATATTAGGGACTTCACTTTGCTGGCGGTCCCTTTCGGTAGAGAAATCCGGAATAACTACTGCGATTCAGTCCAGGGTAAACGCCTCCTGCGTGACCTCTCTTTAAAACAGAACCGGATTTAGATTCAACTGGGGAGAGACGCGGTGCAAAAATCAGGAGTAGAAGGAAAAACCAGCCCAAAACGTGAGAACCGCTTTGACTCCCGAGTTCCCAGGGAGGTAACAGTTTCCGCGGGTGGGGGTACAAAGCAACCCCCCCCATCGCGCCGGCGCAGACGGCTCCCGAGTCCCGATTTAAATCAGGTTCATATGCATACCACGGGCTCGTTGGCCAATAGTTGCGTACTAAGTCCCACCTCGGGTTACGTGCTACCGCGGAGGTACCCGCCCCTCTTACTCCGCCTCGCTCGGTCTTCTGGGTTAGGGAGGGGGGGGGTATATCCCGGCGTGCACCGGGATTGGATTTTTAATTAAATCGAGGTGGCAGATCCTTTTCCCCCCTTTCCTTTGATTTGATCCTTCTGCTCCTTGCCACCCACCCCGCTTCCTCTCCTGTCCCGGGATGTCCTCGCCTTCACCCTCTTCCTTCCTGGGCCCGAGGTCGACGGATCGCCCTAAAGTGCCTCGAACTCGGGCGGCCACTTGGAGTCACGGGGAGACCCTGGATTTCCTCGCCTTGTGGGGCGAGGAATCCATCCAGGCGCAGCTCAACCGGTGCCACCGGAATGCCGACGTCTACCAGTGGATCTCGGAGCGCATGGCCGAGAAGGGCTATTTCCGCGACGAGGATCAATGCCGGACGAAAGGCAAAGACCTCAAGAAAAGTTACAAGCAAGCCAAGCTGCAAGACGGCATTGCTCGCCAGCGCTGCCGCTTCTTTCACGAACTCGACGCCATCCTGGGCGGCGGCGAGGACAGTGCCCGTGGCAGGGACGGCGCTCCGTGGTGCCAGGTGGTCGTCAAGGAGGAAAGCGATCCGGAGCTCGATCCGGATGTGCAGCACCCGGAGGACGAGTACGCCTGGACTCAGGCCTCCGTCACCGACGGCAGCGATCTGGAGCCGCCCGGCGAGACTGCCGGCGCCCCCGCCTGTTCGTCGTCTTCTTCTCAAACGGCTGTCGGGGGCGTGATCTGTGCGGAGCCCTCGATCCTCCACCATCAGTTGGCCGGTGGCGTGATCAAGGAGAAGAGCCCCTCGCGGGAAGAGGCCGACCCCCGCGGGGGAGGCAAGGCAGCAGATGGGGCTTACCTCTACCCTGCTCAGGAAAAGTCTCCAGGGGAGATCCCTGGCAGATCCAGGATGGTGGAGGAGCCTCTGCTTCAGCAGGAGACCCCGGGACATCTGGACACCCCCTGGAGAACCGGGGTAAAGCGGAGAGGTGAGTCGAAAAGGGAGCAGTACAATCCGGGGTATGGGGGAGAGGGAAACCGGGTTTATCCAGACATCAGAAAATGAATGGATTTCGGGATCATCAACTCCTTCATCTCTGATCTCCTTACTTAGAAATAAAGTCCCCTTGAGTTCAGTGGAACTTATTCCCCTAGATGTGAGCTTAGAATTGGAACCTACTACCTCAATTTCCTGATCTGCTCAGATTCGTATCTCCAATTTCCAACAAGTGCTGGTTTGCTGGGTTTCCCAGTTAAAAGTTTCAGATACTCAGTGTCAGAGATAAACAAGCGAATTGCTATTTAAAAGCCTGACTGAACTGTTTTACCATTACTTTTCTCATGTTTGGGCTAGAATACTAACAATGTCTTCTCTTGGGTCTGATTTGTAGTTGACTGAATGGCCAAATAGTTAGATGGTTTATTCCCCTTAAGAGAAGTCATCTAGTCCAACCCCCTGCTCAGGCAGGAAACCCTACACCATTTCAGACAAATGGCTGTCCAGTCTCTTCTTAAAAACTTCCAGTGTTGGCGCATTCACTGCTTCTGGAGGAAGGTTGTTCCACTGATTAATTGTTCTGTCAGGAAACTTCTCTCCTTGCTTAGTTTCCACCCGTTGCTCCTTGTCCTGCCTTCAGGCGCTTTGGAGAATAGCTTGACTCCCTCTTCTTTGTGGCAGCCCCTGAGATACTGGAACACTGTTATCATGTCCCCCCTCGTCCTTCTCTTCATTAAAGTAGACATACCCAATTCCAGCAACCGTTCCTTATGTTTGTTGTCCATTGAATTTTAATATTCCATGTTTAATATTTTATGGTGCAATGTTAGGACCAACAGGAAAGGATAATAGGAACTGATACAGGTAGTCCTTGACTTAACTACAGTTCGCTTAGTGACCTTTCGAAGTTACAGCAGCATTGAAAAAGTGACTTATGACCATTTTTCATACTTATGACTGATACAGCATCCCCATGTGATCACGTGATCAAAATTCAGGTGCGTGGCAACTGGCTCACACTTATGACGGTTGCAATGTCCCGGGATCATGTGATCACCTTTTGCAACCTTCTAACAAGCAAAGTCAATGGGGAAACCTGATTCACATAACATCCGTGTAATTAATTGAACAACTGCAGTGATTCACTTAACAAACATGACAAGAAAAGTCATAATATGGGACAAAACTTGCTTAAAAAATGTCTCACTTAGCAAGATAAATTTTGGGCTCAATTGTGGTCATAAGTTGAGGACTACCTGTACTTAAATTCAGTGTCCTTTTTCTATTGCTTTTTTCCAATGATACTCCCTTCTGTATTGTTTTTTTTTTTTGCCCGACATTTAATATTCACTGAATTATATGGGTTTTAGGGATATTTTTTTCTCTTTTGATGTTTCTACATCAGAGTTTCTTATGGATGTTACTATCTCCCCTCTTGATTCTTTGAATCTCCCTTTGTCTATTTGAATGATGAAAGAACATGCTGTTTTATTGGTGTATGTATGTCAGAGGCTGGTTCTCATGTCTGGAGAGCTCTGGTGACATAGCTTTGGTCTTCATCTCTGCCACTCCAGTAATATCATCTCATTCCTCCCTGCCACCAGCTTTTTCCAGGCCACGGAGTCTGCTGAGCACCCGAGAGAAGTTGGCTCAGCTCCGGAACAGGCGGAAGAGACCCTGGGATGACAAATTTGACGAGTTGGTGCGGGATATCCGGACACATTTCAGAGAGAGAGAAAAGCTATTTCAAGGGCTGTGGGAAGAAGAGAAAGCCCAACGGGAGAAGGACCGGCAACTTTGGAGAGCTGAGATGGCTTGGATTCGGCAAATGTGGACCAAGAGCCAGAAGGAGAAGGAAGCAGGGGAAGAAGATAAGGAGATGAATGGGCCTGGGCATGTAAAGGAAGAGAATCGAAATAGAGATGTCTGCAAAGACTCTGAGGAGGGATCTTGTATAGAGACCCGGGTTCAGGAACCTCTGCTGTTAAAGGTTGCTCGTGCTTTAGAGCAGCCTTTCGTATCTCATTAGCTTAAATCTTTTTCTGCGGAGGTTATTTGGGGGAAGGGGGGAAGAGACTATTTATTTATCCCTAAATGTCTATGGAGATTCTTAGTCATCCAGGTCATAGTTATCCCAAAGATGCTTTTTCACGAGGCAACTGGACTTGTTTTTTCTTTGAAGACGTTTTGCTTCTCATCCAAGAAGCTTCTTCAGCTCTGACTGGATGGTGGGGAATGGAAGGATTTATACTCCTTGCAGACAGCTGGTCATTTGCATTCTTTTAGAGAGTCGTTGAGGCCACTGGAGGTTTATGTGTGTCATCAGGGTCACCGGAGTGGTGCAAATGGGTGTGGAGCCTTCTTGGAACTGCTGAAAGGACTGTGTTGTAGGCTGGAGATAGATGATGGCATATCCCTCCCCTCTGTTGAGAGAGGGCTGTTCAATTTTGACATAGATGGCCTATTGGACCCCTCTTTCAAACAAATGGTCCTCTCTGTCCAAAATGTGGACTTTGCTGTCTTCGAAAGAGTGTCTTTTAAATGCAGATGGACTGCTGAATCTTGTCCTGATGGGTTTGTTCTCCCATGTTTTTCCATGTGTTTATGAAGCGGTTGTTTCCCCAATGTACAGATCTGCACATGGCTCACTGCATTGTACTGCATATACCACGTTGCTCAGTTTGTGTCTGGGACCTGGTGTTTTATCCTTGGGGTGGACAAGCTTCTGCCTTAGTGTATTCTTGGGTTTGAAGTGTGCATGTATGTTGTGTTGGCTGAAGATCCTCCTGAGCTTTTCCGATAGTCCTGCAACATATGGAATGACAATGTTGCTTCATTTATTGTTTTCTTTGTCTGTTATGGAGGAGCTCCTGCTGGGTCTTTTTGGGGATTTGATGAAGGCCCACTTGGGATAGCCAGACATT
This sequence comes from Protobothrops mucrosquamatus, assembly GCF_001527695.2. Classification (NCBI taxonomy): domain Eukaryota; kingdom Metazoa; phylum Chordata; class Lepidosauria; order Squamata; family Viperidae; genus Protobothrops; species Protobothrops mucrosquamatus. Next base: position 2,163,484 of record NW_015386395.1, read on the forward strand.
CTGAGGACTTCCTTGATATGTTTTAGTTCTTTTTCTTTCCCATCTTTGCTGGTAGGCAGACCTTCAGCTCGGTGGCATAGGGTTCTGATAACTCCCATTTTGTGCTCCAGTGGGTGGTGAGAATCAATATGTAAATATTGATCCATGTTTATGTGTGTGGGGGGAGTTTCTGTAAACTTCAGTGTTAAGGCTTCTGTCTTCCTTAATGTGTACTCCACAGTCCAGGAAGGACAGACAATTTTCCTTAACATCTTCCCGTGTGGATTTCATGTATCTGTCCACAGAGTTGATGTGTTTGGTGAACGCTTCCAATTCCTGTGTTTTGATCTTGGCCCAAGTATCGTCCACATACCTATACCTGTGAGTGGGTGGGATTCCTGTGAAGGAGTTTAGGACTTTGGTTTCTACCTTTTCTCTTTCTACCTCTAGAGATTGGCCACAATGGGAGACACAGGTGAACCCATGGCGCAGCCGTGTTTCTGTCTGTAGAAACCCTACTTATTTATCCCTACTTTATTATTTTTATAAACTCAAGAATATATATCATTTTCTTTCTCCTGTTTTTCCCATCACAACCCTGTGAGGTGGGTTGGACTGAGAGAGAGTGTTTGGATTCTGTATCCTGGCATTCAAGCCAAATTAATGCTTTTATGGCACAATCTCACACTCTCTCACCCTTCCATAGTAACCCTTACAATAGGATTAACTTCTCTCTAAAAATTATTTTAGCCTTAAAATCCTTGACAGTTTTAAGCTAGCCTTCTACAGTCGGTGTTTTTCAACCTTTAGGCTTAACAGATTGATCAATCAGTGAATATCTTTGCATAGATTTGAAAATGAATGGAACAGTACAGGTAGTTCTCGATTTATAACAGTTCATTTAGTAATCATTAAAAGTTACAACACCAGGCAGCTGTTAAGTGAGCCTCTCTACATTTTACAACTTTTTTGCCATAGTTGTTAAGTGAAACATGCCATCATTAAGCAAATTCATCCTCCCCCATTGACTGCGTGTCAGAAGCCAACTGGGGAGGTCACAAATAGTGATCGCATGACCTTGGGATGCTGCAACCATTCTAAATATGTGCTGGGTGCCAAGCAGCTGAATTTTGATTACGTGACCTTGGGGAATGCTTGTAAGCGTGAAGACTGGTTGCAAGTCCCTTTTTTCAGTGCCATTGTAACTTTGAACAGTTGCTAATGAATAGCTGTAAGTAGAGGATTAACTGAATGCCAAAAGCTGAATATTCTGATCTTTTCCTCTCGATCAGAATGGATGAGTGGGTAGGGAAACAGTGGATCTCCAGATGGGACAATAATGGATCTCCTCTTGGCCATGACTGTTGACCAGGCCTAACAAGAGTCCAGCAACTTCTTGAAGTTGTAAGTTCCTTCTCTGAAACTTGCTGTTCCCTCCTGTTTTCTGGAAAAAGTTGCTAAGTATCCATTATTGTTTGAAGAAGACGCCAGGATGTACCAAAACAGATCTAAATAGGTATAGAGTAAATTCTCCTTTCCCCTCCAACCTGACACTTCCCTCTTTTTCTTCAGTCCTGGCTGGAATTTCATGATCGTAATTTCGGACACTTTATAAGTGGCACGTGGCTGAAACCAGATGGGCGAGAGACCTGCACACTCAAGAATCCCACCACAGGTAAAGATGGTGAATGAACAAGGGAAGGTGACTTGTGGGTGTCTTCATATATTCTGCATTTCTGCTGGTTGGGGAATTAAAGTCCACCTAATTTAAACTGGCTAAGTTGAGAAACGCTGGTCTAGTGTTTTATATGCTTCTTCTCCAAAAACTCAATTTCTCTGAGGCTTGAAAAGCTATGTTCTCTGTGTTGTTTGTAATGCCACGAAAGTGTTGATAAACTGGGGCTAAAGAGATGCCGTAGGCCATTCATGTGGCCTTACTTGCTTCCAAGTCCCAAAATTGCAGTGGTTGCTGCTAATTTCTCCCTCCCCTTCATAAAAAAGGCGGACAGTATTCCTTAAAACGATAGCTAATCCTGCTTTCCAAAATTGCTAGGAAAATTTCTGAACCTTTCAATCAATCCGTGGTGGCGCAGTGGTTAGAATGCAGTATTGCAGGCTGACTTTGCCTACTGCCAGGAGTTCAATCCTGACTGGCTCAGCCTTCCATCCTTCCCAGGTCGGTAAAATGGGGACCCAGATTGTTGGGAGCAATAGGCTGACTCTATAAACCGCTCAGAGAGGGCTGTAAAGTACTGCGAAGTGGTATATAAATGCTAAGTGCTATTGTTATTTCAGGGTAGACTTTGCAGGAGGAAAAAAAAAAACCTCTTTTCCCATCCTCTCCTTTAGGGGAACCATTGGCCACCATAATCCAAGGCAACCAAGAAGATGTGAACAAAGCTGTTTGTCTTGCTAAAACAGCCTATGGAACTTGGGGCGTAATCCCCGGCCATGTTCGAGCCCGACACCTTTACAAGTAAGTGGCAGTCACAAGAGGGTAATATTGGCAACTTACAGATAGTCCTCAACTTACAACCACAATTGCGCCCCAAAGTTCTGTTGCTAAGTGAGGCAGTTGTTCAGCTTTCTTCTGTTTTTATTAGTTATAGTATAAAACACAAAAATACAAAAGCAAATAGGAAAAATAGGGGAGGGAAAAGGGAAAAGAAGAATGTAGGAAGAAGGAAGAAAAAGGAAAAAAAAGGCATTGACTTCTGTCTCCCTTTGGTGCAGTAGAATAAAGATAGTAACATCAAACCTCAACTTTTTACTTTTACATAATAGTGGAAACTAGCCATTTCTATAACAACAAGTCTAATCGATAAAACCCAAAATCAAAGTTTCATTTTTTTTTCTCCTCAAACACAACGTCCAGAAGCAGTTTTCAAGTACAGGTAGTCCTCGACTTACAATAGTTCATTTAGTGACCATTGAAAGTTACAGCAGCACTGAAAAAAGTGAATTATGACTATTTTTCACAGTTACGACCTTTGCAGCATCTCCATGATTACGTGATCAAAATTCAGACGTTTGGCAACTGGTTCATATTTATGACCGTTGCTGTGTCCCAAGGTCATGTGATCACCTCTTGCGACCTTCTGCCTAGCAAAATCAATGGGGAAGCCAGATTCAGTTAACAAGCATGTTACTAACTTATTAACTGCGGTGATTCACTTAACAACTGTGGCAAGAAAAATTGTACAATGGGGCAAAATTCACTTAACTATCTCGCTTAGCAACAGAAATTTTGGGCTCAATTGTAGTCATAAATCAAGGACTACCTGTACACTAGGCTTACTATTTTAGTTATAACAGGTCTAGCTTGGACCATCCAGAAACATCACTGTTTAATTATTTTTTTCAGGTTTCATTGGAAACCAGAGTTCTAAATGATCTTTAGTAGAATTCTCGAAATGCAGTTTCTAAGAGTGTTGAAAGAAGCTATGCCATGGTGTAGCACCTACCATATAGTTCAGTGTTTTTTCAAATTTGGCAACTTTTAAGATGTGTGGATTTCAACATCCAGAATTCCCTAGCCTAGGGGTCCCCAATCCGTGGGCCGCGGCCAATTACTGGGCCATGAACCATTCGGAACCGGACCATAGAAGTGGTGAGCGAGTGCATGCACATACTCCATTTGCACGAGTGGTGAGCATGCTCGTCCGCCACTCACGTAAATGGAGCTGCGTGTGTGCATGTGCTGGCTGGCTACTTGCGTGGAACCATTCCCCCTCCTGCTCCGCTGGTCCACAAAGCTGGAAAGGTTGAGGAACTCTGGCCTAGCCAAACAGAATTGAAGTCCACACATCTTAAAGTTGGCATAGCTGAAGATCCTCTGCCTGGGCATTCTCCAAATAAATGTATTTCATCTTCCAGAATTTTAATTAAAAACCATAGTGCCTGGGGAATTCTGGGAGTTGGAATCCATAGGCCTGGAAGTCACCTGGTTTACTAGCAGCATCTACAGGCAATTCTTGACTTATGATCATGGATTACGGTCATAAGTTGCATCTGTTGTTAAGCAAGTCACCATGTGATCGTGCCTGATTTTTAGTGGTGGGCGTTAAGCAAACACAGCGATCATTAAATGAACACTGCAGTCATTAAGTGAATCCATTGTCCGCAAAGGAAACCAGAAATAAACGCTAATTTCTGGCAAGAAAAAATGACTTGTGATCACATGATTGCAGGATAATGCAAATGGTCATAAATGTGGGCCACTTGCTGAGTGTCCAAAATGTGATTATGTGACCGTGGAGTGGGCTAATTGTCAGAAATTAAAATCTGGGTTACAAGTAGCCCTGTCGAGGTCTGTTCCTTTGAACGGTTGTAAACAACTTGTCGTAAGTCGAAGACTGCCTGTAGAAGAGTTGGTTTCTTTCTCAATGTACTATATAGCCTACTCCTCTCAGCTGGATGTGCCATGTGCAGCCATTCAGTCCAGTTGTGCTTTCTCTGAAGTTGCTTCTTCCCACAGTGTCGCCAGGATCATCCAGAAACATCAGCGGCTGCTCAGCCTTCTGGACAGTCTTGACAGTGGAAACCTGATCCGGGAAAGCCAAGAAATAGATCTCCCTTTGGTTGTCCGGCATTTCTACCACTATGCAGGGTGGGCCCAGCTGATGAAGGAACAGATGCCCAACTGGAAACCACTTGGTAAGCTGAAAAGACTGGAATCTTAGCCCGGAAAAAGGACCAGGCTCCTACTTATTCAAGTTTTCCTAGCATAAAGTTTATCCAGCCACCTCTAAGCACGGTCCACCAGATCAGGGATCTGATTGGGGAATTCTGGGAGTTGAAATCCACAAGTCTTAAAATCACCTGATTTGGAGACCCCTGCCCTAGAAGAGTGTGAAATGGTTGAAAGCTCTGTTTTAAGTTCCATGTAGTTGTTTGTTACGAGTTCACAGCAAGTTGCTTTGATCTCCTAAAAGTGCCTGAAGCTTGTAATGACCTTTTGACACTTGAAATACCACCAAAATAATCATAACAGGAACAGGGCACATTGGGAGCTTGAAATGACTTGAGTTTGACGATGCGGTGTGTCATGCATGACAATGCAGCAGTGGCCAAAGAAAGGAGGGGCTTGCTTATAAGGATTGCAACGCTTCTGAAATTAAGGACTGGGTGATATATAAAATGTCTGTACAGAAAGAGGCTTTTTTTTTTTGCATCTAACTCTATTCCTTTTGCTTTTTTGGTGTGTGAGGGAGAAGTTGGCGACACTGAATGAAGGTTACTTAGATATTACTATTGGGTGGGGAGAAATGGGCGACCTTACCTTAGTCTCCAGTCTTTGTGCTGTCCCATACTTTCTGGCAGGATGAGTACTTCCCAAAATTGTGGTTGATTCTGGCAGCTTCTTAGACTAATCCTTCATCATCAGTAATTTTGTCTTCATTTTTTTCAGTAAAAAAATAGAGAAATGTCCTTGAAATTCTTCAGCAAAGATTAGCAAAGAAAAAGAGGAGAAAATAGTTAAACATAGTAATTTATTTGGGTATGCCTATTCATTGTAATGGAATTGCCTAGGAATATTAATAACTCTTTCCATGTGATTAAAGGCTAATGGGGTCATGCAACGCGCGCGCACACACACACACACACACACACACACACGACACGGACACACACATTAATCCTTAGTGATTAGATTTGGGGTCACAGGCAAAATATGTGTATTGTCCAGCAGTAAATCGCTTTGTTTAATTACATTTGCTTTTTGTATTGTTTTCATTCTTTATTTTTTGTACTGTAAAGGCTGCAACACTTTTCTGGTACATTTGACTGACCTTTTTGCTTTTGAATATGGATGATATGCCTTGGGTTAAGTGGATGATGGTTTTTATAAGGAAGATATGAAGGATGAATATTACATAACTTTTATTGTATGATGTTACAAATTGAGTCTCATGACTAGTTATACTGTATAAAACGTATGTAATAAATAATTGAAAACTTTTAAAATTTCAATAAAGAAGTTAACTCCCTGAGTTCAACAAACCACAGTGTGCTATTCTACAAACCACAGTGTGCTATAATAATGTAGGTTCAGCTAGGAATCACCACCATATTAAAGCACTTGCTCGCTGGGGACTGTATGGAGTTCCTCTGTAAGAAATAACACCTCTAGAAAGTTTTGATCTTGGACTGCAGCCTTCCTGTACAGATCACAAAGTGCAGAACAGAAAAATTTGGCACATTTGGAGCCCCCCTAAAGAGGATTGCTGTAGATACTGAATGCAACCATGGAAACACTCAATTTCTGATGAAACCTGTCTCTCTCTAGGTATAGTTGCTATTCTTACTCCTCGAAGCTTTCCTTTGCTGACGCTGACGTGGAAGTTGTGCTCAGCCCTGGCCATGGGTATGTAAAAATGGTTCCAACTGAGTGAGTCCAAATGAGTATTGAGATCCACCCAGATGCAGAGTCGATCTGTTTTGAGTTGATCTGTTTTCTTTATCTCATGAGGTTAATCTGAGAGTAAAATTATGCAGAGAAAGAGAAACTAGAGCCCTGTCATTGGTTCTTCGGAAGAAAGTTGGGTTAGCAGTGTAGTTAAAATATATCTGTTTTTATTATTTTTCTGAGAAAATTTATATGGCTGCCCAACTCCCTCACGGTGGGTTGCAGAAGTGCAATCCCAGATACAAAACCCAATGAACTCTTTCCCCCCCACGCACCATGACAACAGTCAAACAAACCATTGGATGGGCTTCGTATTGCCTTGGGGACCCCAGGCCCACTGCAAAACCATGTCTTCAGGGCCTTTTAAAAGGGTCTCAAGGTGAGGGCCAATCCTATCTCCACAGGGAGGGAGCCACCACGGTGAAGGTCCTTCTTGGTCCCACTAGATGGACCTCTTTAACATATCTTGCCTCCCTGCTGTGCTTTTCAAGGAAATACTGTAACCTAGAATTGAGAGTCGGTTTGGTGTAGAGGTTAAAGGCATCGGGCCAGAAACCAGAAGATTGTGAGGTCAAATCTTGCCTTGGACACAAAACCAGCTGGATGATTTTAGGTCAGTCACTGTTTCTCAGACTTGAGAACAAGGCAGTGACAAACTATGTCTGAACATAGTGCCAAGAGAATTGCATGGACTTCTTAACACTCAATGTTGACTCAGGCACCATCACCAACAAACTGGAATTATAAACTGGGTACTTTGAATAGTATATGTTGTGTAGATCAGGGGTCTCCAACCCCGGGCCGCGGCACGCCAGAAACCGGTCTGCACAAACAAGCAAAGCCCCATCTGTGGGATGCAGGCAGCACACAAAACCATGCACCCTCCGGTCCGCGAAAAAACCTCTCTCCACAAAACCAGTCCCTGGTACCTAAAAGGTTGGGGACCTCTGGTGTAGATATAAAAACTCACAAAATCTATTTTTTTATTTGTTATTCATCTGTCCCCGGCTTATCATACTTGATATACATGGCTAATACCAGTCTTCTGAGCTAGGTGACACCTTGATAAGAATGCTCTTCATGGGATATTAAGAGACAAGGAACTTTCTTCCATCTGCCCTTTCAGTTCATTGGCCACCTACCCAAGACTGAACTTTGAGATGGAAAAAAGGAGTCTGGTTCCATGTTTTGCCTGCCTCAATTGTCTTTTTCAAATTGTCCTTATTTACAAATACTTTCTTGTCTTGATTCTGCTGACCCAGTACTAGATATAATCACAAGCTGAACAAGCTACAGCTTCCATTTTTTGTGAAAACCCAAAGTCTTTTTTTTTTTGTGAGACCTTCTGGTGTAATATTTTAAGAAGCCTAGATAGCTTAGGGCCTTACCAAATCTAAATCTGGCACCTCACAATTTCTGTCTTCTGTCATGAAAAAAATGGAACTCGTTGACTCCCCCTTTGTCTTCTTCAGCTTTCCCCCACCTAACATCCTTCAGTTTTCCCAAGTGACTGGGAATACAGGCAGTCCTCAACTTATGTCCACAGTTGAGCTCAAAATTTATCTTGCTAAGTGAGACATTTGCTAAGTGAGTTTTGCCCCATTTTACTACCTTTCTTGCCACAGTTGATAAGTGAATCGTAGTAGTTCTAAAGTTAGTAACATGGTTACTAAGTGAATCTGGTTTTCAGAAGGTCTCAAAAGGGAATCACATGACTCTGAGACACTATGACCATCATAAATATGAGTGGGTTGCCAACTGTCTGACTCTCATGGCTCGTGGACTTCAACTCCCAGAGTTCCTGAGCCAGCCATGCTGGCTCAGGAATTCTGAGAGTTGAAGTCCACAAGTCATAAAAGAGCCACGGTTGCCTATCCCTGACCATGGGGATGCTGCAACAGTCGTAAGTGTGAAAACTGGTCATAAGTCATTTCTTACAGTGATGTTGTAACATTGAACAGTCACCAAATGAACTGTTGTAAGTCAAGGCCTTCCTGCGATAGGAGTTGCAGTCCAACGTATTTGGAGGCCACTGCATATCAGATAGGAGAAAAGAATATAGGGAATATATATTTCTCTAGCTTTTTTACCTGCCTTTTCTCTTCTTTTCCATCCCTAACTCTCTACTGCGTGCTTTGCCAACAGGAAACACGGTGATCTTAAAGCCAGCCAGCAATACCGGGCTGGCTGCCCTGTTCTTAGCCGAGGCCTGTGCCCAAGCTGGGCTCCCCTCAGGAGTCTTCAATGTCATCACTGGCAATCAGGAGCTGGGAGAAGCCTTGGCACTCAACCCAAGCATTGGCAAAGTGGCCTTTGCTGGAACTGCCAAGGTAAAGCCCATCTGTCTCCATTCAGGCACTTAGGAAGAGGCTCAGAAGGGAAAATCAGGTTTTTTTGCCAGTCTTGAGGGTAATATATTTGGTATATAGGTTAAGCCCAAAGGTGCTTTTTCAGGAGGCAACTGGACTTTCTTGTTTTTTCTTTGAAGACGTTTCACGTCTCATCCAAGAAGCTTCTTCAGCTCTGACCGGATGGTGGGCAATGGAAGGATTTATACTCCTTGCAGACAGCTGGTCATTTGCTTTCTTTTGGAGAGTTGTTGAGGCCACTTGGAGCTTTGTTTGTTCATCCTTAGGGTCACCTCAGTAGTGCAAGTGGGTGTGGAGCCTTCTTGGGACACTTATTTATAATGGTGGTTTTCTCCAATTTGGACGGCCTCCAATTATATATGGGCTTCAACTCCCTAAATTTTCAGTAGTGAGGTGGTTATGTTGGCTAGAGTAATCTGGGACTTGAAGTTCATTTACCAGAAAATGCTCAGGAAGGCTGAGCATTTTTCACTATATAAGGCTAAGCTGTCTTTGCTTTCCTGATTTCCTGTATTTCTGTTAAATTTACAAAAGAAGAAATGAGGGGATTCACCCACTGGATTTTGTGCAGCGATGATACACAAATTCTGACTTTTCTCCTATCTGGTTTGAATTGTCTAGTCCAGGGATAGGCAACCTTGGCTCTTTTATGACTCGTGGACTTCAACTTCAACATGCTGGCTCAGGAATTCTGGGAGTTGAAGTCCACGAGTCATAAAAGAGCCAAGGTTGCCTATCCTTGATATAGTGCAAGACCTTCAGTCTCCTACTTACTCCAAGATCAGTGACATGTCCATTCTTCCTTGTTCCAACTAGCACAAGAATTTGACATGGGGAATGGGACTTTGGGCTGGTGTGGGAGGGATGGTCGGTGGCCATTTTGAATACGATTCGGTGGTGTGATGGGGAATGTGTCGTTGGTACAGGTGGGCCGTTGTCTGCGTCAAGCCACAGCTGGCAGTAGCAAGAAGCTTTGTCTCCAACTTGGGGGGAAGTTGCCCTTCATTGTCTTTGACTCAGCTGACTTGGATAGTGCCGTTGATGCAGTGGCGGATGGCATCTCGTTGAACCAAGGACAGGTATGCTTTTACCAAAGATAGTATTGGATGAAGAAGAGACTTGGGGAATGGTTGTTTCTTAACATTTATTTCCCTCTTTTTCAGGCTGCTGGTTGCTCATCCAACCACTGCAAAAGAGGGAAATATTTAAAAAAAACTCCATTCTTCATATTTCTTCTTTGGCAGAGTATGAGATTTTAACTTTATGATATAGTAAATCTTTGTCCAGAATTTTCTGAAAATTTTGGCACACGTATATAAAACTTTGGATGTGCACATTAGCTGCCCCATTCAGTTGCACCTATTTAGCCAATCACAGCTGTGTTTATTTTTTTGTGCTCACACTGTTTAAGACGTTTATTTAATGTTACATTAATTAGTTTCTAAAAATAGATAGGAACTAGACGTATAATTAAAAGATCAAGTAAGAACACAGCAATTTTAAAAATAAATTAATGACTCCTACTGTTAAAACTTCAACATTTTTCCAGTTAGCAGAAAGAAAACAAAGAAAGGGCAGAGATACTTGAAAAAGATCTCTCTGGCATTAACTCCAAGCTTGTCTGCAAAGATAGCAAGACATTAAAACCTGGCCAATCTCGAATAGTTGGAAATAGTCTGCTTCCCAGGCATACGGGATTTTGTAGGTCATATCTAACCCTTTGAATGGTGTCAGAAATAGACAATAATACCAGAATTCTGCATTGATCCAGTCAGGGTTTGCTTAGCTATAGTTTATGGAATAAACTGCAGTATTCATCCAATACAACACACAAAAGCTAAGCAAATTCCAAACGTTTCCAAAATGGGAGAAGAATCAATGTGAGAATCATATTATTTTTGTAATTGTTATCCACACATTCTAAGTTAAACATTTTTTAATGAATCAGGCAGTGAGTTTTATTCTTACTCTGGCAGAATCGTGGCTGCAAAATCCTGCAGCCAAGGGTTGAATTAATTAACCCTGTGGGTGGCTTTTCCTTCCCCTTCTCAGGTCCACAGTGCTGGGGCTCAGCTGTTCCTTCAGGAATCCATTGCCAAAGACTTTATTCAACGCCTGAAGCACCGAATGGGGCGGCTTTACGTAGGAGACTCTCTGGACAAAATCACAGATGTGGGACCGTTGGCCAGTGAGGAACAGCGAAATGTTATTGAGAGCCTGGTGGAAGAAGCTCGGGCTGAGGGAGCTGAGGTAAATGGGAAGAAGTCATGCCAGGCAGTTCGGTCTTATGGCCAACCCCTGCCCCCCGCACAATTGATTTTTACATTTTTAATATTTAAATCATTAAAATTATTGATTATTTAAATTATTAAAAGTACTTAATTCACATTTTTAATATTTCAGTTGAATAGCATTAAACTTGGCTTCAGGAAAACCAGCTTTTTATGTGTAATAAAAATACCTTTAGGGAATAAATTTATTGATGTGTATTTGATGGAAAAGTCATCTCACACATAGTTGATGGTAATGTCTTTAAAAAATGAGGAGTCCATTTCTGTAAATGGTATTAGATACGGAATTTATTCCAGAGCCAAATCACATTGCTCATAAAGATGTAAATAGAAATAAGCCTAGTGTTGTGTAAAAACATTGTAAAACATGTCTGTGAAACATCTGTTGTGATTTGTGAAAATCATGGCCTTTTGTTTCTTTGCCAGTTGTTAAGGTACTGGCAGGAAGGAAGGAAAATGTAAGACTGAAGATTTCAGCTTAAAAGCATTTGTAGCAGGGAGGAAATATTTCAGTAGACATTTCTAGAAAGAGCTGGGCTTTATTTGTTTGATTCCAGAGTTGATCAAGAATAATGATTTCTCTAAAAAAAATATTTAAAAAAAAAAGAATAATGATTTCTTTATTGATCAGGACCATCTTCTCTATCCTGGCATCCTTCAAACAAGATTGTTGCAGGATGTTTCCCTTTCTCTGTTAGCCAGGAAAGGATGGGGAAGATTACTGCATTTGGAGTAGTTATGTTACTTAGATCCAGCTAGTTCAGTGTTTCTCAACCTCAACAACTTTACGATTTGTGGACTTCAAGTCCCAGAATTCCTCAGCCAGCATGCTGGCTGGAGAATTCTGGGAGTTGAAGTCCACACATCTTAAAATTGCTGAAGTTGAGAAACACTGAGCTAGTTTCTATCCTCAACAACCTGAATGTAGCGTTTAATGGGGTCTATTTTCAAGGTTCTTTTTGTTTGTAACTTTGTGTGTGTGGTTTTTTTAACCCCACTAATTTTCAAAGTGTTTAATTTGTTTGAGAAGTCCTTGGTGCTTTCTGAGCTTCGTTGTTTTCTTGCAGACATTTTATTACCCAACTAGGTAACATCATCATTGCACTAGTTGGATAATGAAACGTCTGCAAGAAAACAACCGAGCTCAGAGGGATTTAGATTTAGATTTTTAGATTTTATTAAATTTATACCCCGCCCTTCTCCCGGAGGACTCAGGGCGGCTTACAGCCAGTTTAAAACAATGATACAATACAATACAAAATTTAAAAATGATTAAAAATAAATATTCAAATTTGGCCGCTTCTACTAAAAATTTGATTAAAACCAATTTAAAATACCCCTAGGCCAGTCCTGCCCGCTGAAATAACCAGNGGTGGGAGGTAATCGGCCGGTGGGAGGGAGCACAAGAACCCCAGAGTTCAACCCTGAACTAGAAGCATAGCAGAGAAAGGGACCGTATAGGTACTGAACCCAACCCCCTGCTCTGTATAGGAATCCAGATTAGGAATTCTGTGACTGTCAACATAATTCAAAAGTAATTATTGTTTTTTAGGTTTTCCAGGCCTGGGCATCCCTCCCATCAAGTCCATTGTTTTACCCTCCAACCTTAATCACTGGCGTGTATCCGACCTCCCGTTGCTTCCGGGAAGAGGTAGGAGGCGATGAGAAAGCATTTCTGATATCTGACTTAGTCACTAGAAATTAATGCTGGTAATAAATGGAATAAGAGAGCCAGTTGGGTCCAGTAGTTAAGGCTCTAGGCCAGAAACCGGGAGACTGTGAGTTCTAATCCTGCCTTGGGCATGAAAGCCAGCTGAGTGCCTTTGGGCCAGTCACTTCTTAGCCCAGTCCACCTCACAGGGTTCTCCTTGTGATAAAAATAATAAAGGTGAGATAGATAGATAGATGGATGGATGGATGGATGGATGGACGGACGGACGGACGGACGGACGGACGGACGAAGGAAGGAAGGAAAGAGAAAGAAAGAAAGAAAGAAAGAAAGAAAGAAAGAAAGAAAGAAAGAAAGAAAGAAAGAAAGAAAGAAAAAACAGCACTGAGCCAATGCAAGGAACTGTTTCCTCTTCAGGTAACCATGTCTGGCCATATGGTAGATCTCTTTTAAACTAGTTTTAATCCATCTTTCTCCTTTCACCTGCTATCTTCAGACATGTTAGACCTCTCTTGCTTTAATTGTTAATTTAATTGTTTTAATATCCACTGACCCTGATACCATGTTGAATTGGAAATTCTGAGGCATTTGGTGGAAGGCACCTTGGCAGATGAGGCCGCCATTCTGAACTTAGCCTGTGACCATTTAAATATGGGTAACATTAACAATATCCTACCTTCTCTTTTCTTTTTTCTGCCTCTCTTTGTCTCCTCTCTTCCCTCTGTATGTACTTTGGATTGTAACTTCTGTAAGCTTCCGAAGACTGACAGGTTGAAGAAAGCTGTGGTAAATGGTAGGGGTCAAAAGTGGGGCTTTGAAAACGCTTCAGACCTCATGCAAAAGTTCTCCTGTTCCTTAAGGTTCCCTCTTACAGGTTTCTGTGCCTGCCTGAAAAAGGATATGGCTCTTTTAAAAGTCATATTAAGTTTAATAAGTAGATGTCTTAAAGTAGCAACATTTAGATTTGCAGATAAAAGGCTGAAAAAAGATTAGTGCTATGCTAGGTTTGAAGTTTGCTGATTATTATGGCTGTATAAAGTATTAGGAAGGAATGCCAATAAATACCCTTCCTCAAAATGTTAAAGCAGCCCCATCCTCCAACAAAAGATCCCATATGCTTGTTCCCAAACTTTCCCACATACATGTGTAGGCATTTTTGTTTTGCTGAAATACAGGTAGTCCTCAACTTACAATAGTTCATTTAGTGACTTTTCAAAGTTACAACGGCACTGTGACATGACCGTTTTTCACATTTACGACCACTGCAGCATCCCCGTGGTCATGTGATCAAAATTAAACTAAAAAAAAATTAACTAAAATTGACTAAAAAAATCTTTCAAAGATCCCGGAGCACTGGGGAATTACCAGAGGACTGGAAAAGAGCTGATGTAGTTCCCATCTTCAAAAAAGGAAAAAAAAATTGAATCCAGGAAATTACAGACCTATCAGCCTGACCTCAATACCTGGGAAGATTCTGGAAAAGATAATCAAACAACGAATCAGAGAACACCTCCTAGAGGCAAACAAAGTCATTACCAAAAGCCAACATTGGTTTGTCAAAAACAGATCATGCCAGACAAATCTTATTGCATTATTTAACCAAGTGACAAAATTAGTGGAGCAGAGAAATGCGATGGATATAATTTACTTGGACTTTAGTAAGGCATTTGATAAGGTAGATCACAACCTACTACTTGATAAGATAGAAAAATGTGGGTTAGACAGCATCACCACCAGATGAATTCGTAGCTGGCTGACTGGCCGTACTCAGCATGTGGTCCTCAATGGAACCACATCTACATGGAGGGAAGTGTGTGCCCCAGGGCTCTGTTCTGGGCCCAGTGCTCTTCAACATCTTCATCAATGATTTGGATGAGGGGATAGATGGGGAGCTCATCAAATTTGCAGATGATATCAAGCTGGCAGGAATAGCCAACACTCCATCTTTGCTTAAGATACAGAAGGATCTTGACAGACTTGAACATTGGGCGCAATCTAACAAAATCAAATTCAACGGTGAAAAAAGTAAGGTTCTACATTTAGGCAAGAAAAACCAAATGCACAGTTATAGTATAGGAGGTGGTACCTTGCTCAATAGTAGCAACTGTGAGAGGGACCTCGGAGTCCTAGTGGATAATCATTTAAATATGAGCCAGCAGTGTGCTGCAGCTGCCAAAAAAGCCAACACAGTGCTAGGCTGCATTAACAGAGGGATAGAATCAAGATCACGTGAAGTATTAATACCACTTTACAATGCCTTGGTAAGGCCACACTTGGAATACTGCATCCAGTTTTGGTCACCACGATGTAAAAAAGATGTTGAGACTCTAGAAAGAGTACAGAGAAGAGCAACAAAGATGATTAGGGGACTGGAGGCAAAAACATACAAGGAACGGTTGCTGGAATTGGGTATGTCTAGTTTAATGAAGAGAAGGACGAGGGGGGACATGATAGCAGTGTTCCAATATCTCAGGGGCTGCCACAAAGAAGAGGGAGTCAAGCTATTTTCGAAAGTGCCTGAAGGCAGGACAAGAAGCAACGGATGGAAACTGATCAAGGAGAGAAGCAACTTAGAACTAAGGAGAAACTTCCTGACAGTTAGAACAATTAACCAGTGGAACAACCTGCCTCCAGAAGTGGTGAATGCTCCAACACTGGAAGTTTTTAAGAAGAGACTGGAAAGCCATTTGTCCGAAATGGTATAGGGTTTCCTGCCTGAGCAGGGGGTTGGACTCGATGACCTCCAAGGTCCCTTCCAACAACAACAACAACTACTACTACTACTACTAATAATAATAATAATAATAATAATAATAATTATTATTATTATTATTATTATTATTATTAAATTCAGAGGCTTGATAACTGATTCATATATATGACGATTGCATTAGGGGATCTGGGGTCATGTGATCCCCTTTTACGACCTTCTGACAAGCAAAGTCAATGGGAAAGCCAGATTTATTTAACAACCATGTTGCTAACTTAACAACTGCAGTAATTCATTTATCTTCTGTGGCAAGAAAGGTCATAAAATGGGGCAAAATTCATTTAACAAATGTTTCACTTAGCAACAGAAATTTTGGGCTTAATTCTGGTTATAAGTTGAGGCCTGTCTCTACTCACTCCCTGCCTTTCAGAGGATGTGGCTGTTTTTTAAAGCATTAAAGGGAGGATGCTTTGCTTACTGCAATGTGCAAAACATCCCTCCTG
Source organism: Protobothrops mucrosquamatus (assembly GCF_001527695.2). Taxonomy (NCBI): domain Eukaryota; kingdom Metazoa; phylum Chordata; class Lepidosauria; order Squamata; family Viperidae; genus Protobothrops; species Protobothrops mucrosquamatus. The sequence goes on from NW_015386395.1 coordinate 2,179,414, forward strand.
AACCCTTTGCACAGTTGTAGGTTCATAACAGTTGTTACTCTCTTCCACCCTTGGCATCTGTCAAAGGAAGCTATGCCGTGATGAACTAACAGGGGGCCCTCTCGTGACACCAAATTGTGATTGAAAGAGAGAAAGAGCTTGACGTTGTCCAGGACTTTTAATCCAGCAGGGTGAATTAAATAAAGGGGGGGGGAATCCACAGTAAACCTTACATTAGCAAGGTTTAACACATTTGTACCTAATATAAAGAAGATACTTAGGTGCACTACCTAATGGGAAAGTGGTTTTATATAATAAGGGTGCAGTGAGTGGTGATACCGATTATCACATACAAGAACAAGGGCCTTGTGTCCCCACCCACTGCCTTTTTTGGGTATAAGAAATGGACATTTAGCTTTGTTTCTTCATTTTGTACAAACGGGTAGTTCTTGACTTACGACTGAATTGTTTGAAGTTATACAGGCCAACTGGGGGGCTACTTGCGACCTGGATTTAAAATCCCAATGGTTGCCCCCCTCCACAGTCATGTGGCCAGACTTCAGGTACTTAGCAACCATGCTGCATTTATTGCTGTTTATAGCATCCCAGGACTGGGCACCGTGTTTTATTTTTCAGCAAAACCAGAGCCGTAACGAAACATTACTTCATTGGATGACTGCAGCATTTGTTTTATGACTGAAGCATTTGTTTTACGACTGAAGCGGTTGCAAAATGTATAACTATCATGACAGCTCCACTGCAGTTTTAAATCGAGGACCACCTGTATAATAAATGTGCAGGCAGTCCTCGACAGTTGTTAAGTGAGTTTTGCCTATTTTGTAACCTTTCTTGGCACAGTTGTTAAATGAATCACTGCAGTTGTTACGTTGGTAACACCGTTGTTAAGCGAATCTGGCTTTCCCATTGACTTTGCTTTTCAGAAAGTCATAAAAGGGGATCATATGACCCCGGGACATAGCAACAGTTGTAAACCTGAGTCAGCTGCCAAGTATCTGAATTTTGATCACGTGACCATGGAGATGCTGCAGTGGTTATTAAGTATGAAAAATGGTCATAAGTCACTTTTTTAAGTGCCGTTGTAACTTCGAACAATCACTAAATGAACTGTTGTAAGTTGAGGACTACCTGTATACTACACCTTTGTCTACATTCCCTGTATTTTCCATACCACCAGATTTTGGTTATTGTGGTGAAGGGACTCTGGAGTCTTCCAGGATAGCTTTGTGGCCCTGGGGCTCCAGGTTGCTCCTTCTCAGCCTAAAAATTTGAAGGAAGTGCTGCTTTTCATCCTACACGAAATGTTTAAATTGAACTATTCATACTAATTTGCTGTGTCTATCATGCAGCAGCTTCTGCTGTTCTCGGCCAAACTTCACCTCCTTGGCAGAGTTTATGAGGTAATGTATTCTCATTGTTTAAAAATGATCTAAAGCATTTTCTTTTCCAGATCTTTGGACCTGTTCTGGTATCCCTGACTTTCCGGACCACCAAGGAAGCGGTGACTTTGGGGAACAGTACACCTCATGGACTGGCTGCTAGTGTGTGGACCGAAATTCTCCCCTTAGCACTCGAAGTTGCCCACAGGTATCACTATAAGTGCAGCCTGATCTTCGTTAAAGTGTCCTGATCTCTCCTCTGGATCCCTGCTCCATCTGAATTCTACCACTCAAGTTCCCAATCACAGAAATCTAAATCATTGTTTTCCCCCTATACAAGTAGCCCTCGACTTACAACAATTCATTTAGTGAACGTTCAACATTACAACAGCTTTGAAAAGAGTGACTTATGATCATTTTTCACAGTTAACCTTTGCAGCATCCCCATGAACATGGGATCAAAATTCAGATGTTTGGCAACTGGTTCATGCTTGTGACTATTGCTGTGTCCCAGGATAATCCGATCACTTTTACACAAACTTTTGACAAGCAAAGTCAATAGGGAAGCCATATTTACTTAACAACTGGGTTACGAACTTACCAACTGCAGTTGATTCCCTTGACAGCTGTGGCAAGAAAGGTCATAAAATGGGACAAAACTCACTTAACAAAGGTCTTACTTAACAACAGAAATTTTGGGCTCAGTTGCGGTTGTAAGTCAAGGACTACCTGTAATACAAGAGCTTCAGTATCCAGTCAGGCCAGAAATGTTCATCCCAGGGAAGCAGCTGTGATTCTACAGAAAATTGCCAATATCCTAACCCAGGGGTAGGCAACCTTAGCTCTTTTATGACTCGTGGACTTCAACTCCCAGAATTCCTGAGCCAGCCATGCTGAGGGGAAAGGGAGAGGTTTCCATGCTGAGCCATGCTGGTTGAGGATTTCTGGGAGTTGTAGTCCACCAGTCATAAAAGAGCCACGGTTGCCTACCCCTGGCCTAACCTTTCTTAAATGTGACCCCTTGTAGGATCAGGTGACTGAATGCTGAGATGGGAGAATCAATCACCATCATGATGTTTCTAAATGTGTCCTCCTATTTCATTTCCTGAAAGTATCACATCAGAAGGTTCCAAATCAGAATATTCCCCACTGGGCTAATTTTATTTATTTTTACTTGTATGGCATGTTTTATAAAAAGGCAGATTTCATCTACACATGCTCTTATAAGCTGAAGCAGTCCAGTTTGTTCTATCGTGCAGGTTCTTACACCTTCAAGGAATTTGGGTATGTGTCCACAAGTGTCTCCCAAGAATACAGAAAGAGCAAAAGTGTTTCACTTTTTGTGTCACGATACTCGATATTTCACACCTTTTTTTTTTTTTTGCCTTCTGTATTCTTAGTTTGCAGGTTGGAACAGTCTGGATCAACAGCCACAATATGTTAGATGCCGCAGCTGCCTTTGGAGGGTACAAGGAAAGTGGCCATGGACGGAACGGAGGCAAACAGGTTAGTGAGGAAGTAACTGGCTGGCGGGAGGCATCCCAGCACATCTCCAAGTTTCATTCTGAATTCTTTCTGTCCAGGCACTTTATGAATACGTGAGACCAGTCTGGGAAAATCAACCACGCATTTATAGTGGGGCTCTGAATTACAAAAACTTGGCTACCTCACCAGAGAGTGATCTCCCAGTGGTTCATGTGTACAAGACTCCCTACTCTCTAGTTTATGAGCCGAAAGAAGGCATTCCAAGGTAAGAATAAGTATGAAAGTATCTGATTTTCTCAGAAAACAACTTCGACACTTTGTAGCAAGGATTTTTTTTTAAAAAAAGAGAGAATCAGACGTGATGACGTTACACAGCTACAGTACCTCAGAGCAGAATGGGACAACTTATTGTGGCATTCACATAGTTCCTATAATAATAATAATAAAAATAAAAATAAAAATATCTTATATAAATAAAAATGTAAATGTTCGTTTGTTCAAAATCTTAAATCTCCGAAAGTTCTTCACCGATTGCTTTGAAGTTTTGACACAACGTTGCATTCGAATACGCACGTGTTTTTATATACCTATATTATATAGATGTCACACCTGTAACAGGTAAAAACATTCTTTTTTTGAAAAACAGCTCCATCTGTTGGACGTAAAAGCAACACACGCTTTTACCAGACTGAGCCACAGCAACGCGTGGCTGGGTACAGCTAGTATATAATAGTAATAATTATATAATAATAATTATATAGAAAGACTGTGGCAAAGGCAAGCAAGGGTAGTACCAATAGTAAGAGGCACCTTGGGTGCAATCCCAAAACAACTGGAGCACCACTTGAACACCACTGGCATTGACAAATTCACCATTAGTCAATTGCAAAAGGCGGCCTTACTAGGAACTGCTTTTACTGTAATACCATCAAACATCCACATCTACCTATCCCAGGTTCTTGGTAAGGACTCGATAGGTAGACAAAAATGCCAAATCCAGTCTGAACATCTGGCTGACTGTGATGATCAGTCATCATCATCATCATCATCTTTATTGTCACTTTAAATGTACACCAATTGGCATACATTAAAATGAAATTTCATGGCATACAGCTCTCAAAGGGTCACCATCTCCGATATACACTCCTTGTTAGTGGCCAGCTCAAGTTTCAGATCGTCCATTTTTGTTTTTGTTGACTATGTTTTCATCAAATTTATTTTAGCTCTTGTATCAAAGGAAATCATTTCTAGGACTACCAAGCTATTTTGTAATGCTTTGATGATGATTAATAAAAAGAACTAATCCCATAGTGAATTATCCTGCGGCGAGTTGTTACACAGGGCAGTCCCTGAACACTCCTGTCAAAAGCCTTGCATTGTGGGGAATGCTAAAAGGGTGGCTAAACTCATGAGCATATGTGCTAATTTGGTGTTTGCATATTATTATTATTATTATTATTATTATTATTATTATTATTATTATTATTATTATTATTATTATTATTATTATTATATGTATATTTTGCCTGGTTTTTTTATATAGCTCAAGGTGGTATGCATCGGGCTCCTGCCTTTTATTTTCCCACAGCAAAAACCTTGGTAGGTAGATTGGGCTGAGAGAAGAAGTACATGCCTCTGGGAGGATTAGAACTCACAGTTCCCTGGTGATTGGCCCAAAGTCACCCAGCCAGCTTTCATGTCAAATGTGGGACTAGAACTCACAGTCTCCTGGCTTCTAGTCTAACACCTTAAACTTTACAATAAAGATGTCAGCCCCCCTTTATCTCTAGGCTACACTTTTATTGGGAAAAGATGACCCATAGCACTTTATCCAGAATTGCTGAAGCTTTACAACCAGTGCCAAGAGCTGGGATATGTATCCTAATTCACTTTTCAGCAAAAATGGAAATTTACAACGAGGCTTAAGAAAAAACAGGAAAGGATCTTTACCATTGAGTTTTGTTTTAAGATGGAGCCATTGCCTAGTTCTGGAGTGCAGCTCATTAATGAGTTTTTGAAAAGTAGTTAGGATCAAGGGTTCACCAGCATTTAAATCTGAGTATCTATTCTGATTCATTGCCCAACACCTAATCCTTCTTCCAAAGTTCAATGTACAGAGTTCCCCTACCTTTAGCTAAACTCTAAAAACAATAACGGGGCCCAGCTCAATAAGTAAGCTTTATGAGAGAGCAGGGATTTGAACCTTGGAATGAGTACAGTATGAATGTGAACCTTCCCTATGATCAATAAGAGGGCTGATTCTCTCATGCCCAGCAACGATACGGTGCATTTCAGCACAGGTAGACAGCCTTTCTCTTCTCATTAAATAACTAGGATTCATAGCCATCGTTGTATCTCAGCCTTGAGGAAATAGGGGATTTTTGCAGCCTTTGAGTATAAAGAACTAAGCTTAATAGAAGGACTATGTCTAATATCCAGACATTTTCACTTACCAAACCACTTTGCAGCTTACTCCATTCTAGAGAATCTCGTCCTTGGGAAGTCTCAACCTATCTGTAAAATCCATGCACCCAGAGTTTGTTGCCTTTCTTTTGAAATGGATTCAAAAGAACAAGAGGCAAAGGCTCTATTATAGTTTATCCTTCCTTCCTCCCTCCCTCCCTCCCACTCACCCACAGCATGGACCGAATCTACAAGCTGTACTACGGTGGTGCTCAGAAGACCCCAGATTCCTTGAGTTCCCGAGCCATCCTTGATCAAGCGGGCAAAGAAATGGCCTATGTGGCCAATGGGAATGCAAAAGACATCCATAATGCAGTGGAAGCCGCTCGCAAAGCAGCCCCTGGGTGAGTCCCGACCTTTCATTTAGCTTACTATCTAACCCAGGGACTTGGGGTTCTTCTCTGATTGTAAGCTACCATACATACAAGTAGCGACCATTTGAAATTACAGTGGGCCCCCCAAAGGTACTTATGACTTCGTTCCAGAATTAGATAGCTATGCATGCATACACACAGAGAAAGAGAGAGAGTGAACGTGTATCACATGATCACATTTGGACCTTTGGCAACCAGCTTGCATTTTTGGTAGTTTGTAGCATCCCATGGTCACATGATCACAATTTTCAGCAGTTTTTGCCAATTTCCAGCATTTACTTCCGGTTTTCTGCAAGGAATGCCCATTGGATAGAACAGATTTAATTAATGACTACTGTGTTCACTTAAGGACTGTGGCATTCACTTAATAACTGCCACAAAAAAAAATGTAAAATCTGATCTATCAGCATACTCACAGCTATATACTTCAAGACAGGCACCCTACAGTGTGCCTTGTTCTGTGTTAATTAACATTTTGTCTTGCCTTAATAGTTAAATTAAGGGCTCTGTTCTGGGCCCAGTGCTCTTCAACATCTCCATCAATGATTTGGATGAGGGGATAGATGGGGAACTCATCAAATTTGCAGACGACATCAAGTTGGCAGGAATAGCCAACACTCCCGAAGATAGGCTTAAGATACAGAAGGATCTGGACAGACTTGAACATTGGGTGCTAGCTAACAAAATGAAATTCAACGGTGAAAAAAGTAAGGTTCTACATTTAGGCAAGAAAAACCAAATGCACAGATATAGTATAAGTGGTACCTTGCTCAATTGTAGCAACTGTGAGAGGGATCTTGGAGTGGACAATCACTTAAATATGAGCCAGCAGTGTGCTGCATCTGCCAAAAAAGCCAACACAGTGCTAAGATGCATTAACAGAGGGATAGAATCAAGATCACGTGAAGTGTTAATACCACTTTACAATGCCTTGGTAAGGCCACACTTGGAATCCTGCATCCAGTTTTGATCACCACAATGTAAAAAAGATGTTGAGACTCTAGAAAGAGTACAGAGAAGAGCAACAAAAATGATTAGCGGACTGGAGGCTAAAACATATAAGGAATGACTGCTGGAATTGGGTTTGTCTAGTTTAATGAAGAGAAGGATAAGGAGTGACATGAAAGCAGTGTTCCAATATCTCAGGGGCTACCACAAAGAAGAGGAAGTCAACCTGTTCTCCAAAGCATCTGAAGGCAGGACAAGAAGCAACGGATGGAAACTAACCAAAGAGAGAAGCAACCTAGAAATAAACAGAATTTTCCTGACAGTTAGAACAATTAACCAGTGGAACAACCTGCCTCCAGAAGTTGTGAATGCTCCAACACTGGAAGATTTTAAGAAGAGACTGGACAACATTTGTCTGAAATGGTATAGGGTTTCCTGCCTGAGCAGAGGTTTGGACTAGATGACCTCCAAGGTCCCTTCCAACTTTGTTGTTGTTGTTGTTATATAGCTCCACAAAATTAGAAAAGATTTTTCTGAGTAGTGTTTCTCGAACTTGGCAATTTTAAGATTTGTAGACTTCAATTCCCAGAATTCCTCAGCCAGCATTACTGGCTGTGGAATTCTGGGAGTTGAAGTCCACTCACCTTAAACTTGCCAAGTTTGAGAAACAATGTGTAGAGTGTCCAGTCCAGTGCTCTGTTTAGTGCAAGGAATAAAGCTATGTCTCTCAGAAAATATTGAGCCCAAGGGAGAAAAAATTATATCAAAAATTCCATAAGGATTTAACACTGGGATTTGTTACACGTGCCAAATAATATTTTTGGATAGTTATCATGTAAACAGATTACATTGAATTAGAACCATTGCCGGATGTTTCATTTGTGAACCTATGTGTATAAATTAATTTGGTTTATAGGAGCAGTGGTCTAAAGCTTGGCCAATTGAGAAAAAAATTAAGTTGATGCTACCGGAAAGTATTTGAAAGAATAAAAATTTGTATTTTTTACTATTTTTCTTAAGACCCATCAGCAGAGAACATTAGATGCTAACTAATCCTCTAATATATGTGGTCCTTGACTTATGACCACAATAGAGCCCAATTTTTTTGGTTACTAAGCAAGACAATTGTTAAGTGAATTTTACCCCATTTTTTTTACTTTTTTTGCCAAAGTTGTTAAGTAGATCACAGCATTTGTTAAGTTAGTAACATAGTTGTTAAGTGAATCCAGCTTCCCCATTGACTTTGCTTATCAGAAGGTTGCTACAGGTGATCACATGACCCCGGACACTGCAACTGTCATAAATATGAACCAGTTGCCAATCCTCCGAATTTTAATCACATGATCACAGGGATGCTGGAATGGTCATTAGTGCGAAAACCGGTCATAAGTCACTTTTTCCAGTGCTGTTGTAACTTTGAATGGTCACCAAACGAACTATCTGTACATTTCCTTTCTTATGTCTTGCAGACTGATACTTAAGCACACATTTGTGATTGGTTCTGATATTTTTTTAACCCAAGTTCAATTTTATCATCTGAATCTTGACAGAGTGAAAGGGATGGGTGGATGTTTGGAAATGTTACTTGTATATTTTGGCAGGAGTGCTATTTTATTCTGTTGCTGTCTTCATCTCATCTTGAGCAATACACTAGAGAGACTTTCAGCTTGTGTGTGTGATTTTTCTTCCAAATATCTTCCATGCTTGCCTCGATATATCCGTCCTTTAATGCAGAACCCTGAAGATGTACTTTTGCCTTTTGGTGAGACAAATCATTGGCTCCAGCCTAGCTTTCCCCAACTATCAGAGGGGAATGAGAGTCAAAATTCATGCACATCTGGAAGGCATCCAGATTAGAGAAAGGTGTCTGGGTTTCAAGCAAAGATCTGCTCCAGCTCTGGTGCCAGAGAATCTGCAAATGCAATGGAGTTGGATGGGAAGCTCATCACTTGGTCATCCATGCCCTGGTCTAGGACAGTGGTGGGAACCTATGGCACACGTGCCAGAGGTGGCACTCAGAACTCTTTCTGTGGGCACGCATGCCATTGTCCCAGCCCCGCCTCCCCCCGCGGCCAGCTCCTTACCTCTCCCCCCGGAGGAGAGTTGCCTCCAAGCGCAGCCTGCGCAGAGCAGTGCAGCCAAGGACATGGCAGCTGGGCAGCAGGGACAAGACTCCGCCCTAGTGCCCCGTCGCGCGCAGTTGATGCTGCCGGGTGCAGGTGGAGGGCATGGCCGCCATGACACTGCTGAGGTGCCTGAGCGATCTGCGGTGGGCCGTGGAGGTGGTGAGTGGCCCTGCGGGCTGCGGGTGGTGTGAGGGCAGAGCGGGCGGAATGGGCGGGGGCGGTTTTTGGGCACTCGGTCTCTAAAAGGTTCGCCATCCCTGGCCTAGGACAACTCACCATGGCCAACTCGCCACGGGACAAGTTGATATTGAAAAAATAGTGAAATAGAATCATTAAAGAAAGGATGCCAAAGGAGGGACAAAATGAAAGCTGAATGACAAAAATTAAAATAATGTTTAATTATTATAAATAATTAAATTGAATTGTTGAATTGACTCATGAACGAGTTGTCAGCAGCGAGTTACTCCTGCGGCAAGTTGCCCGTGGTGAGTTGACCGTGGCGACTTGACCGCAGCGAGTTGTCCCATTCCGTGCCCTGGACATCTCCTGTCTGGACTGTTGCAATTGCTCTAGATGGGGCTACCCTGGAAAAGTAACCAGAAGCTTCAACTGACAGAGAAGGCAATCACACGAGCAATCTTGGGCTCCCAAAGAATGGTGCCTGTAACACCTTTGCTGTGCAAGGTTTATTGGGTGCCAATTTGCTTCCAGGTGCAGTTCAAAATATTGTTTATGGCCTTTAAAGCCCTACTTGGACGGGTCCATATTACCTATGAAACCATCTTTTTCTCCATTACATCAGCCCATTCTCCCCAGTCAGGCAGCAGAGGTACAGTATGCTGTGCACCCCATCAGCTAAAGAATTTCAACTGGCGGGGTCCAGGAGTAGAGTCTTCTTTGCCATTCCTCCCCCAACATAAGGATACCCCCCCTCCTTTCTTTCTAGAAAGATGTGAAAACATGTCTCTTCCACCTCGCTTGGGGCTCACAGAGGAGCATGCAACCATGGGGTTGATTAAGTGGCCTTGAATTTCCTCTGCCCAGCCTTAATTAACCTTTAACCTTTTAAATTTTTAACATCCTTGCTTCTTGCAAATTTTATATACTATTTTTAGGTTTTAATAGTTCACTTGTACACTGCCCAGAATCCCTCTCTGAGCCACTATGGATGGTTTCAAAATTTGACAAATAAATAAATTGATACAGATCCGTGTTTCCCAGACATGGCAGCTTTAAGATGTATGGACTTCAACTCTCAGAATTCCTCAGCTAGCGGTTCCCTCTTTGCTTATCTCTAGGTTTGTTCTTGCTACTGCTAAAGTAGCAAACGTTACTCTTACTCCTGGAGTTTGCATTTAGAAAAGGCTGGATTTAGTTCACATATCCTGAAAATGAAGCAAATTGGCCGAATTGATTGGTTGACATTCCCTTGCCTTTTTCTGCTCTTGGGGGCATTCACTTAGCTGCTGTGGAGGTTGGCATAAAGTAAGGTGTCCCTGCGGATTTTACTCTGCTGGTCGTTGCCAATTATAGGGGGCAGTGCTCATCTCCATTTCAAGACCATTGAGCCAGCACTGTCCAAAGACATTTCCACGATCATGTGGACAACATGACGTCACGGAGTACTGTTACCGTCCTACTGTAGTGATACCTATTTATCTACTCATATTTGCATGTTTTCAAATTGCTAGGCTGGCAGGAGCTGAGGTGAGGACGGGAGCTCACCCTGTTACATGGCGCTTGGGTCTTGAACTTGGGCTGCCAGCTGACAAGCCCAGCTTCTTAACTGCTGAGCCACCGCGCTACCCCAAAGTTGGCAGTCTGGGCTAAATATCTTTTTTTCTTGTTGCAATGAAGTTGGTTATACACCTCCCGCCTGGACTACTGTAATGCTCTCTACATGGGGCTCCCCTTGAGGAGCACTCGGAGGCTCCAGTTAGTCCAGAATGCGGCCGCGCGGGCGGTGTTGGGAGGGACTCGTCGCTCCCATGTAACACCGTTGCTGCGTGAACTGCACTGGCTGCCGGTGGCTTTCCGGGTGCGCTTCAAGGTGCTGATTATCACCTTCAAAGCGCTCCATGGCATCGGACCTGGATATCTCCGAGACCGCCTTCTGCCGCAGATTACCTCCCATCGGCCAGTACGCTCCCACAGAGTGGGTCTCCTCAGGGTGCCGTCAGCCAGACAGTGCCGGCTGGCGACCCCCAGGGGGAGGGCCTTCTCGGTGGGAGCTCCCACCCTATGGAATGAACTACCCCCAGAGATCAGGGTGATCCCTGATCTCCCTTCCTTCCGCCGCGCCCTTAAGACATGGCTAT
>NW_015386395.1:2190603-2197399 GCF_001527695.2 Protobothrops mucrosquamatus
CGGGTTTTAAAATAATTTTAAATTAAATATAGGCCAAATATTAATATTTTCTTTTAATTATGTTTTTAACTATAGTATTTGGTATTTTGTATGTGTTTTATCTGCCTGTTAGCCGCCCTGAGTCCGCAAGGAGAAGGGCGGGATATAAATACAATAAACTAAACTAAACATCCTCAAGAAGGGTTATTCTATGAATGACGTTGCTAGTTTTCCTTTCTAACTTTGGCTTGGTCTCATAACAGATGGGCGAAGAAAACGGCACATGCCCGGGCACAGATCTTGTACTACGTGGCTGAAAATCTGGAACGCCGCCAAGCTGAGATTGTATTACAGCTGGGATCATTAATGGGTATAGAAAAAGAGAGAGCTTTGATGGAGGTGGATCTTAGTATCCGGCGACTATTTTATTGGGCAGCTTACTCTGACAAATGTGGTGGAGTTGTGCAGGTGAGAATAGCAAGGCCTTGTCCTTGGGTACATACACTTTGCACTCTGTAACTGTTGGTGGATGGAATGTGGTTGAACGTATGGAAGGATCTGAGATGTGTGCCCAAGAATTAGCTTTATGAGCAGAAGGTATTGGGTTCAACCCCTGCTATAAAAAAATAACAAAAAGGTAATTTTGCTCAAGATTCTAGAATAACTTTCTCCAACTTTGGTGCCCTTCAGATATGTGGATTTCGATCCACAGAAGCCACAGCAATGCCTATCCTGGCTAAGGATTTCTGGGACATGGTCCCTAGATCTGAAGAATGCAAAAGTGAAGACAGTTGTGAAAGTTAATGCCAATCAGAGTTGGCCATAATGATAGTAGGTAGGCAAGTCAATCAATCTATGAGTCGTATAACCCAAGTTATATCCTTCCAGAACAATTTTGGGAAATCTATCAAAGGTCCTTGGAAGTGTCATCTTTAATTTATATGATTCTATTCCTGTAGTGGAATGAGCCTCCCCCCCCCCCACCCAATGCCCAGGGAATAATCTGTTAAAAGAGGGAGGACCTGCAACCGAATAAGGGACAAGGAAAGAAGCTTAGGAAAGATCTGCCATAAATAATTAGGCTTTAAAAAAAGTTGGGAGAATTGTACTTTCAGACTTGCAAGGTCCTGTTAATGTAGCCTTGCAATAAAGTACAATTAGCTCATCCTGTTAGTTTTCTGTCTGGTCTTGGCAGGTTGGCAGTTTCCCTCTTTACGTAGGTATTCTTAGAAGTACTGAAAAATAGTGGTTCCGCACGAAGACACTCCTCTTGCAGAGTGCCCTGTATTTGCATGTGAACATCAGCAAAGAGGAGACCTTGCTGGGTGCAATTGCAAACATAGAGGACTTTCCCAAGCTAAAATGCCCCAAAGGCAACACTCGGGTCATGTGGAGGCTTCTATGCATACCATAGGCAGGGCTAAGACTCCCCTCTGCAGATACTGGTCCCGTATATACCAGTGACTGAGGGTATGTAGGAATATGCTTGGGAGACAGGAGGAAGAGCTACAGACTAGGCAATATTAGATAAGAGGCAGCTGAGTCCACAGAAGCAATGAAAGGGTGAGGCAAGCATCTCAGAAGGGGCCCTCCCGAGGTTCTTCAATCTGACAGGTGTAAGCAGAGAGTGGATTCTCAGACAGGAAGGAGTCCGTGAATGTAACTTTATTATACATTTATAGCTAGTACTTTGGGTGTGCTTCTTGTCTGGCTGCCTTGCAAGATTAACATTGGGGCTGCAGGGGTCTGGCAACTCTCTTTTGGATTTGGAAGTCCTCATGAGAAAAGAAAAGAAAAGAAAGATGTGTATGAAAACGAAAATCAAAGAACTAGCAATAGCACTTAGACTTATATACCACTTCACAGTGCTTTATACCCTTCTCTAAGGGGTCTACAGAGTCAACATATTTCTCCCAATAATCTGGGTCCTCATTTTACCGAACTGGGAAGGATGGAAGGCTGAGTCAATCTTGAGCAGGCCAGGATCGAACTGCTGGTAGTCAGCAGAGTTAGCCTGCAATACGCATTCTAACCACTGCGCCACCAAGGCTCTTCCATATAGATATTTCAGCGGATTGATTTGGAAAGGAAATGGAGGATGGCAATTAGGAGCTTTCAGGTGGGGATTTTGTTAACGGGAAAACTTTTATTCTCTTTGTAAACCTTGAACTTTTTGCTTGTGCCTTTTTCTGATGCAGGAAACCACTCTATATGGTGCCTGCATTCACTTTCGAGAACCTATTGGTGTCATGGGAATTGCCTGTCCAGACGATCACCCCCTCCTCAGTTTTGTCAGCTTGTTTGCTTCAGCCATTACCCGTGGCAACTGCATTGTGATTATTCCCAGTGAGCGATACCCTTTGCCTGCCCTGGACTTGATTCAGGTATTTTCTGAATGTTTCTGACATATTTTGAAGATCATTAAAAAAGGCATGAATGAACACACATGTAACTGCCCTCATGTGTGAACCTCAATTACTCCAGCGAGTGTACCACCTATTTCTCTTTTAAGTATTTTTCCCCCTGCCCGTGGAATATTTCTTTATATTGGCAAAACTCTGGGGTGTTGACATATCAGAACCTGATAAAAACATAAAATTAAAAGTTATACAAATGTGATTAATGCAAGTTTAAGAACTCCAAAATAATCTTAGTTTGGACAAAACAGCAAGTGGCTGATTAGAAGTTTGATTTTGGAAATTTATAAACAGACTAAGGGACCAGATGGATTTTAAATAAGATGTTGAAATTAATTACAAGAATCCTTCCTGTGGATTGTAAATATGTTTATTTTTGAAAGTGTATAAGAAATGTTGCCGTGAGAAAATGCTGTTGATTGGGAAAAGATAAGATGGGACTTTGACGCTTGGACCACTAGAAGAAACCAGAAAGAACTAAAGATTATAATTAAAGAGAGATCCACTTTGCAGAATGGAGCAAAATATTCTTACCTTTTGAAGAATTCATGGATTTTTTGAGAACAGTGCACTGAGAAACTCTTTAAAATTGTCTGCTGTCATAAAGCCAGGTTCAAAAGAGGTTATAGAAGAGAAAGTAGTTTTATTGGACAAGACAGAGGCTGATTTGAATGTGGATTTTAAAATGACAGGTTATAAGAATGATATGAAAAAGCAAATGTCTACGTCTAAAAATCTTTTGGAGACATGGTTGTCAGAAACCTTTCTTGTTGTTTCTCTGTACTGGGGGTGGAGGAGAAGCTAAAAATTGAGCCAAAGAAGTTGTGGTTATTATTATCCTTATGGTGGTTGTTATTTTAATTTGTTTTAGGAATGTCTACATTTTTTTCCTTTTTAGTCTGGAAGGAATAGGCAGAATGGCTTCTGTGGTACCCCAAGAATGCAAAATTTCTCACTTGGGAAGAGCCTAAGTCTGTCTTCGGGAAGTTGCATAAGAAGACAATTGTACACATGCCCTTATCATAGTGTTAATAAATATACAGATATATTTGTAATTTATTACACAATTAATAAACGCAAGGAGCTAAGATGGTTTAATAAAATGGAAGGAATTGAGGTGATAGGAGTAGGGAGTCAGATATCATAGCTATTAGCATTGTATCTCAACCTTGGCAACTTTAAGAGGTGAGGACTTCAACTCCCAGAATTCCCCAGCCAGCATGCTGGCCTGGGAATTCTGGGAGTTGAAGTCCAGAATTCTTAAAGTTTAGGTTGAGGAACACATGATTTCTTAACAACATATAGATTTATTCTCCCTTCAAGACAGGGTCTCAAATTATGTGTCTGCTTTCTGCCATTTTAGCATATTTTCTCACATTTTCAACAACACACTGAGGCCTAAATGTATCCATTCAAGAGTTCTTGAATTGCTGTAAAATTGCTGATCTAGCAAAAATAGGTAATTTGTTGCTCAAATCAGTCCCAGTGCTGGAACTCCACAAAGATAAATTTAGCTCCATCAAATTTTGGCAGATTTTTAGAGTGTCAACAAATATGTGAATAGAAACAAGATGCTCTACTTGGATTCTCAAAAGTCCTTCACAGTTTTTCATAGATGACTCTTGAGTAAACATAGAGTCTGTGGGATGAGGTAAAGTGTTTCTTTATGACCTACCAACTGCTTAAAGAAGAGAGAGTAGGAATAAGCAGGCATTTTTCTCAGAGGAGAAAAGACATGGAGGCCCTTGAGGATCCCTGTGCTGGGAACCATTGCTTTTTAAATTCTTGATAAAGGCTCTTGATTTTGGATTAAGCCCTGAGCTGGCTAAATTTGTAGATGATTCCAAACTGTACAGAGTATAGGTAGTCCTTGACTTACAACCATTTGTTTTAGTAACCATTCGAAGTTACAACAACACTGAAAAAAGTGGCTTATGACCATTTTTCACACTTATGGTCGTTGTAGCTTCCCCATGGTCACATGATCAAAATTCAGCCGCTTGGCAACTGGCATTGATTTAAGATTGTTGAAATGTCCTGAGGTCACGTGATCACCTTTTGCCAAGTTTCTGATAAGCAAAGTCAATGGGGAAGCCAGATTCACTGTAGTAACCATGTTACTAATTTAACAACTTAAGTGATTCCCCATAACAACTGTATCAAGAAAAGTCATAAAATGGGGACAATACTGACTTAACAAATGTTTCTCTTAGCAAGAAAATGTTTGGGCTCAATTGTGGTCATAACTCCAGGACTGCCAGTATCAGTTGCAATTGCCCTTTTGTATGTTTTAGACTGCCATTCCTTGTCATTCTTCATGCTGGTTAGGAATGATGAGAGCTTCAGTCCCATTAGAAGATGATAGTCAATTCTTTATTGCAGGGGGTCTCCAAACTTGGCTTTTTTTTTTTATTCCCACGCTGACTGGGGAATTGTGGGAGTTGCAGTCCACAAGTCTTAAAGTTGCCAAGTTTTAAGACCCCTGCTTTTTATTGGAAAATATTGTCAGTGAAGAACAGGAATAAATGGCTCTTTTAAAAATAATAAAGCAAGCATAAATTAAAATAATATTAAATATGTACATTAAAATAGAAAGGAGGAAGAAGAACATTTTAAAGATTTCTCTCTACTCTTCACAAGGAAAAACCTGGGTGAAGTTACAATCTTCAATAGGCGTATAAACTATTTAAATCCATAAAATTATCATGCCTCGGCTTCCATCTCTCCTAGATTTTGGATATAGCATGTTAGATAGCAATCATTTTCTGAAAAGACAAATAGACATGTGTATGGCCTATTTTAGGAAAATCTTAGGAAAATTGTATGATTCACTTTGTTTTGCTAGTTAAAGTAACAAGCAGATTGTTGGCTGACTTTGGATCTGTATTTCCCAAAAACCAGTCTTCTCTAGAGTTGCAAAATAATAACCAGAGCCAAGGAGCTTCAGAACTCTTGGCCTAATTATGTCAATATTGTTTCTTGGACTAAGTGATTGATTAAAAGAATGTGAGAGAGGTATTCCTTGCAGCTGGGTAGTTCTAAGGCCTTTGGGAATGGATGCAGTAAAAGAAAACAACTGGAACCCTAAACAAAGAGGTTCCTATATACTTTCCACGCCATGCTCCATGCAAAGATAGATGAAAGTTATAGTCTGGCATAGCTGGAGGACACCAGCTGAGGGATTCATTACATGTACAGAAATCTCTAATGGTGGACTTGGTATTTCGTTTTCTATAAATCCAATTGTTTGCTTTTTGAAATCCATATTCAAACTTCGAACATTCACGTGGATCTTTTTAAACATGGCAGTCAGACTTGCTTATTTTATCATTTGCTTCCCTATCTCAACATATGATGTCTTCTTGCTGTTTGGAGGTTTTGGTGCGTCTTTTCATTTCATAGAGTTCATCATAGATAGTACAGTATAGCTTCCTGTATTTACAACAGTGAGAAAAATATTAAGGGTTTCCAATTACAAATAGTAAGTCTAAGCTGCTGGAGAAAGTGGGAAAACCTATGAAGATCTAAAGATGGGACAGAGAAAGTAGACAATAAAGAGCACAACGTTACTTTACAAGCTCTCATTTCCAATCTGAAGTTAGCAAAGCCGTAGCATTGTTTTGTACAGTTTTGTATACTATTAAGCAGAATCACCTGTTGTCAGAATAGCATCGATGGAAAAATACTGACTTACTAGATTCTCTCTGTGGGATGAAAATGCAGACATTCAAATAGAAGGGAACCCTTGGGACTAAAGTTCTTAATTCTTATAACAGGAATCGTCTACTCATCCCTACCTGCTCAAAATAAGCTACTTTGAATAAAATATGTCTGACATTTGAGAAGACAAGCATTAGATTGCAATATTGACTCTTAAATCAAGGGTGGACAGGGCTGAAAAAGCTACTTTTTTCTTTTACTAAAGGACCCACCAACTTGAACCAAGTGCAGAATTCTGGTTCAAGAACACCAAAATTTACCATCTGTGGAGATTCTCAATCATCCAGGTCAGTTGTCCCAAAGGTGCTTTTTTCAAGAGGCAACTGGACTTTCCTCTGAAGACATTTCACTTCTCATGCAAGAAGCTTCTTCAGCTCTGAGAGGATGGTGGGGAATGGAAAGATTTATACTCCTTGCAGACAGCTGGTCATTTGCATTCTTTTAGAGAGTCACTGAGGCCATTTGGAGGTTTATCTGTGTCTTATTTATTTATTTTATTTATTTTACAAAATTTATATGCCGCCCTTCTCCCCATGGGACTCAGGGCGGCTCACAGCATGTTAAAACAATATACAAAATTACCCCTTCTAAAAACCAATTAAAATCCAAATATTAGTGGCTGTGACTATTTAAAATCATTAAAAATTTTCCCTATTTAAAATTCACCCTAGGTCAGGCCC
>NW_015386395.1:2197870-2207227 GCF_001527695.2 Protobothrops mucrosquamatus
ACGTCAAGGGCATCGTTGGGGTGACCCGGGGTGGAGATGTACAGCTGAGTGTCATCAGCGTACTGATGGAACTCCACCCCAAAGCCCCGAATGATCTCGCCCAGCGGCTTCACATAAATATTGAACAATAGGGGAGAGAGGACCGACCCCTGAGGCACCCCACAAGTTAGGGGCCTAGGAGTCGACCTCTGTCCCCCTGAGTAGTGCAAATGGGTATGGAGCCTTCTTGGAACTGCTGAAAGGACTATGTTGTGTGAAGCTTCTTGGATGAGAAGCGAAATGTCTTCAGAGGAAAAACAAAGTCCAGTTGCCTCTTGAAAAAGCACCTTTGGGCCAAAATTTATCAAAATTGAACTACAGATTTATTAGGCCCCGAGAGTGTGGAATGATCCATCTCCTGGTTATATTAGCTCTGTTGACTGGTGTTTTACTTAAGTTTCTATGTGCTTGAATTTTTGTCTTTATGATGTAATTGTTTTTATTTCTATTGGATAATGTTCACTATCCAGAATCACTTCTTGAGATGGGCAGCTTTATAAATTGATTAAATTAAATGATTAATTGCCTGAGCTCCTGCTCAGCTACAGAATTGGTTACTAATATGAGAACCAAACTAGCTAGTATAATGAGTCCACTTCTGGTTTTCTTCCAAGAGATCTTCTTCAAACACTTAGTTTAAGGGGAGGAGATGGGAGTTGTGTTTCCATGTTTCATCTTTGTTAGATCATTGACAGCCCAAAGCTCTCTGCTGTATTACAAATCATCCCGACATTTATGGCAGTATGGGTGTTCTTCTGCTATCTTCTGTTTTTAATAAACTTGGCAAGAGATGTTGATTTCTAAAGAAAGACTTCTCAATTTATCCAAACAAAGATTGTTTTTGGATGAATGGATTGAACAATAATGTACTGCATTATTACTGCAGAATTTTATAGCATGGGACAGGTTTCTCTGTGCTGCAGTTACCAGTAGTTGTTGACTTAGGACCACAATTGATCCCAAAATTTCTGTTACTAAGCAAGACAGTTGTTAAGTTTGCCTCATTTTACAACTTTTATTGCCATAGTTCTTAAGTGAATCACTGCCATTGTTAAGTTAGTAACATCCTACATTATGTCAGTGCCCCAAATGGGCAGGCATGCTGGTTTTGGAGTAACGTTTCCTAGAAACCTAATGGCTTTGCTAGAGATGTGTTGATGGAAAGAAATGTCAACTGTGTTTTTGCGTGTTTTATTTATTTTTATTTCTGTATAAACTTATAAATAGTTTGGGGAGAAGCAGTAAAGAAGAAACAATATGCAAGAAGCAAATCTTGGCTTAAATGAGGCTCCCCCCCCCCCCCATTTCTCTTCCATTTATCAAAGAAAGTACAGGTAGTCCTTGACTTACAACAGTTTGTTTAGTGACCATTCGAAGTTAAAACGGCACTGAGAAAAGTGACTTAGGACTGTTTTTTAAACTTACAACTGTTGCAGCATCCCCAGGGTCACGTGATCGTGGCCACATGATCAAAATTCAGACACTCAGCACCTGGCGCATGTTTATAAACTTCTGACAAGCAAAGTTAATGGGGATACCAGATTCACTTAACAAGTACGGTATGCTTAACAACTGCAGTGATTCACTTAGCAACTGTGGCAAGAAAGGTAGTAAAATGGGACAAAACTCACTTAACAAATGTCTCAGCAACAGAAATTTGGGGCTCAATTGTGGTCATAAGTCAAGGACTACCTGTAGGAAACAAGTTAGGGGTTCATATGCGCATGAGGAACATGGTACTAAAAATGGTAGATACGGGCTCACTTAGGTTCAGCCGAGAAATCTCAAATGGTTGTCAATAGGGCATTATACTAGTCATTGTGTTTTCATTTTTTTGCGGCTAGGGTTCTGTGGCAGCTTTTTTTCCCCTAATACCAAAAAACAGATACAACATGAATCATGTCTAAAGCATGAGAGCTACACATTCAAGGATAGGTGTTATCCTGTAGGGAGAGCATATTGGCTTATTTTCCTATCATATTGAAGGATGCTGCATCTTGCTTTAGGTGGGTTAATGGCATCCACTTTCCCATCCCTCTTTATTGTTAACAGGTATTCGCCAGCTCTGATGTGCCTGCTGGAGTAGTGAATATCATCTCTGGCTCCCGGGATTATTTGAGTCGAATTTTATCTGAGCATCATGATGTCCAAGCCATGTGGTACTTTGGCTCTAAAGAGGTGAGTGTTGTTGCTGGCTGTGGGATGGGATGGGCCAATTTGCCACGGCCAACTCACCATGGCCAACGTGCTATGGAACAGCTCATCGCAGTCAACTTGCCGTGGGACAATTCAACATTTCAATGTTATTATTTAAAATAGCTGGAAAAAAATATTTTAATTTTTGTCATTCCCATTTCATTTTGTCCCTCCTTTTGCATCCTTCCTTTTTAATAATTCCGTTCTACCTTTTCTTCAATATTAATGCAGTGAGTTGTGTCCCGTGGCGAGTTGGCTGTGGTGAGTTGTCCTGTGCAGTAAAATACAGAACTACAGCCTCAGGTTTTACCAACTTAAGTACTAGCCATTTCTATAACAACAAGTTATATTAATCAACAAAACCCCAAAGTCAAGAGTTCACTTTTTTTGTCTCGAGCACAAAGTCCAGAAGCGGTTTCTGAGTTGAAACAAAGCTGGATATGTTCTTTTCTCTAAAGAGAGATTGAGTCTGCTTGGGAATGCAGGTTGACAGTTTTCAACTATGAAAACTATGTTTTTGTTTGTTTATTTTTCGTTTATAGAATTTATATGGCTGCCCACTCTGAAGTGCATGTTGTTCTCAGTTTTTGAGTTTGCCAACTATTCAGCCTTCTGTAGGGGCACAAGCGCTATTTGAAAATTATATGAAAGGTGCCCAAGCCTATTCTGTTTTCTTAAGTTGTTGTTATTACTACTAGCAAATTTTGACTTTATAAGCATACCATTGCTGTTGCTCCTTTCTTAAACTTCCTTCTGAGCCTTAATGTTTAGCTTTGGCAATGAAAGTTAAAGGCTAGAACTGCTTTCTAATGAAATCGTAATGAGAAGCGCTTTCTGCCTTCAAGACGTAGCCAAGGGAGCAGGAAGGGATGGTTTCTCCTATCCTTAAAGCTGTAATATTGGGATTCCCCATCTGTCAGTGCCTTGCAACTCTAAATGCTGACACTACAGTATTTGTATTTTGTTGTAAGAAAACTCAAAAAATTACCATAGGTTCCTTCCTGACAAACGAATGACCCAAAGGCAACCTGTTCAAACAGGTCCTGGGTCACTGGACTCCAGGAAATCCCACTACAGATAGTTCTTGACTGACAACCACCATTGAGCCCTAAATGTTGAGTCCAAAATTTCTGTGGCTAAGCGAGACATTTGTTAAGTGAGTTTTGCCCCATTTTACAACCTTTCTTGCCACAGTTCTGAAGTGAATCACTGCAGTTGTTAAATTAATAACACAGTTGTTAAGTGAATCTGGCTTGTCCCCTTGACTTTGCTTGCCAGAAGATCACAGAAACTGATCACGTGATCCCCCCAGACACTGCAACCATCATAAATATCAGCCAGTCGCCAAGCTTTTGAATTTTGATCACATGACCTTGGGGATGTTGCAATAGTAAGTGTGAAAATCGGTCATACAGTAGTGGCCAAAATTGTGGAAACCTTTTGGGAAAAGTGTATTTTTGAGGTTTGATGGCTAATAACACCACTTTTAGGGGGGAGTAGTACCATAAAATTATATATCAATGGAAAGATAATTTAATCAAGAATGTAATGCAGCAAAGTTTGTTCAATTATCTGTACTGTATTCTATGAAAAGTTATAGCCAAATAACCAGAAAAAGGAAGCACAACTTGCTTAGGTTGATATCAGGTAGCTTTCCTTCATCTGATTGTAGCCAATGAGCATGAGTGTTTAGAGAGCCAATCAGGTGTCATCTTGTTTTGGCAATGAGCCAATCAGATCACAGTAGGATTCAGTTATTGATGTCATGTATTGAAGCTGAGAAGAGGTCATTTGTCAGTGTGTTATGTGATTGCTATCAAGTTGGTGGGGTTTTTTTGTGTTCTTTCATTTAGTGAGCTTGTAAAATGTAATAAAATTAAAGTAACAGTGCAATGACTTGACTGGTCGCCCAGAAAGCGATGTAAAATAGTATTATTAAATGAACAAGACTACAGTTACAAAGAAATTAGAAGAAAAAATGGTGGAAACTTAACCAAAGGTGGCATTTCTACTGTACACTTTTCCCAAAAGGTTTCCACAATTTTGGCCACTGCTGTAAGTCACTTTTTTTCAGTGCCGTTGTAACTTTGAACAGTCACTAAATGAACTGTTGTAAGTCAAGGACTATTTGTACTGCATTGTGCTCTGTCCATCTTCAAATGTAACTGAGTTCCACAGCTGATTTATTGAGCAAGCCAAAGTCAGTCTTCCCAGCAAGCAGATTAAAAAAGGGCCTGGTTTGTTCAGCCAATGACTAGTTTTATTTTCCCTCGGTTTCTTCTATCAGTTCTCAGGTGGTAATCCAAGTATACTAGATAAGCTAAGAACAATAAGGTTTTTATATGGTGAGGGGGTTTTTTTCTCCAACATCAGTCGATTTTGCCTGTGTGCTGTGGACTTTTTTGTAAATGAGCATTTTTTTGAGGTTTACCTTATTTATAGTTGGTGTGAGTCTGCTTCTGAGTTTGAAGCATGTGGGGTTTTTTCTGCCTTTGTGGGGATTATTGGGGGATAGGTCTGTCATTTTTGTTTTTCTTTTGTGAGTGCATATTTTGGTAGCATTGTGGGGATTGATATTTGTTGGGTTTTGTGGGGGATAGTTGTGGAATATCATGCAAGATGTGTATCTTTTTTTTTTTTAATGTCACTAAGTCCCCTGATGGGAGATGAGTTTTTCTGGGGGCTTGTATGTGGTTTGGCATTTGGAGACACGATCTTTAGGGGTTTAAATGAAGAGCAAAAAAGGACAGATTAAGGAGTGATAACTTTTAAAGTTATTTTTGCTTTGTTCAATAAGAGATGCACAGGGATGATAGAAGACCAGGAATAAATGCTAGGCTTAGAATGATAAGCATAATTTATAAACAGCTTCCATTTTAGATTCCTTCCCCGAACTAAACCTTGGTTTAATGTCTTGAATGAATTAAAGTCTTTGGTAATGCTGCTTCGTGATTCCTGTGAGAAATATAAGTGGCAATCCAACTCAAGGTATTCTGACAAGGTCCCCCTTAACCTGGAAGCACCCAAGATACTGTTCTGTCCTTGTTTTTCTTAACCTTGTGAACTCTTAAGATGTATGGACCTCAATTCTCAGAATTCCCCAGCTAGCATCTTAAAGGTTGAGACAAACTGTATTAGATAATCACAGAAGAAAACTGTGTGTTCCTGAGCCACAGTTTTCAGGGTTGTGAGCCAAGTCTTGTCTTTTAAAATGGAATCCATTTTAAATTACCAGCAGTCTTTTCCTCTTCCTTCATAAAGTGTTAGGTGACATTATACCTTAACTTAGTAGGAGCCATTGTACTCAATCCTTTCCTTGGCAATCAATAATATAAAAACAATGCATCCATGTTAGATGACCAATAAGGGAAAATATATGTAGCTCAGGGTTGAAATGAGAGGGTCTTTGATACTCTCTGAGCTTGGTTGTTTTCTTGCAGATGTTTCATTGCCTAGTCCAGGGGTAGGCAACCATGGCTCTTTTATGACTCGTGGACTTCAACTCCCAGAATTCCTGAGCCAGCCATGTTGAGGGGAAAGAGAGAGGTTTCCAAACTGAGCCATGCTGGCTCAGGAATTCTGGGAGTTGAAGTCCACGAGTCATAAAAAAGCCAAAGTTGCCTACCCCTGACCTAGTCTATCATTAGTCTGACTAGTATGGATGATATTACCTAGTTTGGGTAATTAAAAAAATGCAAGAAAACAGCCAGAATCAGGACCAAAACCCACTCACGTTCGAAAAGGTTGCATCGGATTTATTTATATTTTATCACATTTTTAATTAGTTCTTCAAAATATAAAATACAAAAGGAAATTCAAAAAAGTAATAGAAAACTAGTAGGAGGAGGAGGGAAAAAGAAAAAAAAACATGGTGTAAAGAGGAAAAAGTAAAGAAAAAGGCACTGACTTCTAACTCTCTTTAGCACAGTAGAAAATAACAACATTATAACCTCAACTTTTTACTTTTACACAGCAGTATATATTAGCCATTTCTATAATAACAAACCTATCTAATTAGCAAAGACAAAATCAAAGTTTCTTTTTTTTTTCATTGCCAGCTCAAAATCCAGAAGCAATTTCCAAATAGAAACAAAATTAAATATAATAATAATAATAATAATAATAATAATAATAATAATAATAATAATAATAATAATAATAATAATAATAATAATAATAATAATAAAAAAAAAAAAAAAGTTGGAAGGGGTAAAAGAATTGGTTTGACATCTCTGCTTCTCCTAGCTGTGGAGAATAATATAAACTTCTGTTTACTCATTAATCTTTATCATAATTTATATTAAAAGAATTACCTATCCTATTTCAATTTTGTTTTCTAATCCCGAAGGGAGAAAAGGTTGCATCGCATTTATGATACTGACACTAGCTGAGACACAGTGTTTGAGAATGTACTCTAAATTCACAGAGTAAGGCCTACTCAAGAAATTTAAAAAGAGTGTTTGCCATGAATCAAATGCTATGCATCAGGGAGGATCCTACAAGGAAGAGGTATAAACATTCCAGAACAAACAGGAGGAAGAGGAGAAATTTTTTATTAAATTTTATTAAATTTATATGTAAAATTCTATTTATTTATTAAAATTTTATGCCACCCTTCTCCCCTAGAACATGACTCTACAGTAGTGGCCAAAATTGTGGAAATCTTTTGGAAAAGTGTATTTTTGAGGTTTGATGGCTAATAACACCACTTTTTGGGGGAGTAGTGCCATAGAATTATATATCAATGGAAAGAATTTAATCAAGAATGTAATGCAACAAAGTTTGTTCAATTATCTGTAATGTATTCTCTGAAGTTATAGCCAAATAACCAGAAAAAGGAAGCACAACTTGCTTAGGTTGATATCAGGTAGCTTTCTTTCATCTGATTGTAGCCAATGAGCATGAGTAGAGAGCCAATCAGGTGTCATCTTGTTTTGGCAATGAGCCAATCAGATCACAGTAGGATTCAGTTATTGATGTCATGTATTGAAGCTGAGAGGAGGTCATTTGTCAGTGTGTTATGTGATTGCTATCAAGTTGGTGGGGTTTTTTTATGTTCTTTCATTTAGTGAGCTTGTAAAATGTAATAAAATTAAAGTAATGGTGCAAAGAGTTGAAGAGAAAGCGATGTAAAATAGTAGTATTAAGTGAACAAGGCTACAGTTGGTGGAAACTTAACCAAAGGTGGAATTTCTACTGTACACTTTTCCCAAAAGGTTTCCAGAATTTTGACCACTACTGTAAAGATGCAAAGGTTTTGAAAGTCTTAGTCCTAAATCAGTACAGGTCTATTCATTTTATTGCTTTATTGTTCTATTCATCTAGATAGCATTAATATCCAAACTACTTCAACAGTGTTTTCTTTAGTGTTTTGCTATGTTTGGACTGTCCTTTTAAAATCTGTCTTGTAGGAGGTTGTTAAAGTGGGTGTCTCCTAACTGACGGGCCACCACGTCTCTTTTTGTAGCCATCTGTTGTCTGGTAAACAAACATACAATGGCATCATAATGATGTTGATTCTTTCACAAACAGGGTTCTGGCCTTGTGGAATGGGCTTCTGCTGGGAATCTGAAGAGGACATGGGTGAATTACGGAGTTGATAAACGTTGTTGGAGACATTACGAAGAAGCAGGAGAAGAATTTCTCTACCAGGCCACCCAGTGTAAAAGTGTCTGGATGCCTATGGGTGACATATTTGCCAACTGAGCTTCAGGGAGGTAATTGGGAGGTGGGGCAGGGTAAAAAAAACCCACCCCTATTGTTGATAATAAAAGAGCATTTCTCCATTTTGTTTAAACTGGTATCAAGCCGTTTTGAATGGAATTGGTGGCTCTTTCTGGGTATTTTCCCTTAGCAAATTCACATTCCTGGTGAGACAACACAGCCTCCCTCCCATGTATCCTCATCCATCCCCAAGGTAAGTGTCATGTTAGGCAACTGTTAGGCGGTGTGGGACTACCCTTAATTCTTTTGAAAGGAGAAGGGCCACCCTAGGCTGTAGGAAGAGCCATAGTAGCCAAAAAAATCACAAGGAATTTCCTAGCACCTTTTTCAGACTAATGTAATGAATAAATGCCTGAGCTGTTGAGAGTTGCACATAACTTCATCAGATGCATGGATGGCTAAAGCAGTGTTTCTCAACCGTGGCAAAGTGTGGACTTCAATTCCTAGAATTCTAAGCCAGCCGTTCCCCATGCTGGCTGAGGAATTCTGGAAGTTGAAGTCCACACATCTTAAAAATAATGGGCTAAAGCAGTGTTTCTCAACCTTGACAATTTTAAGGCATGTGGACTTCAACTCCCAGAATTCCACAGCAGCAATGCTGGCTGTGGAATTCTGGGAGTTGAAGTCCACATGCCTTAAAATTGTCAAGGTTGAGAAACACTGGGCTAAAGTGACACGGAATTTATAGCAGGATGTGACAGAGGGAGGGAGGGGAAAAGACAGGATGATTTATTATACAGGTGATGGAGCTGCAAAGTGGTTGAGATGGATTTTTGGAAAGGGGGATTCTGGTGGATTTATCAGGTAATTTTACAGGGTTTCTTTGTTTTTGTAGAATTTGCAACTATCCCATTTTAGGGCCTACAGTACAGTATTCACACGTTTCTCACTGGGCACCACCTGTTGGCAACTGTGCTGAGAGGAGCCTGCAAGGTCTATGGAAAAGACTAGTCATCAGAAGCTCCAATGTGTCTCACACTGCTTGGTCCAAGAATAGACTTTTTACCCAGTAAGAAAGGTCAGATTTAGGATTGCCAAATGAGATATTTCAGGAGCTGGATTAATTTCTCAAATGTGTGTCTCTTATCCAAGCTTAGTCTAATTACAACTGAGTTAATTATAACTTAAAGAGAGCCAAGTTGAAAAGATGGATGATTATTGCCTTTTTTTTGTAACAAAAATTGCCACTTCTTATTCAGCTCAACGCAATATTCTTTGTAAACTTTTTTTTTCATCACTCAGCTTAGGGAAGGGAGAGAGAGACATAGTTCAGTGGTAATATGATTTATTGTGTTCAAAAAGTTCCTGGTTGTCATCTATTTATTTATTTATTTATTTATTTATTTATTATTTAAATTTATATACCGCCCTATCTCCCTTACGGGACTCAGGGCGGTC
>NW_015386395.1:2207327-2237729 GCF_001527695.2 Protobothrops mucrosquamatus
TACCCCATATAAAACCCCTAGCAAAGCCCAATCAAAACTACGCCAGGCCGGCCGCATGGAATAGATGGGTTTTCAAGGCTCGGCGGAAGAGGCGCAGGTCCGTAGTTGTACGTAGGTCGGGGGGTAGGTCATTCCAGAGGGCAGGAGCTGCCACAGAGAAGGCTCTCCCCCTGGGGGTCGCCAGCCGGCATTGACTGGCTGACGGCACCCTAAGGAGGCCCTCTCTGTGGGAGCGGACTGGTCGAAGGGAGATATTTTGGTAGGAGGCGGTCTTGCAAATACCTAGGTCCATTGCCATGGAGCACTTTAAAAGTTGTTACTAACACCTTGAAGCGCACCCGGAAGGCCACCGGCAGCTAGTGCAGCTCGCGCAGGAGAGGTGTTACATGGGAGTATCTAGAGGCCCCCAGGATCCCCCGTGTGGCCGCATTCTGAACTAGCTGGAGCCTCCAGGTGCACCTCAAGGGGAGCCCCATGTAGAGAGCGTTGCAATAGTCCAGGCAGGAAACAACGAGGGCTTGAGTGACCGTGCGTAGGGCGTCCCGATCCAGAAAGGGGCGCAACTGGCGTATCAGGCGAGCCTGATGAAAAGCCCCCCTGGCCACGGCCGTCACATGATCGTCTAAAGACAGCCGATCTATATATCTATGATATCTCTATTCACTTGTTCATCAAATGTCGAGGTTATTGAACTCTGGAATAACTCTGAGCCACTTCACAATTAAAATAAGATAGAAAACAGTATCAGATAGGAACACCAACTCCAATGGAAGGGAATATACATAGGTCAGGGTTGGAGTGCTTGGTGCTCTCTAAGCTTGGTTATTTACAGATGTTTCATTACTAAACTAGGTAGCATCATCAATGCAAGTAAGTGGGGGTGAGAAGTGAAATGTCTTCAAAGAAAAAGTCCAGTTGCCTCATCAAAAAGCACCTTTGGGATAACTATGATCTGGATGACTGAGAATCTCCATAGACATTCAGCCATCAATAGACACACAGAGATAAAACACATTTACGCACCATTCAAAAGAGACAATAAAAAAGTTAAGCAGGAAAGAGATAGGAACACATCCTCTCCAGCAGCCAACACCAGATAAGCAGGGTTTAATACCAATCAGGCAGAAAACAATACCCTAATGAAGGAACTATCAAGGAGAAAAACCACGCCTCCATCAAAACAGGCAAGGCAAGTTACTGTATATAAACAGAGAACAAATAATTACGCTCACTAATAATTACTTAAAATGTTGAGGATCTGCTGTCATGCTGGCTGAGGAGTTCTGGGAGTTAAAGTCCACACATCCTAAAGTTGCCAAGATTGAGAAACACTGGATTAGATTGACCAGGGATGTACATTAGCTTAAGGCCATATTGCAGTGTTAATTTTTTTCAGATTTAATTTTATTATTTTTCCATATTTCTAGTACTTACACCTGTGGAGCCCTTGGTGCTCTCTGAGCTTGGTTGTTTTCTTGTATATGTCTCATTACCCCACTAGGTAATGTGATGATGTTACTTAGTTGGGTAATGAAATGTCTACAAGAAAACAGCCAAGCTCAGAGAGCACCAAGGATTCAATAATTCAACCCAGAGCTACAAATATTCTCTTCTATTGATAGTACTTCTCTTCACCACCCAGAGCCTTGATATTTCAGACATTAGGTGGAAAGCCCCAGCTTTTAAAGTTTGTTTTAGACTTCATCCTTTCCTGTCTATTTGGGGCACCAGAAGTTTAACAGATTGAGGCATAAAAGGTTGCGGTATTTGCAGACTCTTGCTAAAAGTGTAAACATCAAATATGCTCGGCTGAGCTTGAGTAAGAAAAGCAATTCACAGCTGAGTTCTGGAATTCATTGTGACTCAGAAATGGAAAAACGCCCACAATTTGCAGTGACTTCATGACCCTTCAAAACTACTTGCAGAACAAGGTTATATTGAGGTTAAAGGGCTATCTCAAGAATCGTTTCCTAAACTGGCACCTTTCACATCTATTGGGACTTAGAATCTGAGCTAGCATAACCATTCATGATGCTGGGAATTCTGGGAACTGTAATCCCAATACAACTGGAGATTGTCGGTTTTGGGAAGTGGTTTTCAAACTCCACCTCAACACAACTTGCTTGTAAACACCGTTGGAGTTCCATCATTGCCTTGGGTCAATAGGACATTTGAGACCTCTCTCACTAGGAAAGGCTGGACTCTAAGGGATCAGTGGCAAAGCTGCTTCCCAAGTAATCAAACTCAGCTATTCTGCAGCTTTCCGTTTTGAAATGTGGCATGGGAGAAAAAAACTTCCTTCAGCCTTTTTCTGATTGGTGACTCTTTGCTTCTCTTCCCAGCATCCCTTTTACACCATTCATTTGGATGGAATGAAAAGGGAAAGTGACTCAAATGTCTACCATACTTTAAATACATTAGCAAGGCATAGGAAACAAAACTACTTGTTTGCCAATCTCCAGAGTCTTTTTGTTTATTTCTGTTTTTATTCTAGGAATAGTTTTGGGGGCAAATTATACAACTGCATTTTTTTTAAAAAAATAAAATCTTAAGAGACCAACACAATCAGCAACATTAAGAACAAGAACAATGCCAATAGCTGTGGTGTCAGACCTGCCCTAGTCTGATCACTTAGGGAAGAAAACCCCTCGACTCCATTTGGTTGAAATAAAGGTACTTTTACTAAGAGATGCTGGTTGTGGCAAAGTCAGGTGGAATCTGAGTTCTTGCACAAAAAGACAAGAACTATTCCCTTCAGTCCCGTCCCTCTCCCCATGACTGGTCCAAATCCAGCCAATGCAGTGCCACCTGGATGAATTGGGAACTCTGAGGTGTTTTGGCTGATAACTTTCCACATTCAGGGTAAACGGCCTTGAAGATGCGGTGGCACAAACCGGTCCCACAATGATCTGCTTTTCTTCAGCTGCCATCCCCTCTCTAATTCCCACACAAGAATGCATACAGGTTTATGGCTGCCCATTTGGTTCTCCTTCATGCCTCCACCCACCCCCCCAAGTCTTTTGATGATAGGATGCCAGCGCCAAACTGAAAATGGTGAACCTGACATGGTATAAAACACAAAAAAGAAATTATTAAAGTGGAAATGTGAAAAGTTCTTCAACTAGTCCTGGAAAAACAGTCAAAGGATTTCTGAAGAAAGCATTCCACAGATTCTATCTTGCCTCATTGGGCAAGAAGCTTCAGGTGAAGATCTTAGATCCAGCCAATTAAATGCTTAAGAATCATATCTGATGCAGTCCTGAAATTTTGGTATCCAAAGTAATTCACCTGTATTCACCTTACATATGACGCTTATCCATCAGCACAAAGACTTTGTATGTTGCATTAAGATACTACAAACCAATTATGGTTTGTAGTAAGGATGTTCAACCTTGACATGCTGACTGGGGAATTCTGGGAATTGAAGTCTACAAGTCTTAAAGTTACCAAGGTCGGACGCCCCTAGTTTATAGAATCAACAGTAATTGTGAGATTGCATAACACACTATGCCTAAACCATTTATTTGCAACTCATTCTAGTAAGGTTCAGATGAGTGAGGTTATGGCTTCGCATTTTCTGCAAGCTGAGCCAAAATGAGAATGAAGGTCTTTTAACATGCCCTTGCTTAATTCCAAGACACCCATTAAGTGGTAGAGCTCATTTAACCTCAGTTTAATCAAGGCTTCTTTCCTATTGCCACGACAAGCTGTACAGCACCATGGTATGAAAGAGAAGTGTTAAGGTGGACCAAACTGATATTCAGCAAGCACCTGTTTCAGAGATGCAGGCGGGAATCTTTTACAACTATGATATACAGTAAATGATGCGTGCCTACTCAGGTGGTGAGAAACCAAGAGTATCATATTCAAAGGATCACCTTTTATTTCATGGGAATAAATGCACTAGTTTTAACTTGCTCTCGGAACTGAAAGCCAGGGCTTATCAAACTACAATCTCCAGAATCCTAGGGTGGGATCTACAAGAATTTGATAGGTTCTGTAAGGAACAAGAACAAAGAGTTCTTGATCAGGTGTTCCACAATTTTTTTTTAACTACAGGTAGTCCTCAACGAACAACCAAAATTGAGCTCCAAATTTCTGTTGCTAAGTGAGACAGTTGTTAAGTGAGCTTTGTACCATTTTACAACCTTTCTTGCCACAATAGTTAAGTGAATCTCTGCAGTTGTTAAGTTAATAAGATGGTTGTTAAGTGAATCTGGCTTCTCCATTGACTTTGCTTATCAGAAGGTCACAAAAAGATCCCGGGACAGTACAACCATTATAAATATGAGCCAGTTGACAATCTTTTGAATTTTGATCATGTGGCCATGGGGATGCTGCAACGGTCATAAGTGTGAAAAATGGTCCTAAGTCCTTTTGTCAGTATTGTTGTAACTTTAGTCATTAAACAAACTGTTGTAAGTCAAGGATTACCTGTAACAGATTCCAGCCCTGAAAAGGTACTGAAAAGCTGTAACACAGATGAAATTCCTTCTAATTTCAAATTAGAAATTTCTGCTTGCCACTGTGTGACCATTTTCAAGAATTAAACATATCCCTCAAATGTACAGTATAAACAAAACACCAGATCTTAGGACCTGGACATCCTTCCATTGACTTGTTTTTGTTCAATTCTTCAGTACTCAGTCACATCCGGCTCTTCGCGATCCTGAGGACCATAGCACACAAGCCCCTCCCTCATCCTCCACTGTCTCCTGTAGTTTAGCTGAATTCATGTTCATTGCTTCGATGGTACTGTCTAACCATCTCATCTTCTGCTGTCCCCTTTTGCCTTCAGTCTTTCCCAACATCCCATTAGGTGGCCAAAGTATCTGAGCTTCAGTATCTGATTGTGTTATGACCCAGGTCACCTAGGCAGAGGCAGGCATCACTGGAGTCCTTTATTGCTTTGATTGAAGACCACAACAAACGGCCCTGCAATGGCCTGGCAAGGCTCCATGCCACACTACCCTGAAGGCAGCAACCCTCAGACCCCAAAAGGCAGTAAACAACAAAGGATGTCCAAAGAGAGGGTGCAAGCTCACAGGGCAAGGTCCAGAATCCAGGCACAAAAGCTAAAGGCAAGTCCACGGGGACAAAGGCAAGTCCACAAGGGAAAGCGAGTCCACGAGGCAAAAGGCAAGTCCGGAAGGCAAAGCAAGGCACAGGCAAGAGCACAAGTCAAAGCCAGGGCAGTGTAAGCCAAAACAATTGTTCCTGACAAAGACAAACTTCCCCCAGCTTCTCCTTAAGGCAATCCGTGCCAGGTGTTCCTTGTGAGGAGGGGCAGGGCAATCTTCTCCTAAGTAGCCATGTAGCACTCCTTTGAGCCTGCCTCTGCTCTACTCTCCATGGCCTTGGATTGAGTGGGGGAGGCAGCTGTTCCTCATCAGAGGGGATTTGCTGCCTCTCAGCACCACTGCCTATCTGCAGCCAATCCCTGTGTCTGTGAGGGTAGGCAGTTTCCCATCCAGTTGACCATCTCCCCCAATGCTTGAGGGGCCTGGGACAGCATTCCAGGGGAGAAGTGCCATCCCTGTTGGATGGTCCCAGTTCCAACTCCTCCTCCAAACTAGGCTCCGACAGGGCAATGACAGATTGGCTTCTTAAGTATGGTTTAAAAGGGGGGGGGACTCTTTTACTGCTTCTAGCATATTTATTTAATTATTTTTAATCTCACTTATCACTCATGTGTAAACTATGAGGATAAAACAGAGAACCTTTTTTCTCTCTCAAGAGCCAAGTAGTATGTGAAATTAACTTGATGGGTACATAAGGGAGGAGAGTATGAAGTCCAAGATGAAAGGTATGTAGGTAGGACACAGCTGACCCACCCACTCAATTTGCCCAGACAGCTCTGGTTTGCCAAAGAAAGAGCAAGATAAGAATCCCCACATCGAAGTAACACTAAGCCAGGCATGTCAAACTCGCAACATCACGTGATGTCATGTAATGTATCAGGTCGGTTTTGCCATTGCCGGCAATGGGGTGGGCGCGGTTTCCACGTGATGCGTCCGGCCCATGGGCTGGCAGTTTGACACCCCTGCACTAAGCAAACTACAGGCAGTGATTTTGTTCTAATTTAGCTGATTCCACAAGCACAAACTGCCAAGCAGGAGCAAGTCAGTGGTTTGCAACACCTGGTTTGTTTCCAGTAAGCCAGAGGTCTTGGCTTATCATTACATGTGAACCAGACAGTGTGGTTAAAGTCCATGTTATGAACTCAGTCACCCAATCAGCAACGTAAATGTAAAAAGATTGACCCATTTGCAGGTGTTTGAGTTCCTGTGATTGGATACAACCATTCTGTTATGCTTTAGTTGGGTATTTTGTCTGTGTATATATGCCTTTGAGTCAGGGTCAACTCCTGATAATTACCTGGACAAGGTCTGCAGTTTTCTTGGCAATATTTCATGCTAATCTTCTCTGTAGCGTTCCAATTTTAGTATATGAGCTGTACACTTGGCAATATTTCAGATGTGATTTGCTATTACCTGCATCCAAGGGCTAAAAGAAAGTGACTGGTCCAAAGTCACCCAGCAGGCTTCATGTCTAAAGCAGAACTAGAACTCACAATTTCCTGGTTTCTAGGAAAGTTTTAGTGCTTTTAACCAGGGCACTAAACTGGCTCTTTTTAGTTGCCTACATTAACTGAGATTATTACTTAACATTACATTGCTCTACACCTATTACAAGCCGCAGCTATGCATTTTTGTGAACACCACTATAACCCTGCTGAAATATATTATGAATCTGAAGTCATCTTAAATCATGGAATAAAGGAAAAGAAAAAATCTAGGTGCTGTTTAAAGTCAAAATGATGGTATGGCAATTTAAAAACCATTAGGTCCAGGATGTTTGCATAGATACATTGATACATACTTCCTTTTGAATACTAGCATGGGTTTACATACAGATTTCTAAACTGTTATTTATTTACATTTCCTTTCTTGAAAAAGAAAATCTAAACCTTCAAGAATCTGAAAGCCCAATCCAGCCATAAATGCTATTCATATTTTCTCCATCTTTATTTTATGCAATTCTCAGTTTAAAAACTAGAACAATTTCTGATGCCTGAAAAGAAAACACTTTTATTCCAAATATACTATCTTCAGGCAAAATTATATATTTCTGGTTCATAGTGGTAAGATTACAAAAGCACACAAATAAATCCATCTATTTTAATTTTGGTTTTTCTTTTCTTTAATGCTTAAGTGATCTAATTTTTAAAACTTAAATCAGGGTTTTTGAACCTTGACAACTTTAAGATGGATTTCAATTTCCAGAATTCCCCAGCCAGCATCTACACCAAATCCTCACCCCAGGACTTGTGTCTAATCAGCCACCAAATCATTTATGTCAGATGGGCTGATATGAGTCTAGACAAGGAGAACACACCTGGCTTCAGAACCATACAAGGCCTACTGCCAGGCTAACAGTAACATCCATCTTCAGAGGTGTTGACTGAAATACAAGTTGAGATGGATCCTCTAAAGGAGATTTTCCAAAAGTATGATTGAAAGCCAACAAAAAAACCCACAGAGGAGACTATAAAAAATATAGCTGTTATGGTTCCGATAGATCAGTGGTGGCGAACCTATGGCACGGGTGCCAGAGGTGGCACTCAGAGCCCTCTCTGTGGGCATGCGCGCCGTCGCCCCAGTCCTAGGCCTTCAGCTGGGTTTCATAAAACCTTTTCGCTTTAGGCCTCCGCCACCATGTGCAAAAAAAAAAAAGATTCAATCAGTCAATTCCAACTTCTCGCGGGGAAAAAAAAGATCTTGTAAAGTTGAAATTGATTGAACTTTTTAGTCCCACCCAGTCTGCCGTTACCATCACAGACACGTTCAGCCAATGGGCCACACCCACCCAATGGGCCACACCCATCCAATGGGCCACACCCACTCAGCACTCGACGATGCATAAGTAGGTTTTGGGTTGCAGTTTGGGCACTCAGTCTCTAAAAGGTTCGCCATCACTGCGATAGATGAAACAGTTTGCTTTAACAATAGCCTTAATACAAAAAAAAGGGAAATTTTTGATGGTCATATAATGGGGTTAAGTTGACTTTCATTGACTATTGGCCATCTGATCAATGTACCATAGTATGTGTAAGCAGAAGACCCTGACAGCAAAAAATTATGGTCAGAGCTTACCTAGGAAGGTAAAAACAAGCAATAAAGAAGCAACTTTCATATTGAACAATTTATTTTCAAAGAGATGGTGGCATGGATGTATCTAGAACAATGTTTCTCAGCTTTGGCAACTTTAAGATGTATGGACTTCAACTCTCAGAGTTTCCCATCCAGCATGCTCTGCATCAAAATCAGGGAATGGGGCAGTCTTTACAATTTTAGCACAAGACAGATTAAGAAAAATGATGGATTGGAATTGTTTGCCCTCCTCCTCAACATCACCAACCAATAGAAAAACTTCCAATTGAAGGTAAATATACATGGATGACGTTGCAGGATCCAATATGAGTCAGTCACCAGGACCAAAGGTTTAATCCTTCATGTTTTCAAGCTCATGCTGAAGCCCATCATCAGGAAATTCCTCTCTCTCCAGAACAGGTGCAGTGGGCTGTTCTATGCATTGCACAGGTAGTCATTGACTTACAACATTCATTTAGTTACAACAGTGTGTGTTGTTCGTCCATCGATTTCGATGAAGACCTTGACATCTTGTGGATTGTGGGCCATCAACGGTGTGTCCGTAGATGGCTGATTAGACCGATGTTAGCACGGAGAGTGAGGTCCGATCATTCTACCTGGGATGGCGTTATTGGTAAAAACGGAATTGGCACATGTAATAGCAATGGCCTGTTACTATTAAAGATATGTGCTGCTCATGACCTGATCATTACTAATACCATCTTCCGCCTGCCTACTCACAAAAAGACATCCTGGATGCACCCACGCTCCAGGCACTGGCATCTCATTGATTATGTCATCGTGCGGAGGAAAGACATGCAAGATGTAAGAGTAACTAAGGCCATGCCGAGTGCTGACTGTTGGACTGACCATAGACTCATCATTTCCAAGTTAAATATTCACATCAAGCCAAAGAATCGTCCACAGGGAAACAGAATTGTGATGAAAAAGATCAACGTCAGTACACTGGAAAACCCCGACGTAGTAGCTTCATTAGTAAAAGATTTTGACAGTTACAACAGTACTGAAGAAAATGACTTATGACTATGTTTCATACTTACAACCATTGCAGTATCCCCATGGTCACATGATCAAAACTGAGATGCTTGGCAACTGATTCATATTTATGATGGTTGCAGTGTCCTGGGGTCATGGGATCACCTTTTGTGACCTTCTGACAAGCAAAACCAATGGGGAAGCCAGCTTAACTTACAACTGTGTTAGTAACTTAACAACTCCAGTGGTTCACTGAACAACTGTGATAAGACAGGTCATAAAATGAGGCAAAACTCAACAAATGTCTTACTTAGCAAGAGAAATTTGGGCTCAATTGTGGTTGTAAGTCGAGGACTACCTGTGTTTATATGATGCCTGGTTGTGTGTAGCTTTTAGTTGTTACTTGCGGTGTTTGAGGACTGGCTGTTAAGTCATTGTTGTTTCTTTGTGCGGCTGAGCCCTCTGCCCCTAAGTACTTGATAAACTGGTGGTAAATTAGTACTCCTGTTACTCTCCCAGGCACCTTGTCAGTCAACAGGACTGCTGATTTACCACTAACTTATCAGCTATTTATGTGCAGGGGGCTCAGCTGCATAAGGAAACAACAATCAGTGATTTAATAGCCAGCTGTCAAACATCACAATTAAAAACTAAAAGCTACAACCAGGCACCAAGTAAATACAGTGCATAGAACAGCCCACTGCACATATTCTGGAGAAAGAGAGAAGTTCTCTCCTGTAGGAGCCCAAAAGCTTGGAGGAATAAACCTTTGGTCCCGGTGTTCGATTCAAATGAGATCCTGCAAAACTTCAGTTGTTCTTCCTGATGCAGGGTGGATCTGGGAAAGAAGGCTAGCCTAGGGATGTGGATCCCTGCTCTGATTTTGTGCAAGTGTTTTGCACTGGGGTGTCCAAAGAAGCCCAAGCTGATAGTTTGGGGCGCACTCTAGAATAATGTCATTCTGAAACAGTGCTAAATCCATCTCTCCACAGAATGCTACATGTGTTTAAAAAACAATTCCCAAAACAACTGACAGGCGTGTCTATGGAGATTCTCAATCATCCAGGTCATGGTTGTCCCAAAGCTGCTTTTCCAAAAGGCAACTGGACTTTCTTGGTTTTTTTCCTTGTAGATGTGTCTTCCTTTCCTTCAGTTCTGAAAAGCAAAACGTCTTCAAGGAAAAAAATAAAAGTCCAGTTGCCTTTTGAAAAAGCACTTTTGGGACTTTTGATATGTACAATAGGAGCGTAGGAATATGCTGAAGGCAACAGGAGAAGAGGAAAGAGGTGGCTGTTTTTATGGGGAGATCATTCCTATGGCAAGACCTATTCTTAAAGAAGATGGAAATCCCCACTTTAACTCTGGAACAGCTATAGATTAGCAAGTCTCCAGCATGGCAACTTGTTGGCTAGAGGATTCTGGGAACTGAAGTCCACATGTCTGAAAGTTGCCAAGCTTGAGAAACACCGGATTAAAACTGCTTATATGGTGGACTGAGAATGAGATTAATGTGACATTTATAAGGATCTGTCTTGCCAGGGCAGGTGGAAAGCCGGGTTGAGAAGCATCCTACTCAAGCTGGCTTCATCTGACTCACCACTCTTGGCCTTTGAGAGCAAGCACCCACTCATACCGGGTGTGTTGGTGCACATTCTGTGGGCCACTCTGATAGACTTGTTTGGCTTTGGGGTTTCCTTTGTTTTTTCCTAGAGTTTCCGGCTTTGTGAAACAGAACTCTCTCATCTCAATTGGAGAACTTCGTGCTTCATGCAGGTGCTCTCTGCTGGAGCAGAATCAGAGCAAGAGGGAACATATTGTGGTTAATGGCCCTGTTCATTTCTAAGAAAAGATGTGTTCAATCTACCATTAGCTATGATTGGGAACTGTAAAAAGGTTTCAAATATTGCCCTTCCGCATAACTTTCTTGTAAAAGCCACTGTCCTTAACCTCAACTCTGTAGAACAAATTGTTGTTATCTTAGTTATACAGGTAGTCCTCAACTTACAACAGTTCATTTAGTGACCATTCAAAGATACAACGGCACCGAAAAAAGTGATGTAGGGTATTTTTCACACTTACAAATGTTACAGCATCCCCGTGGTCACATGATCAAAATTGAGAGGCTTATCAAATGACTCATATTTATGACGATCTGCAGTATTCTGGGGTCATGTGATCCCCTTTTGCAACCTTCTGACAAGCAAAGTCAATGGGGAAGCCAGATTCACTTAATAATCTGTGTTACTAACTTAACAACTGTAGTGATTCACTTAACAATTGAGGCAAGAAAGGTTGTAAAATGGGGCAAAATTCACTTAACAAATGTTTTGCTTAGCAACAGGAATTTTGGGCTCAATTGTGATTGTAGGTCGAGGACTGCCTCCATAGGATAATTAAACATTTGCATTCAGCATCTGTTTGAAGAATCTTTCATTTTCCATTATTTTTACTTTACATTTTCCATAATTAACCAATCGATTTTATCTATGGCCCAAAAGCAATCAACAAATATAAACTTAGCATTGGATGAAACAGTTTAACAAGTATAATATTTAGTAAATATTACATAATAGACTTAAAACACAGCTGATTGATTTGTTACTAAAAGCCTGTTTTTATAGACATAGTTAAAAATCTTGTTAAATGGTGTGATTTTTTCCCCAAAATTGGTTATTATCTTAGTAAATTTTTATAATTTACAATAGTTACAGTCTGTAAAATCATCGCAAAGACTGAGATAACGTTCAAGTTTTATTTTTTTTAAAAATCTTATTTTTGATGACGATTTTAACTAGCAAGTTCAG
This sequence comes from Protobothrops mucrosquamatus, assembly GCF_001527695.2. Lineage (NCBI taxonomy): Eukaryota > Metazoa > Chordata > Lepidosauria > Squamata > Viperidae > Protobothrops > Protobothrops mucrosquamatus. The sequence continues at coordinate 2,219,281 of NW_015386395.1, forward strand.
AGAAGGTAAACATGCACAAAGCAGAAGCTTAAAATGTTTGCCGCTCTGGGCATGACCACAAGTCACCAGGAACGTGTCATAAGTATTAATTTGGAGGCTACAAATAAATCTTGGCTAATAAGCAAATTCATAAATATGGAATCTCCAACTAGCAAGGATTGCCTCTGTCCTTTTATTCCAGCTTCATTTATTTTTATCAGCAGCTCCAAATTTCCCGGAATCAGTGTACCTTTGAGTCAGCTTTTTATATTTGGCAACTGCCTGGACTAGTCTCCGATGTTTTCTTGGCAAGGTTTTTTGGAAGTGGTTTGCCATTGCCTTCTTCCTAGGAAGAGAGGGCTGAGAGAAAGTGCCAGGCTCAAAGTCACCCAGCTGGCTTTGTGCCTAAGGCAGGGCTAGAATTCACTATCTCCTGATTTCTAGGCTGGTGTCCTAAATTAAAAATCTTTTATTTCCTCTTCACTGTTTGGCCACTGATTTTATTTTGATTCTCTTGGGCAATGCAAGTATTGAGATTACAGCTCCCTGAATTCCACTCTGTCAAAGAAGGTGATCCTTAAGTCCCAAAGGTCCTTTTCCAAAAGATAACCAGACTTTCTTGGGTTTTTTTCTTCGATCCAAGAAGCTTCTTCAGTTTCTGAAAGTTCTTCAGTTCTGAAGAAGCTTCTTGGCTGCGAAGCAAAACATTTTTCAAGAAAAAAATCAAGGAAGTCCAGTTGCCTTTTGGAAAAGCATTTTTGGATAACCATGATCTGTTTGATTGAGAATCTCCATAGTGTTATATGTGCATATACGTAAGTGATCGGAATCCCCACAAATGCCAGCGAGATGCATCTGTGGGTTAATACATACTGGCTGTATAATATGCATGCATAAATCAAGATTGCTACATTGCCATGAGCTCTAGTTACAGGATTCAGCTTGCAACCGCTAACTTTATTGGGCTTGTTTCATTATTAGTTAGTGGTTTATCACAAAGTGAGCAGGCATAGCCTATGGTAAAGTCAAATTAAACGTGGAATGGAAAGAAATTAGGCCATTCAAAGCCAAAGTTGTCATTAATCATGGCCTAGTTCCTTATTTCCACAAGGAGCAGTTTCCCCAAGCCCAGCACCCTTTACAAGTGGTCCTCAACTTACAACAGTTCACTTAATGACCGTTTGAAGTTATATCACTGAAAAAAGTGACATGATTGTTTTTAATACTTACAAGCATTACATAGTCACGTGATCAGAATTCAGAGGCTTGGCAACTGACTCATATTTATGACAGATAATAATAATAATAATAATAATAATAATAATAATAATAATAATAATAATAATAATAATAATAATAATAATAATAATAATAATAATAATAANGAAGATCGCACAGACTGACTACAAGCAGCGGCATGACAAAGTAGCAACAATGGTGCATTGGAAGATCTGCAAGAAATATCATTTGCCTGTAAGCAAAAACTGGTGGGATCATAAAATAGAGAAAGTCATAGAAAATGATAAAATTAAACTGCTCTGGGACTTCAGAATTCAAACAGATAAGCACCTGCAACATAACACCTTGGACTTAACAATTGTCTATAAGAAAGACAAAAAAGTCTGGATAGTGGACGTAGCAGTGCCTGGAGACAGCATAATAGACGAGAAAGAACTGGAGAAGATAACAAAATACAAAGACCTACAAATAGAAATAGAAAGACTGTGGCAAAAGGAAGCAAGGGTAGTACCAATAGTAATAGGCGCCTTGGGTGCAATCCCAAAACAACTGGAGCACCACTTGAACACCATTGGCATTGACAAATTCGCTATTAGTCAATTGCAAAAGGCGGCCTTACTAGGAACTGCTTCCATCCTGCAACGATATCTGTAATACCATCAAACATCCACATCTGCCTATCCCAGGTCCTGGGTAAGGACTGGATAGGTAGACAAAATGCCAAATCCACTCTGAACATCTGGCTGACTGTGCGATGATCCATCATCATCATCATCATAATAATAATAATAAACCTTGGAGGTCATTTAGTCCAACCCCCTGCTCAGGCAGGAACTCTACACCATTTTAGACAAATGGCTGTCCAGTCTTTTCTTAAAAACTTCCAGTGTTGGAGCATTCACCGCTTCTGGAGGCAGGTTGTTCCATTGGTTAATTGTTCTAACTGTCAGGAAGTTTCTCCTTAGTTCTAAGTTGCTTCTCTCCTTGATCAGTTTCATATGATCACCTTTTGTGACCTTCTCACAGACAAAGTCCATGGGGAATCCAGATTCACTTAACAACCGAGTTACTGATTTAAGAAGTGCAGTGATTCACTTAACAACTGTGGTAAGAAAGGTTGTAAAATGGGCAAAACTCACTTAACAAATGTCTCACTTAGCAACAGAAATTTTGGGCTTAATTGTGGTCATACATTGAGGATACATATACATAAGCAGGGTATCGTATCATCTACAGCCAGGATGCTGCCTGACAAACTAGAATTGTAATTTAGATTTCCTGTAGTCCAGCCAATTGAAAAAGCTGCTAAGGAAAACTGAGCTAATCCTCATCCAGGGATTTCCAAACTTCACCTTCCCCTGCTGGCTGAGGAATTCTGGGAGTTGAAGTCCACAGGTCTTAAAATTGCCAAGTTTGGAGAGCTCTGCTCTAATCTCAAGGAATGAAGTTCACCCTTGGGTCAGTGTCAGGACATAGCAGATCATATCCTCGTGAACAGCCAAACTGTGCTAGACTAGAGCTCCAGTGCCTGGTTTTTCCATGATCAAAACTTTGTGTTTTGTTCCATTTGGTACCCTGGTTTTTTCGTACTTTGGGACCACAGTGGACATGTTTGGCTTTCATTTCAAACACTCCAAAAATTAAGAAATGAAAGAGTGGCAGAGAACCGCAGCTTCACCATTAATCTTATTTCAGGATCACAAAAGGTAGCATAATAATCCATCACTTTTAGCCACCACATGCTGGCTGGGGAATTCTGGGAGTTAAAGTACACAAATCTTTAAATTGCTAAAGGTTGAGAAAACCTGAGCTAGACTGATGCAGGATTCTCTATCCTCTAATTCTAAATGTAGTCCTCAACTTACAACAGTTCATTAAGAGTTTGTTTGAAGTTATAATAGCGCTGGAAAAAGTGACTTATAACCGTTTTTTTTTTCATACAACTGTTGCAGCATCCCTATGGTCATGTGATCACACCTGAGATGATTGGCAACTAACTCATATTTATGACGGTTGCAGTATCCTGGAGTCATGTGATCACCATTTGCAACCATTTGCCAAGCAAAGTCAACGGGGAAGCCAGATTCACTTAACAACCGTGATAATACTACAGCAATTCACCTAACATCGGTGGGAAGAAAGGTCGCAAAATGGGTTAAAACTCACTTAACCACTCACTTAGCAACATAAATTTTGGCCTCAATGATGGCTGTAAGTCGAGGACCACCTGTACCACTGTAGAATTCTACATGTTTCTGATTAGAATTATTCTAATTGTACATAATTCTAATTGCTCTGGTTTTGGGCCACCACAGAGTAACACAGCTCTCTTCCTACTTTGTTTGGAGAGGTTGAGTCTATCTATCCCAATTTATCAAGGAGCAGATGCTTCACCTTAAGGATACTGAAAAGGTCTGAAGGATTTCAGTTTAACAGCAGAAGGAGAGAGATTTAAAAAGTGGGGGCCTTCCCACTGACCCTATTATGCATTCTCTGGATTTGGCAGAATGCGTTTGGCCGCCTCTCTTCTAACAAATAATAAAGTTTTCTTAAATTGTTTGTGTTATTCAAGGGAATTATTCTTTTTTTAGCATGGGAAATTCAAAACAAATTAATGTACAGTAGTAGCCAAAATTGTGGAAACCTTTTGGGAAAAGTGTATTTTTGAGGTTTGATGGCTAATAACACATTTTTTGGGGAGTAGTACCATACAATTATATATCAATGGAAAGATAATTTAATCAAGAATGTAATGCAACAAAGCTTGTTCAATTATCTGTACTGTATTCTCTGAAAAGTTAGAGCCAAATAACCAGAAAAAGGAAGCACAACTTGCTTAGGTTGATATCAGGTAGCGTTCCTTCATCTGATTGTAGCCAATGAGCATAAGTGTTTAGGGAGCCAATCAGATGTCATCTTGTTTTGGCAATGAGCCAATCACATTACAGTAGGATTCAGTTGGAGGACATTTGTCAGTGTGTTATGTGATCGCTATCAAGTTGGTTGGGGGTTTTTTTGTATTCTTTCATTTAGTGAGCTTGTAAAACGTAATAAAATTAAAGTAATGATGCAAAGAGTTGATTGGTTGCCCAGAAAGCGATGTAAAATAGTATTATTAAGTGAACAAGGCTACAGTTATAAAGAAATTAGAAAAAAAATTGGTGGAAACTTAACCAAAGGTGGCATTTCTACTGTACACTTTTCCCAAAAGGTTTCCACAATTTTGGCCACTACTGTATAACGCTAACTCCAGTAGTTGGGTTGATATGGATGATATCATAAATATATATCTATATAAGGAAAATAGTTTTCTAGACCAATTTCAGCATTTATAAAATCAAATCCATTGGCACATGCAGGCTTCCTCAAACTGGTGTCTTTTGAAGGCTGAAAAAGGGCACTCAAGGCAATTATGCCAACACTGTAGTCTATATTTTAGTAATTGATTTCAATAGTTTTAGTACTTTCACTTTATTTTTCTCTCATTTCTTGAGAGAAAGATTATAGGTAGTTCTTGACTTACAACCATTCATTTAGTGACTATTCGAAGTTACAACGGCACTGAAAAAAGTGATTTATGACTGGTTTTCTACTTATCCCTGTTGCAACATCTCCATGGTCACATGATCACGATTCAGGTGCTTGGCAACTGGCATGTATTTTTGACAGTTGCACTGTGGGGAGGGGGGAGGGAATCATGTGATCACCATTTGTAATTTTCCCAGCCAACTTCTGACAAGCAAAGTCAATGGAGGAAGCAGATTCACTTAACAACGACACATTTTACTTGACAACTGTGACCAAAAGGTCGTAAAATGGAGCAAAACACACTTAAAACTGCCTTGCTTAACAGTGAAAATTTTGAGCTCAATGGTGTCAAGGACCTGTGGTATACTCCACGGCAGGTAAATTTGAAATATTTTAAAATGACAACTGTTTTGGATTACAGTTTGCAACATGTCAGCAAAGCCTTTCCCGCTGGGTGCTATTAACTTCCCAGGTTGAGAAAATGCAATATATGGCATCTCCACTGCCTTTCTAGAGTTAATGGGAAAGTACGTTAATCTGTTGAAGCAAACGCAAGGTGGCAATTTAATAACAGGCTTAAGAAATCCCCTACAACAGACATGTCAAACTCGCAACATCACGTGACGTTACACAACGTATCAGAGCTTTTTCTCCATTGCCGGCAATGGGGTGGGCGCAGTTCCTTGTGATGCGTCCAGCCCACAGACCGGCAGTTTGACACCCCTGCCCTACAATGATTCCCATAAAAGCATGCTATATTTTAAAGTTACCAGTAAAGGAGAATATTTGTAGCTCAGGGTTGAAAGTATACTGATGATGTTACCTGGTGTGGGAAGAATCCAGAGAAAGAAATATTTGGGGGAATATTAGAAAGGCAGAATATATTTCCCCACAGGAATAATGGAGAAGATCTTTAAAAAGGCAGAAACTCCCCCCCCCCAGACAACTCAGAAATCAGCTTTTAGAAACGCAGATGTAATAATCCATTCAGGAAGGTTGGAGCCAGGAAGCTAGCAGCTGAAGAGATTAGGAAGACAAAGACCCTTAAAATCTACATACCCCACCCAAACTCTAAGACAGGGCATAATAGGATTAACCCACCAATGCCAAAGGGGCACAGTCAAACTCAGGTCAAAGTACATAACACAGGAAATACAAAGCCTCAAACAGGAACAGGAAACAACCTCAAGAGCTCCAGAAGGCATAAAAACCCACCATTCCCTGCTACATGTGGTTAGTTTTTTCCAGAGCCATCTTTCTGTTTGGCTCTCCTCTTCAATAAACTACAATAGACATGTCAAAAACAAGGCCTGGGAGCCAGATGCGGCCTGCGAAGTTGTTTCATGTGGCCCGTGAAGCCATCCTGGAAACAGTGAGGGAACGGCCCCCTCTGCCTTGGCCCTGGCCCAGGCCGGCCGGGAGCAAATGTACAATTTTGTGGTGGCCATCTATGCTGAAACGCATTCAGTCTTAGCTCCACAAGACCGTCTGGAAACAGCGAGGAACCAGCCCCTGCCGCGTCGGCCCCGCCCCCTGGGTGCATGCTGGGGAAGTGTCACCCTTTGTGAGGAATGAAGAAATGGACCGTGCCTTAGCATTTGCCCCGGTCCCACCCCCTTCTGCCAGAGACCCTCAGATCTGTCCCACTCCTGCCCAGGCCCCAACAGGCACCCTTGACGCGAACGATGTAGAGCTGTCCATGCCCACCCAGTAGGCCACACCCACTCCATCCACGCCCACCCAGTAGGCCGCACCCACCCTGACTCCCCCCCAGGGCAACCGCAATGCTGATGCGGCCCTCAATGAAATTGAGTTTGACACCCCTGAACTACAACCTTCCTTCTAAAGCAGTCTCCATGTTGTTTATTCCCGACTTGGGCTGGACCCTGATGAAGATTTTTCTTTCAACACTGGTTTGGGTAATGAAATGTCGCAAGAAAAAACCCAAGCTCAGAGAACATCAAGGACCCCTCCATTTTTAAAGTATCATACTAAGTTTGTGATGTGTTTTGCCTTCTGCAGTGATCATGAAGTCAGGAAAACTCAGATGGGCCTTAATATTACCCTGTCCATAGCTCAATGTCACTGGAAGAAATCCAGAAGAAATCTAGACATTCATTTGCCCCCAGGCCAGACTGTTTATTAACTACTATCTAAACGTCCATAGGTGTGTACAAGATACAAAAGGAGTACTAAAACCTTTGAAATCAATTAATAAAATATAGACTACCAGTAATGCCATAATTGACTAGGCTGCCCTTTTTTCAGCCTTCAGAATGCACCTGTTTGGGGAAGTCTGAATACACCAAGTGATTCGATTTTATAAACGTTTAAACCGGTCTAGAAAACTACCTTCCTTATATGGATTTAATAGGGATTTTCTGGATCACACCTGATCTCCACCCACTGGAAGTCCCGCATGTGCGGACCAGGCCTCCCTAAGCCCTCACCCGGGTCATCGCTTCTCTCCCTGCAAGTCTCACTCCATCCCAAACCATTGGCCCCAACTTCCACCCAGATTTTTTGACTTGTCTGGATGCCCTTCCAAACCCCAGGCTTCCCCCGGGGAGACCTGCGGTGCAAGATCGGAGCGAAAACGCAGCCAGGCGGAATCCTTGCGACACTGCCTGCGATGACCGTGTTACATCCCCCCCCCCCGGGTTCAACGACGGGTCGTTGAGGACAAGTTGGACTCCCACGAGAACCTTTTCGGTGCGAAGGCAATCGGTAAAAAGAAGCCGTGGGACCCTCAAATCGCTTGCTTGAATGCTTGGCAGGGTGGAAAGCTGCGCCCTTTCCAGGGAGATCAAATAGCCGCCCCAGCCTGGGAAACAAGCGGCTGGGAATCCTAAGGACTTGAAGCGCAAGAATACTCGAGAAGGACTAGCGGCTTGCAAAGTCCTCTAAGGAGAACGGAATCCAGAGGAACAGCAGAAGCCGCTAGATTGCCCGGCCCGCTATAATTTGTAACCTCTGATCTCCTGGGGGCTTTTTTTGGTGGGGGGCGGCGGTGGGTATGTGCGTGAGTTTACAATGCCGAGATCGACGAAGCCATCCGCCGACTGACTTTTCGCTCGGATTCCCGAACCCACGAGGTGTTGGTGGCGTTGGAGGAGGAGGAAGAGGGAAGGGGTTGCGCTCTCCAAGACCTTCGGAACGCGCGCCGGGTCTGAGAACGCCGATCCTTTGGGAGGCTGATGGTGGATTCCTGGATCGCGTCCCCCCGCCGCCCACCCTTTCTGCGCAAGATATCAGCTCCCGGGTGGCCGGGCTCCTCCCCCTCCGAATAACTTTCGCTTTCACACGCCAATGCAAGCAAACTCCTGGGCCTTTTTACTGTGTTCTTTTCCCCTTTCGCCCGATGTAACTCACGTGTCGGCGTAGCTGGCAACTCTCCTGCAGTAGTACCTCCGCCGGGAGGGGTCGGCACCGAACAACGTACCCTCCCGACCCCAAAACAGCTACTGCCATCCAGGGACCCGGCGCGCTTCCTGTACCTGCCCGCCTCGCATCTCTACAGGTAAGAAATTGGCTCTTGTTAGACGGAAGGTTCAAACACCCCCCCCCGCCCCGTTTTTTCAAAGCGGGGCGTCTCGAAGAGGGGTAAAATGGGGGCTACCGCCACTTTCGTTTTTGGGGAGGTGGAGGGGGAACGGGGAATGTCAAGGGCTGGGTCCTAACTAGGATAGCGGGCGGGTGGGGCTTCGGGGGCTCTTTCCCCATAACCTCGATGAGGTTGGAGCTGGGGGCTTGGACGCGTGGGGCAATTCCTCTGTAGCTTGGCTTAGCCCTCTCCCAATCCCAACTCAGGAATTCGGAGTTTTCTGCAGGCGAACTACTCTACCTGCTGGTTAGGCTTGTTTTGGCTGCAGGAGCGGGATGGCTGAACGTGGGAACGAGGGGATGGGGGTTTAGCTTAACAGAACCTCCCTAGTTAGGTGTTTATGGAGATTCTCAATCATCCGGGTCATGGGTTGCCCGATAGGTGCTTTTTCAGGAGGCAACTGGACTTTTCTTGTTTTTCTTTGAAGACTTTTCGCTTCTCATCCAAGAAGCTTCTTTCAGCTCTGACTGGGTGGATAGTGGGTCATTCTTGGATGCTTTTTGGAGGAGAAGCCTCCAAAGTCTTCAAAGAGAGACAAGGAAGTCCAGTTGCCTTCTGAAGAAGTACTTTTGGGGCTCCGTGGTAGGGACTGATAATCATGACGTCCGAGAACTGGTCTCCTGGTGAACTTCCTGGGCTCCTATGGCGCTTAGGCTGGTATCAGTGATGGGGTTGAGCCCCCATTTTTAAGGGGTTCTGGATGGAGCTTCCTCATGTGGCTTCGGATGGACAGCTCCGTTTTCCAGCCAGGTGGAATCCTGCGGCAGCCCTATTTTCCCCCCTCTCTGATGCCTTCCTTGTGTGTTGTTGTTTTATTTTTACATAATGAAACAGAACTTTTCCTGATACAGGTAGTCCTCAACTTATAACAGTTCACTTAGTGACTTATGACCATTTTTCACATTTACAACCATTGCAGCATCCCCATGGTTACGTGATCAAAAGTCAAATGCTTGGCAACTGACTCGTATTTATGACGGTTGCAGTTTCCTGGGGTCAGGTGATCCCCTTTTGTGACCTTTTGACAGGCAAAGTCAATGGGAAAGCCAGATTCACTTAACAACCATGTTATTAACTTAATGACTGCAATGATTCATTTAACAACTGTGGCAAGAAAGGTCATAAAATAGGCAAAGCTCACTTAACAGCTATCCACTTAGCAACATAAATTGTGGGCCCAACTGTAGTCATAAGTCAAGGACTACGTGTTTTTAAGCTTTAGTGATGCTCCACTACCCACAGAGCAGAAAAATTTGGGCTGTGTATGTGTATCTCAGCAAGCCATCTAAGGATGAGGAAAGGTGATTAGAAAGTTAACTGTGTCTGTTCCTCCCCCACATCCTTTTTGTGCTAAATCTTTGCAAGGCAAGAAGAACACAATTTTGCAAAGCTCCTCAAGGCACAGTGCAACTGAAAGGGGTGGGAAGAATTTCCCTTCTCCCCCCCCCCTTATTTATATGAAGCTTTTGAAAAACAAACATCAAAAGCTGCGCTGCTGTCTCAGATGACCCATAAGATACAGCGAAGAAAAAATTCCCCTTTGCCAATGAAAGTGTGATTGAAATGAGTTTTGGCATATACATCGCAGTAATATTTGATTAATGCGGTTGATATCATGAATGATAATTGTGTGAACGGATGCAATGAGACTGCATGTCATATAAACAGTATAACCTGCCAGTGTGAAATCAGAAAAGTTCTTTGTAATTGATATTATTTTGACATGGAAACTGCTTTGGTGGTTTGTGTAGGGTCAAAGCTAGTTTAATAAGAGCTTCAGAAGGGATTTTAGTTTTTTTCTAGCTATTTAAAAGCAACCCCTTTTCTGCTTGTCTTAAAGACAGAATCTTCCATTTATTGGTGCTAAGTCAAAGAATGAACCTCGGTTGGTCTTGAAAAATGAACAGGACCAGACCTGAAAAAGACTAGGAACAAAACCCCAGGATAACAGGGTAAAGTAGAAACTGAGGCAGTGATAGGGGGTGGAAGATGGGGGCAAGAAGAAGACAACCCGCAAATCACTTCTAGAAGTTTTTTCCCCACTTATTTATACGGTTTTGAAAAACAAACAGCTGCGCTGCTGTCTCAGCTGACCCATAAGATACAGCAAAAAAAAATTCCCTTCTCTGCCAGCAAAAGTGTGATTGAAATTACTTTTGACATATACATTATAGTAATATTTGTTTAATGTGGTTGATATCATGAATGATAACCAGTTTAGAAAACTGGTGAACATGTGCCTAATGTTATCAGGAGACAATTTGAAGAGTAGGATTTCTTTATAATACATTTTTCAGAATCTTCCAGCTCAGTGCAATGTGATGCACCATATGCCTGGAGCCCAAGGAAGTAAAGAAAATAAAAACCACTAAGTTAAAATTAAGATTTAGTGTGGGGAATTTTGGGAGTTGAAAAACACTGCCCTGCTCTTTTTGCGATCTTCTAAAAATTAAATAGTTTCAGTTTACTTTTTTTCCACTTAGAAATAATATACTTTGCTGTTAATAATCTATTACCTTCTAACATTTTATGAAGATTTAATGTCCTAGCTGTAATGAATCATCAAGTAAAATGTTTCTATGGTACACAGTAGTCTTTATTTTTTGTTTTTTGATTGTCGCTACAGAGTTTCTCTTGGCACCATCTGAGTTCCCTGCCAAACCTTTTTTTCCCTTCCTTTAAAAAAAAAAGTGTTCAGTAAAAATAAGAAAGGTGGCATATTTCAAAATAAAACACCAGCCCAATATCATCTTTTTTCTAAGAATTCCCGTAGCCCCCTAATGAGTTTTACTTCCTTTTCAGAAAATAAAAATGATGGTTGGATGCAATGCAGTGTAAATGCACCCATTAACCCCCTGCAAAAAAAATAAAGGTGAAGAAGCCATTTGGAAATCTCCTGGGGAAGATTCTGCTAAATTTGGGGATCAGTTTTTGTGAGAGCTCTTCTAATTTGCTCTTCTAATTTTAAATTAGTTCTCCAGCCTCTTGGCTTTCTTGCAGTTTTTATGTGAAGAAAGTTTCATGTTGAATCCCTGAAATCTCCAGTAAAGGAACTGCTGGTAGATATCCTGTTCAGACATTTCTTGAACAACTTGGAGAAATTTGTGCAATAGATAGCATTGGACTAAATCACTGTTTCTCAACCTTGGCAACTTTAAGATGTGTGGACTTCAACTCCCACATTTCCCCAGCCAGCCAAGCTGGCTGGGGAATTGTGGGAGTTGAAGTCCACACATCTTAAAGCTAGATAAGCAAAGGAAGTTATTCAGTATTCAACAGGTTCATATATTCAGTGGCTCTATTACCCTTCCATGTCTAACTGAGCGCCATATACTCTCCGGGTAGAGTCCTCTGCCCAATGGGGCATCTTAGCCTCTGAAATTCAGCAGACCACACCCTTTTAACTTTCTGTAAATCCTTAGAACTTGATTTCCATCCCCCCCCCCCAAACTTTGAGAGACTAGAAATGATACATTTGCATGGATTGGCCCCGGATGTTTATTTTTATTTGCTTTTTAATGTTTTACATTTTAACCGAGTATGTTTTGCAGTTTGTAAAATAATGTTTATTGGGAGCCGCTGGGACTTGTCTGAAAGATGGGCAACTACGTAAATGTTTTAAATAAATAAATACATTTCAACTATTAGACGTGCGTGATATTCTGTGATTTATTAAAAAACAGCCAGCCATCGGTTGGGTCATGATGCCTAAAGGGGAAATTGTCTAAGGATAGGAGTAAAAAGGAATGGTGTAGAACAGGGGTCTTCAAACGTGGCCCTTTTATGACTTGTGGACTTCAACTCCCAGAATTCCTTAGCCAGGCACGCTGGCTGAGGAATGCTGGGAGTTGAAGTCCACAAGTCATAAAAGGGCCAAGTTTGAAGACCCCTGGTGTAGAAGAAGGAAGTATTAAGTGCTTTAAAATGCCTACTTAGAACTTGTGTGAGAAAACTCTAGAAGATCCTACATCCAGAAGACAGAAAAATAACCTCTGGTCCTCAATTTATGATCACAGTTGAGCCATTGCTAAGTGAGGCGATTGTTAAGTGAGTGGCACCTCATTTTTATGTCTTTTTTGCCATTGTTGCTAAGTGTATTGCTGCAGTTGTTATGCGAATCCTATGGTCATTAAGCGAATTTGGCTTCCCCCATTGAATTGGTTTGTCGGAAGCTGGCTGGGAAGGTTATAAATGGTGATCACATGTTCCACATGTCATAATACATGCCAGTTGCCCAGTGCCCAAATTTTGATTACATGACCATGGGGCCGCTGCAACAGTCACAACCTTTCTTACCACAGTTTTTTAAGTCAATCACTGCACTTGTTAAATTAGTCACACAGTTGTTAAGTGGATCTGGCTTCCCCATTGACTTTGTTTGTCAGAAGGTCGCAAAAGGGGATCACATGACCCCTGGAACCTGCAACCGTCATAAATATGAGTCATTTGCCAAGCATCTGAATTTTTATGACATGACCATGGGGATGCTGTAATGGTTGTAAGCGTGAAAAACGGTCATAAGTCACTTTTTTCAGTGCTGTTGTAACTTCAAATGATCGGTAAATGAACTGTTGTTAGTTGAGGATTACCTGTACTGACTATTTTTAACTGCATGGTGTCTTTCGCTGCTTAATCTTAATCAACGTGCTTTCTTTTATTCCAGAACCTCTTCCCCTCTTTTTTAGGGGAAACCTCAGCATGCTGGCCACTTACCAAACTATGTGGAGATGATTTGGTATCACGGAACTCCAGATTCTTCTGTGGTAAGTCAAATGATATCAGTTGATGACAGCTGTCTCCCATTGCTTGCCTTTCAGAGGTAGTAAACTACATGTCCCACAATTCCTGGGCAGCACGGCCAGTGGAATCCTAGGAGCTGTATTCCTTTTTTAATAATGTTATTATTATTTTTTTCTTAATATAAAATACAAATGAAAATAGACAGTAGGGTAAAAGGAAAAGAAAGTGAGGAAAAAAGAAAGAAAAAAAATAGTGATTTCCAATTTTTTGGGGTGCAGCAAATTATATATTAAAAATGATAACCTCCAACTTTTTATTTATATAAGAATAGCATTAGCCATTTCTGTAACAAAAACCTATTTAATCATCAAAACCTAAAGTTAGAATTTCATTTTCCCCCCTCTTTTGAGCAGAAAGTCTAGAATGGAAACAAATTTACAGTAGATACATTCTTATCCCTAATTAAGACAGTTAATTTTGCCATTTCTACCAATTCCATCGCTTTTTCAATCCATGGAGTTGACATACCTTTCCATTTTTATGCATATCCGATTCTTGCTGTAGTCAGCACATATAATAACAAAGTTCCAACTTTTTTTCAAGTTCTTTATCCAGTAGTCCTAAAAGAAAAATTTCAGATTTTGATTATATATTCATTGTCTGATTCTTGGGGAGCTGTATTCCTGACATATTTGCAGAGTCCCAGCTTCCAAAAAGCTTCTGTATTGCAAACTACTCTTGTACTTTAAAAGGGATTCAGAAAGAAGACGGAAGTTAAGATTATCAGAACATTGGAAGTTGAATTGTGGTGAAAAAGAATCGGGGATGTTTAGCCTTAGGAAACAAAGAGATCTTTGGAGGTTAATATCTGTAGATGCACATAAAAGGGTCAGGTCCTCTATCATGTTAAGGCCGCCATCTTGATTTTTTAATCTCATCTCACCCGACACTCCTGATTCTCCTGTATCGTTTCCAAGCTATAAAATTCTCATCCTTCGGTTCTCATTTTCTACCTTTTGCAATCAAGAATCACAATTGGCAATGCTTTTCTTACCATCTTGCACACAGGTGCCCCTAAAAGTGATCAAGGCACATTTATTTTCCCAGGCTTTTGATCATAACTGTTGTTAACACTTTTTTCTCTATTTGATTTTGTATTTTACTTCGGCAAGTTAAACTAGGAACAAGAAATTCTCAAGACAGAGATTTGGTTCTGTCAAGAAGTCACCTAGTGCAAAGATTGAAAAGTACAAGGCTAAGCACCCAATAAACCATGAAAAAAGTCTGGGTATAAGAAAGAGTTCCACTTCATTAGGACACTAGTCAACTGTTTAGAGTAGTTATTTCCTAGCCATAAAGAAGATTTTTATCTAAGTGAGTCCCAATTAGCATCTAAGCAGTTTCTACTGAGACAGAACAAAAAAGCAAGATAGAATAAAATAAATATTAATCAACTAATCCAGCCTCCACACATCCCTCAAGCTTTATTAACTGTGAACGGGACATTCTAATATAGAACAAGTAATCTAATAAAGCCACTGAATAAATAAATAAACCAACATATAGGCAACTCATCTAGTTTAACCCTCAAAGGGCATGCTTTTTTTTTTGACAGATTTGGAATTTTAAGAGGGTTTGTTTTAAGTAGCTTCACTTGCCTGGGTTCATACATCATGCTAAGTCATAATTCACTTATGTTATTAAGGAAACCACAGCTATGCAAAGTCCAAGCCAAGGAAACCACATTATCACTTAACATAATATGCAATTTAACTATTTCATGGACATTTGCTGGATTTACATGTTAAACTTAGTCATAAGGTTTTGGATTAATATGTGAGTATCCAACCAAAAGTAGTCTATAATCATGATTTAGCTTAGTATTAATAAGGCTGACATGACTAATCAACAAACTGTGACTAAAATAGACTAAGATTAAAAACCATTGTTGAGCATCATTTCTGAACCCAATAGTGCCGTGGTGGCGAGCCACAGGTGGCACGCAGAGCCCTCTCTGTGGGCACTCGCACCATCGCCTCAGTCCTAGGCCTTCAGCTGGGTTTATAAAACCTTTTTGCTTTAGGCCTCCGCCGCCATGTGCAAAAAAAAAAAAAGGTTCAATCAATCAATCAATTTCAACTTCTCGCGGGGAAAAAAAAAGATCTCGCAAAGTTGAAATTGATTGATTGAACTTTTTAGTCCCACCCAGTCTACCATTACTACTGCAGCCATGCCCACCAATTGGCCATGCCCACACAATGGGCCACACCCACCCAATGGGCCATGCCCACCCGGTACCCGACGATACGTAAGTGGGTTTTGGATTGCAGTTTGGACACTTGGTCTCTAAAAGGTTCGCCATCACTGCAATAATGTATTAAACCACTTTAGATCTCCTTTTAGTCAGGAGAAAGTGGCGATCAAAAATGTAAATAAAGCATGAAAGTCTTTTTTCTGAAAAAACATATAGTAATATAACAATCCATTACCATCATTTTAGCCATATGGCAACTTTGCAAGATGAATAGGCTAGTCTTGGGCTTAGCTCACTTTAATTCTAAGACCTAGAATTAGCTAACTTTAATTCTAAAGCTAGGCTAGTAACTTCCATACCTGTGTAATAATTGAACCCAGGACCGTTCAACAGATGCACCACAAATGTTCCCAAAATTAAAACAATTGGGATCTAGATTCAAATGACAGTGTGAAAGAGCACGAAGTGTTACTAGAGCACTGCTGGAATGTAAAAAGAGATTTTGAGTGACACAAGAACATTGATACCACAAAAATTCCCATGAGGAGTTACATTAGGTCACACATTTCAAGTGCTTTGTTGGCGGCAATGAAATTGTTCCCCAAACTGGCATCGTTAAGACATATTTGGAATAGACTTCTGTCCCCAAGTTATAAATGGCTGACCCATCATGCCATTAGAGTATTTCAAAACTATTAGGTATTTCCTAATTTCTTTCTTTTTTTAAAATAAAAGAAAAGGAGGAAGAAGACGGTTTCTTGGAATGATTCTCTGAATGAAACACACACTCTTAAATATTTGCAGAAGAGGTTATCTTGATCTACAAAACAAGGATGGCACTCAAAAAGGACTTCAGAAGCCTATGGATGAGATAAGAGGAATAAAGTCAGGAATGTACCAATTGAAGAGAATATATGTAGTTCAGAGTTGAAGTCTAGAGTCCTTGGTGCTCTCTGAGCTTGAAGATGTTACCTAGTTGAATAATAAAACATCTGCAAGAAAACAACCAAGCTCAGAGAGCACCAAGGACTCCACTCAGTAATAGTTTTTATTACTGTAATTAAAATATTCAGTAAAACTCATGTAGAGATACATAGATACAGATAAAATGGAATGTGCCAATTGTCTTCCAGGTCTTGCTGCTCGTATTGCTGTTTTTCTCCCCATTTGGGCCACTCAAGGGCTGCAAGTTTGATTATTCTCCCATCGCAACTTCTGACTTTTCCCAGGATATAAAACCACTGGTGAGTATGAGTATATTGCATAGTTCAGCAGGCTGCCAGCCCCATTTGGTAGACCAGAGCAGGAAATTACCCCCATGGAAGATTAAATCTATCTTTATTGACAGTGGCTATAATTTATTTATTTAACAAACTTATATGGCTGCCCGTTTCAGAATAAAAAAAAATACTCTCAGCATTGTACAGCAACGAATTAAAATAAATGTATAAAACAATTATCCAAAATATCAGAATATACAAAATAATTACAGAATCATGCAAGTCTGATTGTGCTGTATTTTCCCCAAATGTCCTACACTCCTGAGAATCAGGGAAGTGCCTTCCTGAGTCACTTCTGAATATTACCTTGTTTCTTAGGCCTTAAAAAACATTTCAATCTCTTTTGCCTAGATCAGGGGTTCCCAACCAGGGGTGCTTGCACCCCCTGTGGGTGCGAGACAATATTCCAGGGGATGCGAAAACTTGGGTTTTCAAAATTATAGTGTATATACATCATTCATTGCTATTATTTTGAACTTTTGTAAGGGGTGTGAGAATAGATCAGAAGCGCTCTAGGGGTGCGGGGTATAGAAAAGGTTGGGAACCACTGGCCTAGATAATGGTTCTTACACATCCCTATCAAGGTCCTCTTCCTTACTCTGCACATCTTCTCATTATTGTTTTTACTTCTATCAATGGTAGAAATGGACGTGCTGGTGATAATGATGAAAAATTCTACAGCAACTGAACAAGTCAATCCAAAAAAACATGTTTGTAGAAATGACACACTGTCCCTTTTGTTGATTGGAATTTTTATGGAAAAGAACTGAAAACTAATTAAAATATAATCTTCATGTTGGCCACATGACCACGGAAATGCCTTTGTCCAAGGGCTAAGAAATGGAGATGAGTACCACCCCCTAGAGTTGGATGAGGAAACCTTTACCTTTTTACCTTTATAATCATCAAATCATGTTCTCACCTTGGGCCTCTGCAAAACAACTGCAACTCATCCTTCCCTTTTCAGTCCCCAAAGTAGAAAGATAAGGAGCAAATCAGAAGGTGACAAAGAAATCTGAAATGCATAAAAGAGAAAAGCAGTTGTAAACTTTGTCAAAAGGCTAGGATGAACATTTGTCAATATTTGTTAAATCTAAAGCATTAGTCATGGTGCCACACAAAATCAAGTTGCATCATTTTACCGACGTGGCACTCTCCAAACCTGTTGGACTACTCATTCCCAGCCAGGAGGGCAATTGCTTGTGATTTAGGAATTAAGGGCACTTTATTTCTACTCTTCAGGCTGCCCAAGGAACTGAAATACAAGAAGCATCTAATTTAATGTCACTTTACAAGTAGTCCCTGACTTATGATTGATTGCTTAGTGACTGGTCAAACTTACAACAGACTTCCTTGGGGGTAATTATGACCTGGTTCCAAAGTCCCAACAGTCACATGACAGTGTTTTATGGTGGTTTTGCCAATAGCTGGCATTTACTTCCAGTTTTTGGCAAAACTGGCCCATTGGTTTACTGAACAATTTTCTTAGAACGGTAACAGTCACTTAACGACCACAGTCACCTCCCGCCTGGACTACTGTAATGCTCTTTACATGGGGCTCCCTATGAGGAGCATCCGGAGGCTTCAGCTGGTCCAGAATGCGGCCGCGCGGGCGGTGTTGGGAGTGACGCGTCGCTCCCACGTAACGCCGCTGCTGCGCGAGCTGCACTGGCTACCAGTGGCCTTCCGGGTACGCTTTAAGGTGTTAGTTACCACCTTTAAAGCGCTCCATGGCATAGGACCTGGATATCTACGAGACCGCCTTCTGCCACAGATTCCCTCCCACAGACCGGTACGCTCCCACAGAGCGGGCCTCCTCAGGGTG
>NW_015386395.1:2237829-2252299 GCF_001527695.2 Protobothrops mucrosquamatus
CTTTTAAAGATTTTAATAATGACACAGCCATAAATATATTTGGTTTTTAATTGGTTTTATAGGGGAAATGTTTTTGTGTTGTTTTTTAATATGCTGTGAGCCGCCCTGAGTCCCGTGGGGAGAAGGGCGGCATAGAAGTTGGAAAAATAAATAAAATAAATAAATAAATTTGTTTAATGAACATGGCAGTTGTTTAATTCGTAACATTGGGTTTCTCACATGGCTGATTGGATTTATGACCATCACGACTTACAACCATGACGAGCAGTCGCCATTATGGTTGTAAGTCAAAGACTATTTGTAACCTTGTCTTTCTCTTTCTCTCTCCTCAGAAAGAATATTTGCTCCTGGACTATAAAGTATCAATGCCGTTCAGTCTGAAACAGGTACAATTTTTACCACAGCCTTTACATCAGGGGTGGGGGAACTATGATATGTGAACTATGATCTGTGAACTTCAACTCCCAGAATTCCTGAGCTAGCTTTTTCTTATTTTTTTTTTTATTAATATGCTGGCTCAGGAACTCTGGGAATGAAGTTCACAGATAGTAAAAGGACCATAGTTCCCCACCCCTGCTTTACATAAATGCTATTGCCTTTCCATGAACATCAACAACATTGCTGTTGTTGGTTTGGCAAAAACGTATATTGTACATTGATCATTCTACTATTGTATATTGATCGTTCTACTATTCATGAAAATAGCCAAACCTCTTTCATGAAACTGCCCGTGGCACATTGCTAAAGATGACAGGTCAACTCCCAACAAATTTCCTGCCATGTAACTTGAGAATATAGCCTGATGTTGAAATAAGACTCTTGTATCTGTCAATATTTTGTAGGAGGAGGGAAGTTCAAAGCTGGGGCAGTTCAATTTGGAAATGCTTTGGAGGTTTTTTTAAAAAAGAAAAATAATATGCCTGTTTTAGGCATCTGACATGCTAATGGTGCAGTTTTGATATTTTCCTGTGTTAAAATGGCCCAAAATTGCTGTCTTTGATTAGCAGTCATGGTTAAAAAAGCTTCAAAGATTGTAGAAAGCAGACTTCGGGTGCATGTGTATGTGCCCCTGCACACACGCGTGCAGGAGTTTATGATCACAGGTTGCCCATCCCAAGCTACTGTTTTGCTCTTGAGTTTGCTTCTGGCATAATTTTAGGCTGTTTGGTTATATGTATGTTGCCAAGGTGCCTTTTTAGAACAGAGTCCTAAAGGAAGGCCATTGTTTTATTGAGGAAGGTGGCCTGTTGGAGTCTTCAATCAATTTCACACAGAGAAGACTTAATTCAGTGGCAAAGAACATGTCTTGAAAAGCCATTCTTGCAATTGTTTTGGGCTACCATCCCAAAATTCCTTGTGGATGTCCATAACAGGGTGATAGGAACTAAAGTCTGCAAGGGTCCTTAGCATCCTTTGCATATTCATTGAAGGCTCCTGGTTCAATCTTTGGCCTGTCCAGCCACATCTGGGAAAGTTTTGTCTCAAATAACTGAAAAGCTACTGCTGGTGACTCTTGATCAGCCTTGTCGAGCCTTCCAACTACTCTGTTTCCCTGAAAGTAAGGCCTACCCTGAAAATAAGCCCTAGCTTGATTTTGGGAGGTTGGCCTAATGTAAGCCCTACCCCAAAAATAAGCCCTAGTTTTAGGGTGAGGCACACACTTAAAAATCAAGCTAGGGTGGGGGTCGGGGTCTGCCCCATGCGCCCCGCACCTACTTACTTTGCAGCCAGGCCTCTCCTCGCTGGCCCACTTCTTCTGAGGCATCTTCTGCAGCCAGGCCTGCATTTCTCAGTCAGGCCTGCATTTCTGGAAAGGCCACTGCAACTGAGAACCGAGCTGTGGATTGAATCCATAGCTCGGTACTTGGCTGCAGAGGCCTTCCGGAAAGGTCTGACTGTGAAATGCAGGCCAGAATGCAGCTGCAGAATGCAGCTGCTCCTTCGGCTGGAGAAGAAGTGGACCTGCTAGGCAGGGCTGTCGATGCAGGAGGTGAGTAAAAAAGACACCCCCCACAAAAAATAAGACCTGGTGCCTCTTTTGGAGGCAAAAAAAAATAAGACCCAGTATTATTTTCAGGGAGACACGGTTATGTAGAAAATGCTCCCGAACTGACTGGAAAATCATGTCTTCTGGTTAAGAACCAGTGCTAATGTACCAGAATGTTCCATACAGTCAACTTTTTCCCTTAAGTGAGCATGGAATTACAGACCTCACTTTATGATAGGCCTCTGGATATAGGGTTTTAACATGATTTTCATCTCCCCTCTTGGATTCTGACTGAGTAAAAAATATGTTCTTGGTGGCTACCAGATTTGTGTTGCAATAATATACAGTAGAGAACCACTAGATGGCAGCAGTGAATCCAGATTTTCTGTGTCTCTGTTCCCATCTAGAGGTGATCCAAAGATTTGCAACCCAAGTGTGGTAGCCTTGGTTTATAATGAGGGTATAATCTTTTTTCTTCTTTTTGGTCTCATGTTTTCTCTGCATCCCATTTCCATTTATATTCTCCAGGACATATTCTGCAGTGAGTTATGGAATCTTCATTTCATCAATGAAAACTTAAAGAAATTAATCAACGTGTCTGGAGAAAGACTGAAAAAGTTAATCAAGAAGATATATAATCACACAAAAGTTGTTGAATCTTGTAATATTGAAGTAGTAAGTTGAAGAACTTTGTTTAGAGTGCTTCAGAATACAACACAAATCATTCCTATTTTATTCACAGTTTAACCCAGCTTGTCTTGTCCTAATAGCTTAAAACAGACTGCCATCAAAATTTCTATTTTGGGGGGGAGGAAAATCAGTATTAATTTAGATCTGAACTAAGCAAAGAGGAAAGACTTAAATTAATCCAGGGCTCTAACAGTGCTAAATGACGAAATCCTTATGAATATTTCTGGAAAAGGCTGAACTGAAATTTTTTTGCCTCCAATGTTGAAACAGGAAATCTGAAGCTGGCAGTATGGGTGGATGTTTTAGCAAAAATGTGATAAAATGCAATCACATGACTGTGGTTTTTTGCAAACAGCTGTAAATGGCTGGTTGCTAAGGATCCCAATATGTGGTCACATGATTGTGAGGGATGGGGACTGGCTGATGTAACTTCAGAACTGGGTCATAAGTATTGGGGGAGGGTTCGTCGTAACTAGTCAGAATTGGTGGATTACCTGTATATTAGTGTGTATTAGTTTTTAATCTTCCTTTTTAAAAAAATCTTTAATACAAATTATATATAATAAATGACCATGAAGGGAATTGCCTCACATGACACATCAAAGGCACAAAAAAATGTACATACTCCTTGCGTGACAGGAACAGTTGTATCTACCCATGGTCACGAAGGGTCAACACCAGTTTGACCACTTTTAATCAAAATGAGGGAAAGAGGAACTTTTTTTTACCCTATTTTTGGGCTGGGAGACAATGGAAAAGAATCTGAATTTATTTAAGTTCTTCACTTTTTTTCTGGCTGAAAAAGAAATTCCTCCCTTCCTTACAGGTCATCCTTGACTTACAACCACATTGGAGCCCAAAATTTCTCTTGCTAAGCAAGACAGTTAAGTTGAATTAGTTGTGCCCCATTTTACAACCTTTTATGCCACCCTTGTTAAGTGAATCACTACAGATGTTAAGTGCATTGTGTGGTTGTTAAGAGAACCTGGCTTCCCCCACTGGCTTTGCCTGTCAGAGGGCAGCTGGGTGACAAACAGATGGTGATCACATGATCCTGGATGGTGCAATTGTCATAAACTGTCATAAGTGTGAAACAGTCATAAGTCATTTTTTTCAGTGCCATTGTAACATCGAATGGTCACTAAACGAATGGTTGTAAGTCTAGGACAACCTATATTTGTTATGCCTGTTTCTACAAGTGGGTTCATTTCATTTTGAAGCAAAAGCTGCTGAGCATTTCCAATCTGAATCAACCCTAACCCCACTGTGTAGTGTACAATTGGAGGGGATCTTTGAGGTCATCTAGTCCAAAATGATCAATATTTGCGATAAATAGCATCAGCAGGATAAAGGGGGTCTTTTATCTGGAAGTTGCCATCAAGCCCACACCCTACAGTGTGTGTTGTTGTTTGTTTCTATTTTTTAAAGAATTTTATTAAGTTTCAAATATAAAAAAAACTAAAATAAAATGTTGCAGCGAAAAGGCAAAAGTGGGGAAGAGACAAAAGGGAAAATTTTAAAAGTAACATAAAAATCCCCACCAAAAATAACATAGGAAAAAAAGTTACTTCTAACTCCCTTCAGTTCAGATAAAGTTGTAAGATAAAACAAGATAACTTATTTCAGTTTAACAAAGAGATACAAAACTAAAATATAAAAGATATACATATCCAACAATCAAATAATCACAATACTCGCTTAGTCTAAATGAGTGGCATGGGGCCCCAGAGATCAAGACGTTCACCTCCCAATCGGAAGGTTCAGAATTCAATCCTAGGAAGTGACAGATGTTTATCAGGGAACAAAGAGAAAATATTTGCTGCGAACTCTGTGTAGGCGTCAGGAAGGGCATCTGGCCAGTAAATGCTCAGTGCCATTGAGTCACTCAGACTCCACTCTGAATAAAGGGATTGTAAAACTCTCTTAGTTTAAATAAAACATATAGCCTATAAATGCATCATAATATCAATTTCACAAATACACATAGTATTATTAGTTATTTTAAAAGCAAATATCTATAATAATACATCCTTTACTTCAGTGTTTCTCAATCTTTTCTTTACCACGGACCCCCTTTAAATATCTTTTGAGGCCACAGACTATGGCAACGGGCCCCCAAGACTTAACTCAAGATTTAAATGGGGACATTTCTTCAAGCCTTTGTAGACCCCCTGTGATGATATTGCAGCCCCCAGGGGTCTGCAGACCACAGGTTGGGAACCACTGCTTTATTGCAAATGTAAATAAATGCACTAAAAGCCCCAATAAAATGTACAACTATTAAACTCCAGCAGCACAAATTTCTATAATAATCAAAACATATCTAATCAAAATCAAGACTTCATTTTTATCTTTATCAGGCAAAAAATCTCAAAGCATCATCATGTAGAAAGAAAAACAGTCTAATTTTTATCTTTAATCAAAGCAGTCACTTTTGCCATCTCAGCCAGTTCATATTGTTGTGTGTGTGGTTTTTTTCCCCCTCAAAATAAACTTCAAAAGATGTAAAAGCACAAATAATGCTGTCTGAACTTTGGCACTGATTTCTGAAGCATGAAGTAGTAACTACACCTGTTGTACTGGCATGAGCAAGCTGCAGTTAATGCTCTGTGGTGTTGTTTTTTTGTTCTTTTTCAGGATAATAGTTCTGTCAGCTTTGCATTGACAAATATCTCTCAGTTTGTAGATGTCATTCCTTTCCACCTTCAGTCTTTATCAGCGAAAATAGAGAAGATTACATCAGAAGAAAAGTGTGCTGATTTTAAGAACTGCACCGTTATTCAGAGCCAAATAGGTAACATTTTTGAGTGATGGGAAAGGGGTGAGGAGACAAAGCTTTGACCATGTTCCCACGTGAGCCTAACCATGGTTCATTCAAAAATTTTATCTGCTGTGTCCAGTGTCCCATTCGATTCGTCCCCAGACGAATAAGTGTTAAAATAACGTTTTCCCCCTTGTCCCTCCATCATCCAAGGACAGGCTAATGGTGTGTCATATCTATAAGGCTTTGTCCCTAATTGCCATGAAGGGAAATGGGGTAACTAGCAGAGAAAGGACACAGAAAATGGCATCACTAAAGTCAGGATAGGGATCTGCGATGTTTTCCACACAGGATTGTTTTTTGCCAGTTCAATAATGGCATAGTGGGGTTACAGGAGAGAGCACCATGTGACATACCAGTGGGGAAAGGCCCTCGGTACGTGTTAATCTTCAGAAGATAATGTTCCCACAATGGAATATGGCAGAGTTCCCCAACGTTTCCAGCTTTGCGGACCGGCGGGATGGGTGGGAGAGAGGATGGTTCCAGTGGTGGGATTCAAATAATTTAATTGGTTCTCTGCCTTAATGACCATTTTAAGTATAAAAAAAACGGAATACCGAAACTAGAGAGATGAAGCATCTATTCCTGAAATTACCTCAGAGAAGCACCACCTAGTTTTTGCCTGAGTGACATGATCGAAGGCGCCGCATCTCCATTTGGTTTCCGTCGCTCCTTTCTTGGACATTTGTGGAGGGTTTTTTTTCCTGCCTGGAAGGAAGTTGAACGAAAACCAGACGTGTTCCGGAAAACACAGATTTATCATAACCGGTTCGCCAAACTCAACAAAAAAATTAGGTATCGGTTCTTCCGAACCGGTGTGAACCGACTGAATCCCACCACTGGACGATTCCACACAAGCGGCTAGCAAGCGTGTGTTTATGTGTGCAGCTCCATTTGCATGAGTAATGTGCATAAGCGCCTGACACTCCCTTAAATGGAGAGCACAAATGCGCACTTACCTGCTGCTCGCCGGCCGTTTCCATGGCTGGTTGCAGCCCCATCATGGCCCACTATTGGGCTGTGGCCCACAGGTTGGAGACTCTTGGAACATAGTCTACCATGTCAGCCTGCCCCAACCTGGTGCCCTCTGGACTTTAAATCCGACATTGATTGGGGCCAGATTATGTACAACATCTCAAGAATTCATCTCAACATCTCAGTACAGATAGTCCTCGACTTACGATCACAATTGAGCCCAAAATTTATGTTGCTAAGTGAAACATTTGTTAAGTGAATTTTGCCCCATTTTACGACTTTTTGACACAGTTGTTAAGTGAATCATTACAGTTGTTAGTAACATTGTTATTAAGTGAATCTGGCTTCCCCGTTGCTTGTCAGAAGGTCACAAAGCTGATCACATGACCCCAGGACACTTCAACTGTCATAAATATGAACCAGTCGCCAAAGCATCCTAATTTTGATCACGTGACCAAGGGGATGCTGCAACAGTCATTTAGTATGAAAAACGGTCATAAGTCACTTTTTTCAATACTGTTGTAACTTTGAATGGTCACTAAATGAACTGTTGTAAGTCGAGGACTATCTGTATCCTGTTCCTTAGTGGCTACAGTCACAGCATCCCTGCAGATGACACTCACAAAGTACCATTTTGAAGCACCATGAAAACTTCATTGTCCTAAAGATAGCTGTGGATTCTCTTGGCATGGGTCAGGCCCAAATGCAACAAAGACACATGGGGACTCCTTCAAGTCATACTCTATATTGTTTCATATCTTGGACAAAACCTTGTCAGACTGAGGATTCTACAATCTGCATCTACAATATACTCTGTGAACTATTAAAGAGGGACTGTCTTCTCTCACACATGATATTTGGGCTAAGCTGCCTCTTAACTCTTCTGGAACGCAGCCTCTCCCTCGTGAGGGAGCCATCTCCTCATTACTTTACATCACATATGATTTTGCAATATTGGAAATGGCAGCTCACAGATGCTACCAAAATTGCCAAAGAGAAGATTGATACCAAACTGGATGGAAGGCCTTTCCAATTTGGAGCAGGCCCTAATTATAGTAATATTCTGTAGCTGACCTGGAATTCTGTATCTCTGATTCAGTCATTGTGAACTTCACAGGCTGTACTTAGTTCCAGCTGTTCTTCTGGGACACGCTTTAATCTCTCTTTCTATCCCGCCCTTTTATCTTGTGCTTCTTAAGGCACAGCTATGTTTTTCTTAACTCACTCTGATTTCTACAGGAAGTAGAGACTCTAATAATTCTCAGCAACTATACTAAAATTCTTATTTCTTTTTGTAAATGATTTGTTTGTTAATCTTATCAAGGAATGTCACCACCACAATCACGCAGCTGGCAAGGAAAAATGTCAGCAAGGAGCAACAACTAGTATCCAAGCTTTAAAATCAGAAAAACAACGTTAAACCTTCCAAATCTGTTCATAGTTGGATACCATGGAATAAAGAATGCCTGGGATACATTGAAATCCTTTGAGGAAGAAGTCCATAATTTATCTCAAGTTGCCACCACCCAAACTCTTTTATTAACCGGATATAAAAGAGGGATTTCTCCATGATAATTTAACAATGTAGAAACAGTAAACAGTTACAATTAGATATGCTACATTACTTCTCTATCCCTTTTTACAAGACCCATTGCAGTGTCACATATCTTCAGGCAGGTCAACCAGTAGAACGTGTGGTGCAAAATGTGACTCATTGGGTAATTTATATAATGAATAAGAATAAGCTAAAATGCTGGGCAGTTTGTGGGTCAGCACATCGGGGAAGCCCAGCTGTTGTCTTAGCCCCATGTTTCTCAACCTTTGTGACTTTCAGAGGTATGGATTTCAACTCCCAGAATTCTCTTGCTGGCTGGGGAATTCTGGGAACTGAAGTCCACACCTCTGAATATCACCAAGGTTGAGAAACACTGCGTTAGCATGTTTTGGGAGTACTACCATCATGTTAAAGCCATAATATGATTGATTGATTCTGGCATGGCAATGTAGCCAATAAGTTTTATGAACGGGTTGAAAATTTAGCATGTGTATGTACCCAGCCATTGTGTCTTTCCTCTGAATATCATTTACTCTCTGCTCCACCCTCCCCACCCCTTTGTTACCAGCTGGCATTTAATCTGCCCCTATAGGTCAGTCTCTCTCTGTACTACAGAATCTTCTAAGTTACCCATCAACACTTCTGATTGGAAGCTAGAGAAGAAACAGTCATCTCAGCCAATCTCCCACAAAAGAACTTACTGGTGGTTACTTCTTCCAGCTATCTTGGTCTGTCTTATCTTCAGTTTATCGAAAAAATGCCAGGTAAACTCTTAATAAGAAACAATTTCGGGTAAAAATGCAACACAACAGCTACATGTGAAACAGCCTGAGACTCTACCTCTACAGAACAGATATTGTCATGGAAAGATTTGGATAAAGAGATAGAACATGGGTGTCAAACTTGATAGATGTGATGTATCGTACTGTACCACAATGTTTTTTGCCTTCGCGGAGCTGGGGTGGGGCGTAGTCTGTGCGTGATGCATCCAGCCCGCAGGCCATCAGTTTGACACCCCTAAGATAGAATCAGGTCTATAGATGATATTTAATTGGATGGATTCCTGATCCCCCAGAAGACAGAAATAAAATTCTCAAATGTTCTTTGAGAGAGTGGAGCTATGGACTACAAGTAACAGAATGAACTTTATTAGAGATACATACAAATTTCCTCACTCAGGAAACATAATTCACATATAGGGGATTGATAATTGTATTTGTGCAAAAGATCTTGGAATAATAGCTTATTGCAAAGTGAATATGGGTCCATACTGTCATACAGCAGCAAAGAAGGCAGATTCGGTTTTAGACTGTATCAAAAGTACCATTTCCAAAATAGAGAGCATTATTCCTTTCTTGCAATGAACCACATACTATCTTTCTACTGCATTAACATATCTTGATATTTGCCTGTTTCCCCATCCCTTACAAACATACATACATTTACAGCATTTGCTTCCTCTACATTTTTACCATATGTGCATAATACATAAATATTAGAGATAACTGTAATTTGAGAAGCCTCCCCCTTTCAGGCATTTCATAACTCTGTTAAAACAACACAATTCAACCTTGCTTTAACTAGGATTGACTATATATGGTGTCCATGTGGAGGAATTCTATTAATTGCACATACAGTATTCTTTTGTTTTTATTCTGCATTTTTACTCTGTTAGAGGGTGACCCGAAGCTTGCCAATTGGGGGAGGTTATAAAAACAGTGAACTAAACTGGATTGCAGCAGAATATAACTAAAAACCATCATAATCCTCTTGTTTGCTTCATTTTCCCTGCCAAATACAAAACAGTGAAGACAAAGGATGTGTTCTAAGTTATCGGTTTCCTTCTTAGGCATTTAATTGGGTATTTTAAATGGTACATAAATAGGGCTTATCTCTATGGCTGATGTGGTTGAATGGCAAGCTTCCAAGATATCCCTTGCATTTTTAAAAGATATCTCCTCCAAAGCCAGATAAGCAGCAGCAGATAAATAATTAGATAGGAAATAATATTCTAATCAAAGATCAAGGAAGAAGCCACACCCCCATAATATCCATACATAAATGGATATTAGCCCATTAACTAGTGAAGTAGTCCTCCATTTATGTCCACAATTGGGGCCAAACGTACTATCGCTAAGCAAGGTGGCTCTTAAGTGAGTTGTGCCCAATTTTATGATTTTTTTGCCACAGTTGCAAAGTGAATCATGCAGTCATTAAGTGAATCCGTGATTGACTTTGCTTGTCAAAAGCCAGCTGGAAAGGTTGCAAATGACGGATCAGATGACCCCGGGTGGCTACTGCCTGAATTTTAATCATGTGACCATGGAGATGCTGCAGTGGTCCTGAGGATCAGTCATAAGTCATTTTTTTTCCTTGTTGTTGTGACTTAAGATGCTAAATAAATGGTTGTAAGTCAAGGACTACCTATATATTTATAATGCTCCATATCTTGCATTTGACTAAGCCAGGGGTAGGCAACCTTGGCTCCTTTATGACTCGTGGACCTCAACTCCCAGAATTCCTGAGCCAGCATGGCTGGCTCAGGAATTCTGGGAGTTGAAGTCCACAAGTCATAAAAGAGCCAAGGTTGCCTACCCCTGGACTAAGCAATCTCATGAGCGAATATCCCTCCATAGGAAATTAAATTATGATGCTCCTCAAAATTTAATACATCAGAAAAAACACTAGACATGTTGTGTGCTTTTTCTCTAAGAAAAGCAAAAGGTGTGGGGGGGGGGGTTGTTTAGAAAAGCGGGAAAAATCTGGGCTTAAAAGTCATAGAATCAAGTCAGCCAGAACTCTCCTGGCTGACATTTTATCCAGGTGCAGAGAATATGAGACCTCTCCTGCCTCTTACTAATGCTGTGGATCCATGTTTCTCAACCTTAGCAACTTTTAAGATGTGTGAGCTTCAACTCCCAGAATATCTGGGAGGAATTCTGGGAGTTGAGATCCACACATCTTAAAGTTGCTAAGGTTGAGAAACACTGCTGTAGCTATGTGCCTGACAGATTGTATCTGCCCCACGTTTTCTTCTCCTCCATACATTTTCTCTTTCTTGTTTTTTTATCTTTTCAGTGGTCCTCTTCAAGTGCAATTTAAAAGTACCACCTCCCCGCGGCATGGGATCTAACCTCAACATCACAACATCTTAGAGCCTGCTCTATCCCACTCCTAGCCTTTATCTTGAAGGACTAACCTGGCACCATCTGTCAGAGGGGGCGCTGCCAAGAAGGATATCAGTTCTGACTCCCACCCCTTGGTAGATGCTTGCATCTTTCTTTTTTGTAATGTATAGATGGTCCTCAACGTACGACTGCAATTGGGACCAGAATTTCTGTTGCTAAGGAAGATGGATGTTAAGTGAATTGTGCCTGATTTTACATTCTTTTTTTTTGCCATGGTTGTTAAGCAAATTACTGTTCTTAAGTGAGTCATGCAGTTGTTAAGCAAATCCAGCTTCCCCCATTAACTTGCATGCCAAAAGCCAGCTGGAAAGGTTACCAATGGTGACTGCATGCTGCACCCATCTTAAATACATATTTGTTGCCAAGCACCTAAATCTTGATCTCGTGACCATGGGGATGCTGCGATGGACTTAAGTGCAAGAATTGGTTGTAAGACTTTCAGTGCCGTTGTAACTTTGAATGGTTGTTAAACGAATGGTTTTAATTTGTGCTTACGCATATGTGCTGTATGTGCTTACGTAAAAAGGAGAGACAGAGAGATGGTTAATACATAAGTTTTTTTATTTTGTATAAATAAAAGCAAATATTTAGTAACCACATGAATGTTCCACAAAGAGGAACTTTCTGGTGCATTTTTATTTAATGTGAGCAGCTAACATGTATTGGTCTCTTATCAGAATCAAGCAATAGACAGCCTCTCTAGAATCATCTGTGGACAGCAAAGTCCAGCCTCTGAGACTTTCACATGTGTGGACTTCTCACCTTCATTAACTTAATGTTAATGTATGGACTTCAACTCCCAGAATTCCTCAGCTAGTAGGGAATTCTGGGAGTTGACGTCCATACATCTTAATGTTGCTGAGGTTGAGAAACACACTCTGACGTAACATCTTTAGGCAGCTCGGGATTCCCTGACTCATGCTAATATGCACATCTTGAAGGGCACTAGAGCTATTTGCTTTGGACTAGACCAGGGGTACGAAGCAGCTTGGAAACCTCTCCCTTTCCCCCCCTCAGCATGGCTGGCTCAGGAATTCTGGGAGTTGAAGTCCACGAGTCATAAAAGAGCCAAGGTTGTCTACTCCTGGACTAGACAATTCAAACCAGATAGGACAGTGATGGCGAACCTTTTAGAGACCGAGTGCCCAAACTGCAACCCAAAACCCACTTATGCATCGTCGGGTGCTGGGTGGGTGTGGCCCATTGGCTGGGTGTGGCCCATTGGGTGGGCGTGGCTGCGGTGGGAACGGCAGACTGGGACTAAAAAGTTCAATCAATCAATTCCAACTTTGCAAGATCTTTTTTTTCCCGCGAGAAGTTGAAATTAACTGATTGACTGAACCTTTTTGTTTTGTACATGGTGGCAGAGGCCTAAAGCGAAAAGGTTTTATAAAACCCAGCTGAAGGCCTAGGACTGGGGCGATGGCGCGCGTGCCCACAGAGAGGGCTCTGAGTGCCGCCTCTGGCACCCGTGCCATAGGTTCGCCACCACTGAGATAGGAGAAAAGTCAGAGTTTGTGTATCATTGTACTGTCACCTAGTGATCACTCAGAATGCGCAGCCCAGATCTGGTAGCCGTGTTCATCTCACTGCTGACCACTTTTTATAAAGAAGGTGAAAGGATGGTGAAGGATAACAAAAACAATAATAAATAAATACATTTGCAAATCATGGACACAGGACACTGCAAAACACCATAAATATGGGTTGGTTGCCAAGCACCCAAAAGGAGATCACTTGACTGGAGGGGGGGAGCAGCTTTCAGAATTTTGAATCTGAGTATCTTTTTTTTGGGATCCATTGGAACTGATCGCTAAGCGACCAGTCATAAGTGGAGGACTTCCTACAGTTACAAAATGCCTTTTAAATGCAATTCCTAGTTAAGGAAGAAGCACTTGTATCCATCAGAAATGCATTCCTACAAGGTGATTAATATGTGTCATAATGTTGATGTCAACTCTTAGCAATCACATAGATAGATTTTCTTCCTGATGATCAGTCCCTAATTTGGTCCTTCAGACTTTCCAGTAGTTCTCCCATCACCATTGTACCCAAGTCCACCCACCTTGCTGCTGGTCGCCCTTTTCTCTTTTCTTCCATCCTAAAAGTTATCCATGTTGATATTCATTATAATTTCCATGGAAAAGGAAATTTGATTCCAGTCATTCATTCATCATAATTTAAAGAGCCTTTTCCTTCGGGAGAACCAGGGCTTTTTTTGTCATAGAACGCCCAGAACGGAGTTCCGGCACCTTTTTTGGATGGAACCTTGTAGGGTAGGCAAGGCGGGTTGTATAACGTGTGTGAGTTCCGGCACCTTTATTTTATTTTATTTTTTAGAAAAAAAGCACTGGGGAGAACAACCTCCAACTGAAATTCCCTATAGCAAAAAACTGTCCAATTTTCCATGGCAGAAAGACCACAGATTAAACCTGAGCTCTATCTTTCTTCACCTCAAGACGTACTGCTGGAAAAAGCTTTCCTGTTTATTCCTGCCAATTTGGTACAATGACTCATTCATTTTCTGTCCCAAGTCTTCATCCATATAATTAATGTCAGATAACAACTAGAATTTGGATTTTCTCAACCACAGTTGATTTGGCTGTGGTTGAAAGTTGTTCTGAATAAATTTTAGGAATGTCTAGAAAATTGAGTGATGGAGTTATCTAATAAGCTCTTTGATAGAAAATCATCTCCTTTCTCAGCTTGTTTCCCAGTCTACCTCTGTAATGATATGTATGAATGACCTTGAGAGCCACACTCTACATAGTGGTCTGATAGACAAATCTGAATCTAAAGGAGGGATTGGGTTGGAGAAAGCATCTCAGATGCTCCCTAGTTTTGGGGAAAATAAAAGTTAAGGGTGGGAAGAGGTCCTTTCAAACTTGCAAGATTCTGTTAGTTTCCTCTTATAATAAAAGTAGTGTTAGGAATCGCAGTTAGTGCTTCTTGTGAAGCCAGGCTAAGATTTGCTGAGCAAATAACTGGTTAATCTGCTTATGAAATTGCATGATAAATTGGACCTAATATCTTGCATGAGTCAGAACTCAAGGAAATGTTTATGTTTGTTTATGTTTATTATATTTATATCCCGCCCTTCTCCTTGCGGACTCAGGGCGGCTAACAGCCAGATAAAACAACTACAAAAATACAAAATGCTACAATTAAAAACATAATTAAAAGACAATATTAACATTTGGCCAAATTAATTTAAAATTATTTTAAAACCCCGCTAAAAATTTCCCCTAGGCCAG
>NW_015386395.1:2254818-2276914 GCF_001527695.2 Protobothrops mucrosquamatus
GGCCATGCCTGCGCGATGGGGGAATCGCGCAGGGCCAGCAGTTCCTTCCTGGAATACAGTCCAGTTCACATCAGGAAGTCCAGCAGCAGAGTAGGGGAGGGGGGAAAGTCCTCGTGATGGTAATCCTAGTCAGGGGCTTAGATGGATAACGAGAAAGCAGCAACAGTTTATTGTTCGTATTGACCCCCATGGGGGGGGGGGGAAATTGCAAAGTCAGAGTCAGCCAGGCCCCAACCGCACAAGCCTCCAGGTCCATGCCAGGCCCCAACCGCACAAGCCTCCAAGTCCACGCCGGGCCCACACCAACTCCACAGAGGCCGGCCGCAAGATCTTCTACTGGAGGGCCTTAAACCCAAAAGCAGCCCTCCCCCGGTCCTCAGCCTCCATGGGGCGTGGGCCCAGGCGTTCACGTTCGTCTGGCACTCACCGCCAAGCCCTAGGTCCTCCACCAGGCCGCGTTCCTCAGGCAAACTCCTCCTTTGGGCCGCGGCCGCGCCCGGCCGCGCCCGGGCCGCTAGACCAGGCCGCCAGGCCGCATCCTTCGCCTGGACTACCAGGCTGGACCGCCAGGCCGCCGGGCTAACTCCCCGCCGAGTCGCGTCTCCCACTGGGCCTTGTCCTTCACCCGGGCCGCTGTACCGCCCGGGCCGCTGTGCCGGTGTGCCATCTGGGCCGTTGTGCCGCTGGGCCGCATCCCCCTGGGCCGCTAGGTCGCTGGGCCGTTGGGCCGCTAGGCCGCCAGGCCGCTAGGCCGCAAATTTCCGCCGCGTCGAGATCTCTCCGAGCCGGGCCTCCACCCACGACTCCGCCCGTGGCTCCACCCCGCCACAGCCGGGTGGTCGCGCGGCCCGTTACCAGCCTTCTCCGCTTGCCAGCCTTCTCCTCTCACCGAACTCAAGGCCGCCGAGCACCCCCGACCCTCCGGAGGCTCCCCATCTCCGCCGAGGACCCCCGCGGAGCTACGGAGCCAAACCCAGTAGGTCCGCCATCAGCAATCAGCAATGGAGATGTTCTCTTAGCCATTTATGAAATGGAAAACATCTTTTGGCAGTGGAATTCTTTCAAATAGC
This sequence comes from Protobothrops mucrosquamatus, assembly GCF_001527695.2. Lineage (NCBI taxonomy): Eukaryota > Metazoa > Chordata > Lepidosauria > Squamata > Viperidae > Protobothrops > Protobothrops mucrosquamatus. The sequence goes on from NW_015386395.1 coordinate 2,255,889, forward strand.
CATTAAAAGGCAAAAAATTTACGGATCACTTGTATCTAGGCATTCTTTTTCGTTCAAGTTAAGGCAATACACATCACAATAACCGAAAAGGGAGAAAATTCACTGTCCCCTCCTACTTTACCAGCAAACATAATTTTCCTCATCCATTTCATGGCCATCTCTTTCATACTGCATTTTAACAAAACTAATCTTTTTTATGAATTTACGTTCACTGTTTTCTCCATCCAGCTATTGGGTTTATCTTCAGAAACAGGGTTTATGACACTCTCCCGTGACATTAGGGGTTGACTCTGTTAATTCTGCCCTGACCCCACCCTGTCCCATAACAGATTTACACATATAAGAGAATTCTCTGATACATCTCTAGCCAATTGTATCTTCACATCTTCCAGAGAAAAATGGCTTTCTCGGGACAACATCTGCATTTCCTGAGAAGTTTCATCTTTTGATTAGCTCAAGAGTTTAATAACCTAAATTTCCTGCCTTTGGAAAATGCCAGACATTGACTGACAACCTGAAATCGTTCATAATGTCTTTTGTTAGGCAGCTGATTGGGGTGGGCTTAAACCATCTGGTCAGTTTGTAGGCTTAGCTTATGGATTCTTAAACCTTTTGCCATCAGAACTTTAATCTTAATGAATACAACTGCACTAAGTATCCAAACACCAAAATGAACACAAATGAACAATGGAAATAGTACAACGAAACTTTGGAAAAAGTATAGTATTTATTTGTAACAATATAACTGAAAGGATCTCCACACCACTCCTTCACTCTTTGCACTAAAGCAGGTACACCTTAGCTCTACAATATGACAAACAACTCTTGCAAAGTTTTAGATGAGAGTTTTTCAGTAATTAAGATGCAGTAAAAAGTAAGACATTAATTTGCAGAAGGGGTGAATTACACTTGTTTTGTGCTTTGGTTTAAACCAGTGGTTCTCAACCTTTTTAATGCCGCCACCCCCAACCAGTCGTAAGTCGAGGACTAAACTGGTCGTAAGTTGAGGACTAAACCGGTCGTAAGTCAAGGACAATCCAACCGGTTGTAAGTCGAGGACTTTCCCTGCCCGGGAGCGCCACACATGCATGGTTCCGCCCCCTGCGCCGGCTGAGGCGTAGCTGGCAAGCGGCAGAGACGGAGCAGGCCGACCACCAGCTGGCCCAGCTCAAGGGAGGTAAGGCACCCGCCGGAAAAGGGGAAAAAAATGGCGGACAGCCTTGCTTGGCGACCTCCGTGAAATGGTCGATCGACCCCAAATGGGGTCCCGACCCATAGGTTGAGAACCGCTGGTTTAAACGTAGCCCATGGGATTATATTTTAATGAAACCATTATAAAACTAGTTCATAACTTAAGCAAAGAGAAGAAACTAGCATTTTCCTCAATGGAAAGATTTCACCCAACATCAGTTTTCCCAAGCTGATGTCTTCAGATGTATTAGAGAACAGAGTCCACATTCACCACCATCAAGGCTTTGGGGACATTTCCTTTAGGGAAGACTGCCTTGCAGAGAGATGCCATCTTGGTGTCTAGACTTTGGTGGTGACATGTTTGAAGGAACTGCCTTCATGACTGATTATGTGCTGTCAACTCTTACTGACCACATTGATCAATTTTGTCCAGAATAAATCTGTGTCCACCCTGGTCATTCAGGTCTTGTATACTTATTGCCAAAATAATTGAATCCATACACCATGTTATCCTCTTCTTCTCCTCATTCCTTCCACCTTTCCCAGCATTATAGCCTTCTCCAGAGAGCTAGATTATCCTGAAGTAGGATAATTTGAGCCTGGTCATTTGTGCCGCCAGTGAGAACTCGGGGTTGAATTGCTTTAAGGATTACACACTGGCTATTGCCCTCTATAATCATCTTTGAAATGTCATGTTTGAGGACAGGAACAAGCCCAGATAAAGCCTGAATTCCCATGCTTTGCAAGTCGGGCTTGTACATAGTTTCCTCTACATCTTCAATAAGAGGTCATCTGAAGCACCAATTTGCTGGTTCCTATCACCACAACATAGTTTTTTCTTAATATAGGTTCATTGAGATTAGTCAAACATGACCCTTCCTTTCTTCCTTCCTCTTCCTTCCTTCCTTCCTTCCTTCCTTCCTTCCTTCCTTCCTTCCTTCCTTCCTTCCTTCCTTCCTTCCTTCCTTCCTTCCTCAGTTGAAATTGCCAAGAATTCTAAGAGTTCTCTCAGTTTCCCCTTCTAGTCTAAGTGAAAGAAAGAATGGTTAAACTGAAGCATTTTTTTGTTCTCACCATTCCAGGAGTGGACATGCCAGATGGGACAGTGTCAAGTACAAATGGGTGTCATAAAAAAGGTCAGTCAATGGAAAACATGTTCTTATAAAAAGCAAAGTAATTGACACATGCTCTCCCAGAAGGAATGGGAGGAGTGAAGAAACAACGGGATCTATCAGTCAGGCACCATCGTGACCACATCCAGACAGCACACTGGTTGCCAAAGCTGAAACCCAGAGAGTAAATTCTTAAACCGGTTTCATTTCCAAAGGATTTCATCGAGGGAGACCAGGAGTTTGAGGCTTTCCTGTGGCAGAACCCCATGAAGGAGAATAGTTGGTGATATTACCAGTTGTAAAAGAGCAGGACAGGTGATACTGCAAATGCCCCTTTAGGTTAGGAGCTGCATTTTCTTGTGGTTATCTCTAGCAATGCAGCAATTGTTTTTGTCTGGAAAGAGAGTTTGGTCTAAAGTTTATCTATCTGTTGGGAGTTTAGCAATGGAATCGATGGAACAGTGGCCAGGAACACTCCAGCATATTACTTCCAATACAGTGCCAAAGTGGGTTACATCCATATGAAGGGAGGAGGAGAAGGGGAGGGAGGGGGAGGAGGAGAGGAGGGGTAGAGGGGAGGAGAGAGAGAGGGGGAGGGGGAGGAGNAAGGGGAGAAGGGGGAGGGAGGGGGAAGAGGAGGGGAGGGGGAGGGGAGGGAGGGAGGGAGGAGGAGAAGGGATGGACGAGATTGACAGGAAATATGGGAGGGAAAGAGATACAGGTACTCCTTGACTTAAAACCATTCATTTAGTGACTTCAAAGTTTGAAGTTATCCCAGTCCTGAAAAGGGCTGCTTACAACCAGTTCTCCCATGCAGCATCCCCATGGTCACATGATCAAAAGTCAGATGCTTGCAATTGGCATGTATTTATGATGATTATATCTTCCTGGTGTGGTGTGATCACCTTTTGTGACCTTCCCAGCTGGCTCCCAACAAGCAAAGTCAACGGGGGAGACTGTGTTCATTTAACGACCAAGTGACTCATTTAACAACTACAGTGATTTGGTTAACTTAAAATCCAAGGTGACTCATTTAACAAGTGCCTTACTTAGCAATGGAACCCCTGGTCCTGACTGTGTTTGTAAATCAAGGACCACCTGCATACAAGTACGCTCTATAGCTACACATATATTCTATTAGCCTAATTTAGGAAGATGGATTGTTTTCATCACTGTTGGGAGCCCTACATGGATCTGAAAATTCATCATTCTTCCTTCCAACCACCCTTAGCCAGATTATTCCAGATTGAGACATACATTGAATATAATAAGGGAAGGAGTAGAGGAAAGGGGAGCTTCTAGAGAGGAGCTGGACCTCATATGAGATTTCCAAGGTTGGCTGGAGACAGGCATTCCAGTTTCACAGGGCTTCGTGGCAGCTCCTTGGGGTCAGGTCCTGACTCAGGTTTAGCAGGTTCCTCTGGTGACGTTTCAAGTCCAGGAGAGGGTTGTTTGAGATCTGGGACCGAGAGGACCTGCAGTGGTTTAAGTTGGATTTGTGTTGGAGTTGGGTAGACATGAGCATCTGTTTCATGGAAGAACCAGTCATAATTCTGGGGTCTGTCCAGGGAGAGAGCTGAGAAGAAAAGAAGAGAGCTGGAAGTTAAAGGAATATGTGTACTGTAGTCTATATCAGTTTATCATTCCAAGTCTGGAGTGGTTGGGGCATTTGAAACGTTCAGTACCTGATATGGGTTCTCTTCCAAAATGGCTGTTGGGTGGACTTTCCCATTCACGAAACTGTTGCCATGGAAGGCATGATTATATGAGAATGTTACTTGAGGCCCTTCCTAGATCTTCTTCCATCCTATTTATTTACACAATGTGATGATTGTTGTCTAATGATCCATCTAGGCACTCCTACCATCTCAAATGAATAAGGCATCGCCCAGTAAAATGCTTCTCTATTATGGAATAGGACAACTCAACCTAGCCATCTTGCTGCGGCCAACCCAGCACCACCATCTCACTGTGGCCATCTTGCCATGACCAACTTGCCACAAGACAACTCACTGTGGCCAACTTGCTTTGGGACAATTTGCTGCAGAACAATCCACGCAGGATAATTCAATGCAATAAATGCCATCTGCCACTGTTTCTTCTACATTATTTCCATTTGACAAAAATGGAAATAATGTAGAAGAAACAGTGATGGATAACATTTATTGTGTTGAGTTATCCACATGGAATTGTCCACGTTGAGTTGTGCCATGGCAAGTTGGCCACAGTGAGTTGTCCCATGGAGAGTTGGCCATGGCAAAATGGCCATGTGAGTTGGCCACGGCAAGTTGTCCTAGACCTGTCTATTATGATACCCTAATGCTTATAATGTTTGTTTGGCATCATTTGGCACCTACATTAATGTATTTTTGGTACTGGCAAAGACCTTTTTCAATTTACAAGATGTGGTACAGAAACATTCTTATGACCTTAGTTTCATTCCTATGTCTATGACTGGATGTTTTAATTGTACAGTAGTCCTCTATGGAGATTCTCAGTCATCCAGGTCATGGTTGTTCCAAAGATGCTTTTTCAGCAGGCAACTGGACTTTCTTGTTTTTTCTTTGAAGACATTTCGCTTCTCATCCAAGAAGCTTCTTCAGGTCTTGACTGGATGGTGGGAAATGGAAGAATTTACATTTTTTGCAGACAGCTAGTCATTTGCATTTTTTTAGAGAATTGTTGAGGTGCAGGAGTATGAACAGATTTCCAGAAAATATTGCAGACTACGGGAACCATTTGCGCTTCTGTTTGAGATGCAGAGAACACAGACTCATCCTCAACAGCTTGTGCATGTCTTCAACAATAAAGGGACACAAGGCAGAAAACATCCTGCAGCTAAGAAGGCTCCACACACATTTGCACTACTCCGGTGACCCTGAGGACACAGGTAAACCTCCAAATCGCCTCAACAACTCTCTAAAAGAATGCAAATGACCAGCTGTCTGCAAGGAGTATAAATCCTTCCATTCCCCACCATCCAGTCAGAGCTGAAGAAGCTTCTTGGATGAGAAGTGAGACGTCTTCAAAGAAAAAACAAGAAAGTCCAGTTGCCTCCTGAAAAAGCACCTTTGGGACTAACATAGTCCCCCCTTAACAACAGTAATCATGAATTTCCACCACTAAGCGATGTCATAAGCGGGATGTCATGTGACTGCATTGCTTGTGACAGCAATCCCAGCACTCCCCTTTACCATTGTTAAGCAAGGATCACAAGTTATTAAACAAGTCCCAGGCAACTTGCAAGCAGGCTGGCAGGCAGGTAGGCAGCTGCTGCTGGGCAGAAAAGGGTGCGCAGGTGGCTGGCAAGCCACGGCATGAGCATGGCAGGGTGGTTCCTGCCAGGCAAGGAAACATATGAGAGATTTACCACCGTGACCTGTGACCTTCGTTGCTGACTTCCCCATTGACTTTATTTGTGGGAAGCCAACAGGGAAGGTCATAAGTGTTGATCACATGACTGTGGGATGCTGCAAGTGTTGTGAACACGAGTCAATTGTCAAGTGCCTAGATAAAGGTCACATGACCTTGATCAACTTGAGGACCAGTCATAAGTACCACTCATTCAGCACTGTCATAACTTTGAATGGTTGTTGAACAAGTGGTCATTAAAAGTCTATGCAGATAGTCATCCAGGTTATGGTTGTCCCAAAGGTGCTTTTCCCAAAAGACAACTGTACTTCCTTGGGTTTTTGTTTGAAAATATTTTGGTTCTCATCCAAGAAGCTTCTTCAATTCTGAACTTCTTGAATGGGAAGCAAAATGTTTTCAACCAAAAAAACAAGAAAGTCCAGTTGGCTTTTGGAAAAAAATAACTGGTGATTAAAAGAGGAAGACTTGTAGATCCTTCCTCCCCACCACCACCATTTTTTTTCAACCAAAGGCTTGAAAAACTGATGAAGCAGAAGAAAGAAGTCTGTATCTCATCCTGGGAGCAAATACAGGGGAAGGATATTGGCAGTGCCCTCTAAGTGACCCTTCCCCTCCCAAAGGACCTGGGGAGCAGGTTTACCAGGGTCATCAAATGCCTCCTCATCCAAGCGATGATGTGTGAATGGTTCTTTCTTGGTTCCTCGACTGTGGGCACAATAGATTCCAACGAAAACACACAGCAATATACCACAGACCCAGAGGAACAGAGCTATGGTGTTCTTGGACATTCCTTGAGTTTCCCCAGCTTGACCTTTACAGGAAAAAAAAATGCCTGAGTTCACATACAATATACCACACTAGGAAAACAATGAGCTCGGTTTATACAGGTAGTCCTTGATTTACAACCACAATTGAGTCCCAAATTTATGTTGCTAAGTGAAACATTTGCTAAGTGAGTTTTGCCCCATTTTATGACCTTTCTTGCCGCAGTTCTTAAGTGAATCACTGCAGTTGTTAAGTTGGTAACGCAGTTGTTAAATGAATCTGGCTTCCCCATTGACTTTGCTTTTCAGAAGTTCGCAAAAGGGGAACGCATGACCCCAGGACGCTACAATGGTCATAAATACTTTGTTTACTCTCCAAATAAGACCTATTCAGAAAATAAGACCTAGCTTGATTTTTACACCTGTGCCTAATATAAGGCCTACCCTCAAAATAAGCCCTAGTTTTGGGGCAAGGTGCATGGGTAAAAATCAAGCTAGGGCGGGGGTGGGGAGGTGCAGCTATCCCACACACCTCGCATCTACTTACCTTAGGACCACTACAGCCAGGCCTCCCACGCTCCGATACCTGCACTGCTGCCCGAGTTCTTCTCAGCCACTTGCGGCTGCATGCCACATGGTGCATCGTGCCGGTGCCGCCACTGCAGCAGTACACCGCATGGCTCGTTTCACCAATTGCACTGGTGCTGCCTCTTGTGGCAGGAGGCTGCATGGCTCGTGTCAATTGCGCTGAGGCTGCCGCTTGCAATGCGCCACATGGTATGTGGCCACAAGCAGTCACAGAAGAACTCAGGCAGCAGTGCAACAGGTGTTGGGGCATGGGAGGTCTGGCTGCAGCGGTCCTAAGATAAACGGGTAAGATGTCCCCCGAAAATAAGGAGGCAAAACAAGTATAATTTTCAGGGAAACAAGGTATGAACCAGTTGAATTTTAATCACATGACCAAGAGATGCTGAAATGGTTGTAAGCGTGAAAAACAGTCGTAAGTCCCTTTTGTCAGTGCCATTGTAACTTTGAACAGTCACTAAATGAACTGTTGTAAGTTGAGGGCTACCTGTAATGCTTCAACATGTTAAGGAACCCAGTCGTTGCTCCCCTACGTTGGCTGAAGGTACGATGTGATTGCTTTGGGCATGGTGGTCTTTGGAGCAATCCTATTTTATTAACCTGGGTTTATAGCCAGAGAGTGTGCTGAGTACACATCGTGATGCAAGCTACTGTGGATTATGAGAAGGAAAAGTGATACTGAATTCTTATTTTTAGGCTGGACCATCTTCTAAACCAGAGATCCGCAATTATGGCCATTTTATCTTGTGGACTTCAACTCACAGAAATCCTGAGCCAGCCATGCTGACTCAGGAATTCTGGGAGTTGAATTCTAAACGTTCTAAACGTTCAAGCTCTCTCTGTATTATGGATAAACTAAATCTGGACCATTCAAGAATCCCAGATTCAACTGAACAAAAATTAGATTTCCCCCAAGGAACCTCCTTCCCAATTGCCCTTCACCTAGTGGTTTCAGCAGCGCCATTGCCACGCCCCGAGGTGCAGGCTGATTTTTTCCAGAATCTTCTTCCATGTTTAGGCCGGAAAGATTGAAACGAGCCCTCTCCTCTTCTTGAAACATCTCAGTCATGTTCAGCACCATATCCGCACGCCTAGCTGCAGCCTCCCACTCATAATTTCTTATAGGATCGTCCATATTTTGGTCAGAAAACCCAAAAGGACTATCCCCTTCTTCCTGGATCAATTCAGTATTCTCAGTCTGGGCGGTGGAGACGGAGGGTTGAGTCTGGTTCTGCTGAGGCAGGGATGAGTTGAGTGGGGATATGGTGACCGGACTGGGGTACAGGAGAGATTTGGGGTCTTGTGTGGATTCAGAGGACATTGGCGGCATAGATGACAGTGTGGTGGGGAGAGATGAAGAAGAGGAGTAAAGGGATGTGCTTGATTGCACATCAGCCCCTGCATAACTCAGACTTATAAGTAACAGTGGGCCAAGAGCAATCCAAGGTAGATTCATTTTCAGACAGACACCTCAGGAAATTTCTATCAAGAAAAATAAAAATACTTACAAATGCAATATCAGTCACACATTACATCTTCTAAAGCAGCAGTTCTCAACCTATGGGTTGCGACCCCATTTGGGGTCAATCGACCATTTCACAGGGGTCGCCAAGCAAGGCTGTCCGCCATTTTTCCCCCTTTTCCAGCGGGTGCCTTACCTCCCTTGAGCTGGGCCAGCTGGTGGTCGGCCTGCTCCGTCTCTGCCGCTTGCCAGCTACGCCTCGGCAGGCGCAGGGGGCGGAACCACGCATGCGCGGCGCTCCCGGGCAGGGAAAGTCCTCGACTTATGACCGGTTGGGTAGTCCTCGACTTACGACCGGTTTAGTTCTCGACTTACAACCGGTTTAGTCCTCGACTTACGACCGGTTGGGGGTCGCGGCATTAAAAAGGTTGAGAACCACTGTTCTAAAAGTTCTTGATCGAACACACAAATCCTTTGCTTACTCTTTTTCACACTTTTTCACACTGATGTGGTTTGCCACTCAATGGAAAGCTATAACTTGTTTCACTCAGCAATAATTACACAATTTCAGTCACCTATGTCCCTTGAATGTCATCGAGCAGCAACTTAAGGCATAAATACACTTCTCTGCAGTATCTCAGATGAATTCTTTTAAATGGCTAGTCCACCCATTCAGTCTGCAGCTGTTTTTCCTGGATTTCTGATTCTAAGTCTGCAAATGTTATCCCTAGACAAGCAACATCCATACAAAAATAACTGATATCAGCAATTGGACAGTGTTGAGCTTCGGGATTTAGTGACTATGATCTACAGTATATACTTCTGAAGATGCCAGCGACGATTGCCAGCAAAACAGCAGGAAATCTGTTGTCTAGAGCAGGGGTGGGCAACCTTGGCTTTTTTTATGATTTGCGGACTTCAGTACCCAGAATTCCTGAACCAGCCATGCTGACTCAGGAATTCTGGGAGTTGAAGTCCACAAGTCATAAAAGAGCCAAGGTTGCCTATCCCTGGTCTAAAGCAGGGGCGTCAAACTGCCGGCCTGCAGGCTGGACGCGTCATCTGGAAGCCGCACCCACCCCATTGCCAGCAGTGGCAAAACCATCCCAATACGTTGTGCGACGTCACGTGACATCGCAAGTTTGACATGTCTGGTCTAGAGTCTACTAGATGAGGGCTATCATGGTCTATGCAGATTCTCAGCCATCCACGTCATGATTGATAGGTGCTTTTTCAGGGGGCACCTAGACTTTCTTGTTTTTCTTTGAAAATGTTTTGCTTCTCATCCAAGAAGCTTCTTCAGCTCTGACTGGATGGTAGGAAATGGAAGGATTTATATTCCTTGCAGACAGCTGGTAATGGCTATCATTGAAGCTCAACACTGCCCAACAGATACTGGCTGTGAAAACCTATACAATATTAGCAATATTGGGAATCATACACTTTGTAAAGGCAGGGGGGAACAAACTTTGAAGGAAGAACTCCCACCACCTCACAATGATAGCCAAGGGTTGCTGATTGCTGGAGGAGGGCACAGGCAGAAAAACAGGAGGGAGGTGAAGAAATGAAGAAACTGGAATAGTGAACAGAAAACTCTTCATAGAATATCAAATACAGAGACATGTTTGTTCATCTTTTACATTAAGCAATGTGAATTTTAAACAGCCTACATTATCTTTCTCAACCTCTTACCTTCTAGAAATGTTGGATTTTGATTCCCAGACTTCTAGACCAAGAATACATAACTTTTTAAAGCAACAATTGACTTTGGATCCTTCTAGGGCAGTGGTGGCGAACCTATGGCACGGGTGCCAGAGACGGCACAGAGCCCTCTCTGTGGGCACTCGCGCCATCGCCCCAGTCCTAGGCCTTCAGCTGGGTTTTATAAAACCTTTTCGCTTTAGGCCTCCACCGCCATGTGCAAAAAAAAAAAAAGGTTCAATCAATCAGTCAATTTCAACTTTTCGCGGGGAAAAAAAAAGATCTTGCAAAGTTGGAATTGATTGATTGAACTTTTTAGTCCCACCCAGTCTGCTGTTACCACTGCAGCCATGCCCACCCAATGGGCCACACCCACCCAATGGGCCACACCCACCCAGCACCCGACAATGCATAAGTGGGTTTTGGGTTGCAGTTTGGGCACTCGATCTCTAAAAGGTTTGCCATCACTGTTCTAGGGTATGCCATTCAAGACTTTCCCTCCCCATTCCATGTTCTATTGATTTTTGTTCAAAGTGAAGTGGTATTTCTTGGTCACTGCGCATATTCAGTCTTCACTGAGCTTAAATTACTTTATGTTGCTGCAAAAATACATTTTTTCCCAACCCTACTGATATTTGTATTGCTACATAAGAATCCACACATTACTTGTGATTAGAATTTTGATTGGATGTAGGATTAAGCCAGTTGTTCTCTAAGGGGATTGTAATTATCTTTTTCTGTGATTGTGAGAAGAGATTTACAAATAATCTTTGCACTAGGAATTGAAATAATTGTACTGAAGATAAGCTTTATATCACTAACAATGGTTGGGTGATGCTATATAGATACTATAAATAGCTAGAATGGAATTGACTATCATTTGAAATTACAAGTCGCTGTCCTGATCAATGGCCAAGAATTACATGAAGTGAATAATTCTCCATCACTTCCACTAAACAGATGTGGCAATGAAGATATAAATGTAAGGGAAAAAAACTTACAATATTGGGGGGGATTGGATTCAATTAAAAAAAATAGAAGGGGGCTGAATTGGGTTTCTAAGGGTCTGACATTTTGTGCTGCCACCCAAAAAAATTGATATGAGGAGTGTGAAGATTGGAGTCTTAATCAATCTTCTACCTGTATACTTGTACATATATCATTATGAGTTGCCATGTATTTTCAAAGATGACCAGATTTCAATAACAAAACCTTAAAGTCTCTTAAAGAATTTGCATTCAAAACAAGCTGGCTAGCTAAATGCTGCATTATAGAATATCAGAGTTGGAAGGGATTTTAGTTTTCTGGTCCAAATCCCTGTTCAAGTGGAAAACCCTCTATATACCATTCCAGGCAAATGGTTGCCAATCTCTTCTTTAAAACCTCTCATGATGGTGCATCCACAGCTTCTGGTGATAAGCTGTTCCACTGGTTAATTGTTCTCACTGTCCAGAAATAACTCCTTAGTTCTAGGTTGGCTCTCTCCTTGATTAGTTTCCATCCATTACTTCTTATCCTGACCACAGATGCATTGGAGAATAAGTTGGCCCCCTCCTCTCTGTGGCAGCCTCTCAAATAGAAGACCACTATCATGTCACCCCTAGTCTTTTCTTCATTAGACTAGACATAACCAGTTTCTGCAACTGTTCATCATATACTTTAGCCTCCAGCCCCGTAATCATCTTTGCTGCTCTTCTCTGCACCCTTTCTAGAGTTTCAACATCTTTTTAATTCAAACGCCACTACCAGCAACACCTGGAAAATCCCTCTGGTTATGAAACCTTGCCTTTCACAAGAACTTCTGACAAGAGGTGATAACCCAGTCCTAGATACAAAAACAGGGCCCCAACTCCCCTGAGTAACAACAGTGACCTCAGAGTGGTTTATTGTTTACACAGCTTTCATCACCCGTTTCCTCCTGGCCATCATCGTGAACAAACTTTTCTATTTCTAAATGACTTTCAAAATCTAGATTTTTAGGGGATGCTATTGGAGAAGTTGAGTGTTAGTACAAAAAGCAAAGTGTTCTTTATGATTTTGTCTATTTGTGTATTGGAATGGCATACATTTTAATTTTCTCTCTCTTTATAGTCCACAGTTTCTCTGTGAGAACTGCTAGATTTCTCATCTATTAACCTTCAATTCCCTGCTGCAACTCTACAGAAGCAAAATCCTGTATCCACTCACCTCAGAATAAATCCCACTGAATTGAAATTACTTCTGCGTAGATCAACATCAGATTATGTGAATCAGTGTCTCCCTTTTGATGGATTTCATTTTTTCGAACTATAAAACTGTAGCTCATAGGAATTTTTTTTTCCCTTCTAAAAGCCACATAGTCTAGATGTGACGAACGAGGTATAAAGAATTTCTAAATATTCAAAACTCTACCACTATTCTAAAATATATAATTTTATAAATAAATTTGTGTTTTATGCATACATATATATCATCACCATCACCATCATTTTAGCCGTTGTCTATCCATTGCAGGATGAAGGCCTCTCTTGCATGTTTCCAACCAATATGGTCCTGAGCTTTTATTATTATTATTATTATTTGTAAATATTTTAATTAGCCTTTTTCATATTAAAAAATGAGCCATTATAAAGTTTTGGGAGTTCTATTTATAACATTAGTTTCAGATCTTCCATCCGCTTTATTTTTTTATAGTCACAAATCCATAATATTTTATCAGCAACATATTGTCTGGGTTACAATGTTTAGCTTACTAATACATGTTAAACTCCTTTCTCTCTACCTCATTTTTCTAGTCATTGATAAAATGTATCCCACGTTCTAAAGTAATTCTGAATCTTTTTTCTCTTTCATTTTTAGTGTCAATCTGTCCATTTCTGCAGAATCTAAATTTTTCTTAATTATCTCTTCTTCCGCTGGTAATTCTTCATCCTTTCAATGTTGAGCAAATACAAATCCTGCACTCTCTTATACATACATACATACATACATACATACATACATACATACATACATACATACGGTACTTTTTTTTTAAATAGTCTAACCAAAACTCAAAAACTAACTTGACTATACAGGAAGAGTTCGGCATATCTGCATAGTTGCTAAAAGGATATGTTGAAAGGCAGAAACACACAAAAAGAGCTGACAATGTACTTACCCTCCAATAGAGGTTGGGTTTCTGATATGACCACTTGCCTAAGGAAAAGAAATTGATCCAGGTAACCTAAAAGAAACAATTTGCAGCCAGGTAGTAAAGCAGGAAAGGTTTGCAGCCAGGTAAAAAATCATGAACGGAAAAGAAAAAAAAAGCTCCACCCCCATTTTACCAAGCTCCCCTTATCTCAAGGGAAAGAGAAGAAGCTGACAGATTATGAGTCCCAGGAGAGAACAGCTTAGCAACACACTTGTTTGAGGAGATTATCCCTGGTTTCCCAGAAAGGCACCTCTGATTTTAATGTTCTATCATCTCTCCGGCTCTAACCAGATATATTAGCAGGAAGAAATAATGGGTTTATTGCCTATTCCTTCAGGAAGGTACCAAGCTAGGAAAAACCACTCAAAATCTACACAATATATGCATTGTAAAAATCATGTTAAGATTTCTTTGGGGGAGAAAAGACAAGGAGATTAGACAGGAGACTGCTAATTGGGATCAGAAAAAAATTGCATAAAAGTTAGCCTAATTAGCACACTTTCTGATAGCTGGACTATGACCTCTTTTTGTTTTCTCATCAGCATACATAGGACATATACAGAGCACCAAGATGGGGGGGGGGGATGTTGACAATCTCCATGGGGCCCTTAGTGATCTCTGAACTTGGCTTGCAGATGTTTCATTACTCAACTGGGTAACATCATCAGTGCTAGAGGGAGTTGGATTTGCTCTCTGTTTATATACCTGTCAGTGTTGGAGGGAATGTTCTTGATCTTCTGCACCAAAATAATCAAGCTTAGAGAGCACCAAGGACTCCACAGTTCAATCCTGAACTATAAATATTCTCTTTTATCAGTCTACAATCTCCTTTTGGAAGAGACATGCCTACTGATCGAATGGCAAATGGATGCTTTCAGAAAGATTAATTCTGAATGAAATATATGACTACTCATCAAAGGCAGGCAGGCACGATAGATTCGTATACTATCCTAAACCATGGTAGAGTATGAGTTTGGCCAAGGGGTCTGTTGAACCAGTTACTGTGGTATTTATACATCATGCTTAATGGCTAAGCAAATACATGAACATAGGTGATTGGTACTAATGTTGGAGAAAAAAAGTCTGTTTTCACAACTGCACAATTTGTAATTGCCCTGCTATCATTAGATGCTGTGGTTGCAGGCTCATCCATCGCCACTGAAGAAATTGGAATTGACCATCAGCCCAATCAACTTTTTAATGGAAAGGAAACCAGGTCTTTTTAACTGATTTTAAACTAGGATTTGAAATAATTTGTAAGACGATTCTTATCGTCACTCTATAAATTAATACATCAATAGAAAAAAAAACAAATGAGAAATACCATATAATAAACAAACAGAAACGTGAAATACTCAAACCATAGAGAAGATGCAAGGTAAATTTAGTAGCAGAATAATCTAAATGTGGCATGTTTATATTTTTCTGAGTTTACAGAGATTGCAAAGAATCAACAATAGCCATTAACAGCCTTCCTGGCCATTAGCTAAACACAGAATATGAACAAGTGCTAATGAGTGTTTTCTTGTTGGTTAGTATTGAATGCTTCAGTTTTATGTCTAAACACAACTCCCTCTGTAAAATAATGAAAGAAAATAGAATGATAAAAATTTGTGAGTTGGACATAGGGAATGAGACCTGAAGTGGCTTATGCACTTCTGAGCCACACTATGCCAAAAATAGAGTGAACCAAATCCTGATTTAGCATGATCTATAATCTAGCTTCTGAATACCTGTTAAATTAAGTTTTTATCAACAAAGCGCCTATATCTGAAACAGCACCATTCACACCCAAGGAAGGAAGCAGCATCAGGTTAAAAAATTGTTTTAATGAATTACAAAGAAAAAAATAAGTTCTGTTGGACACTTGCAGTCACAACCAAATTATGCACATGGTTCTTCTAAGCCAGGGGTGTCAAACTCACAACGTCACGTGACGTGTTGTGACTTTTTTTCCATTGCCGGCATGACGCATCTGGCCTGCGGACCAGCAGTTTGACACCCTTGTACTAAGCAGTTTCCTTTAATATTGATCACCTATAGACAGAAATCTTGCCAAAATAAATGAAAGAGAAGAAAAGATAGATCCTGGGGGTGGAGTCAAGAGAGGAATCAGTCTGGAATCCTTAAATTCTCACAAGAGATCCAGATCCAGCCTCCCTTGAATTCCGTTAATTTAGTGATGACTATTAGTTGGCTAGATTCTTACATATAGGCTTGAGCAATAGATCAGCTTAACTGGAACTTAATATGTGATCTTGATTCTTCACATCTGACATTAAAGTAACTATTTGCATAATTAAAGATATACTCTAAGACAGTGATGGCAAAACTTTTAGAGACCGAGTGCCCAAAAACTGGCCCCGCCCCTGCTCCACCCCTCTGCCTTCCCCCGCTCTGCCCCCCATCCCCCACCCCGCCTGCCCACAGGACCACTCACCGCCTCCAGGCCCCGCCGCAGATCGCCCAGGCAGCCCAGCAGCGCTATGGTGGCCACACCCTCTGCCCGCACTCTGCAGTATCAACTGCATGATGGGGTGTGAGGACAGAGTCTTGTCTACACTGCCTGGCTGCCATGTCCTTGGCTGCGCTGCTCTGTGTGGGCCACGCTCAGGGGCGACTCTCCTCCAGGGGGCTGTTGAAGAGGAGGGGGTCATGGGGTGAGGCAAGGCTGGGGCAACGGCATGTGTGCCCACAAAGAGAGCTCCGAGTGCCGCCTCTGGCACCCGTGCCATAGGTTCGCCACCACTGCTCTAAGAACTGCTAAGGGGGAGCTGTCTTGAACTTCTTCCTTCCATCCAAACTATCTAAACTTCTCTGTCTCTTGCTTCTCGGGAAGACTGCTCCAGCCTCCTGGGAATCCAGACTACACCCATCACAATGTTTCACAACCATCATATAGTTTATTTATTTATTTAAGATTAGTATGGCTGCTTATGTTAAAACACAATTCTGGGCATCTCACAATAACTATAAAATCCAAAACTATAAGACCATAAAACGTACGACCAAAAGCGCCTGAAGGCAGGACAAGAAGCAACGGATGGAAACTAATCAAGGAGAGAAGCAACCTAGAACTAAGGAGAAACTTCCTGACAGTTAGAACAATTAACCAGTGGAACAACCTGCCTCCAGAAGTGGTGAATGCTCCAACACTGGAAGTTTTTAAGAAGAGACTGGACAGCCATTTGTCCTAAATGGTATAGGGTTTTCCTGCCTGAGCAGGGGGTTGGACTAGATGACCTCCAAGGTCCCTTCCAACTTTATTATTATTATTATTATTATTATTATTATTATTATTATTATTATTATTATTATTATTATTATTATTATTATTATTATTATAACAGAACTTGGTGCCTCAGTCATTCCCTAGAGTTGCCACACAACCCAGATATCCTCATTCTATCCTGAGTAAAAAGCCAGGCCTTGATG
Organism: Protobothrops mucrosquamatus; assembly: GCF_001527695.2. Taxonomy (NCBI): domain Eukaryota; kingdom Metazoa; phylum Chordata; class Lepidosauria; order Squamata; family Viperidae; genus Protobothrops; species Protobothrops mucrosquamatus. The sequence continues at coordinate 2,272,686 of NW_015386395.1, forward strand.
GCCTTCTGAAAGACTAAAAGGGTGGGCACTTGCCAGATTGCTGGAGGGAGGATGTTCTATAACGTAGGGGCCGTCATGGAAAAGGAACACTGTTGAGGTCTTGCTGGATGGCAAGATTTCAGGGAAGGAAGACCTGGAGACGATTATCAGCTTAATATTAATGTTACTAAAAGAAAAGGAAAACAAAAACAACTACCAAGTAGAAAAGTATGCTTATATCTCATTATTTCAAGCCATAAATTAATTTCCTCTTTCCAGCTTGTGTTTGGTTTGTTTCCTGTATAAGGTTAAAGTTCTTTAATCTAATGTGAAAGAAATATGAGTGTGTCTGAATATGTACGTATGTGGGAAAGAGCGAGCGAGAGAGGGGGGGACTGGCTAAAAGTCAAACACCCACTCTCTGAGAAAAGATTATGCCAGATAGAACCGCACATCTGAAGGCGGTACCCAGGATCATTAATGTATCAGCACAGCTTCGTATCTGGCTCTGCATCTCTGGTCTGAAGCCTAATTAGCCCTACTGAGATCAACATTGTCCGCTGTCTTACTATTGAGAACTTTAGAGGAGATGACACTTGGCTTGGCTTTTTTCAGAAAGAACACCATCTCCATGCCTGAATAAAAATTTTATTTTTAAAAAATGGAGGCCCTTTTGCTTGGGAAAAATCAACTTCTTGTCTAAGTTAGAAGGTTCCTTCTCAAAGAACCAGAGGCCCAGAGTGCTTTCCTTGTCATGTTTCCCCATTTTCTAATTTTTTAATCAGGAGGGAGGGAGGGAGGGAGAGCGGGAGGGAGGGAGGGAGGAAGGAAGGAGGGAGGGAGGGAGGGAAATCTGTCTTTGATTAGTCTCTATGCATTTTTTTCAAAGTCTTGGAAGCCAGATGACCTTCCAAATTTCCTTAAAAGATGTCTATGCTATACAGGTAGTCCTCGACTTACAACATTTCATTTAGTGACCGTTCAAAGTTACTACTGCACTGAAAAAAGTGACCTATGACCGTTTTTCACACTTACAACCTTTGTAGCATTCCCATGATCATGTGATCGAAATTCAGATGCTTGGCAACTGATTCATATTTATCACAGTTGCAGTGTCCTGAGGTCATGTGATCATCTTTTGCGACCTTTTGACCAGCAAAATCAATAGGGAAGCCAGATTCACTTAACAGCCGTGTTACTAACTTATCAACTGTGGTGATTCGCTTAATAATTGTGGCAACAGAGGTTGTAAAATGTGGCAAAATTCATTTAACAAATGTCTCACTTAACAACATAAATGTTGAGCTCAATTGTGGTCATAAGTCGAGGACTACTTGTACTAGTGGGGAAATGGCTGAAACAGAACTACTTAAACCCCTCTTAGGAACTGAAGCTTGAAATAGTTTGCAGTTGGGCACTAGAGGGAACTAGAGGACGAGGCAGAAAAGAGTTAAAATGGCCAAGTGTCTATAACTCTTTTTTATTTCAAAAATAATTCTTCAGAAAAAAGAGTTTTTGAATCATGGACTGGGATTTTAATTAATAATATTAATTAATTCTCGGAAAGGATACAAATTTCAATGGACAAACTTTTAGAACATGATGAGAAAAACTTCAAAATACTTTTACCTGACACAAGGCATTATAAAGTTTGAAGGCATGAAAGGCAACAAAATTGAGGTTACCAAAACGGGAATTCAAAAAATAATTCAAGAAAACAACCTGGACAGGGAACAATTATGACAAGAAATCCTGACAATGTCTCTTTATAGGATTTATAAAGTACGTTGATGAAAGCTTTGAAGAATCCTTTTAAATGCTCATGAGTAATGAATGATCAACTCCTGAAATGCCACAGGAATTATTTAAATTAAAGGTTAAGATTGTGCGGAGCTAAAAAAAAGAAGGAATATAATGTTGGACTATTTGATCAGGGATTAATAATTAGTTTAGTACTTCTGGAAACTCCTAATGGATTTTTTGCTGAACTGGTTGATGATTTCTGGATTGCATCTAGACAAAGATTAGGTTATGGGGAGAAGAGATTTTTTTTAAATTGTAATTTTAAAAAAGGATGAAATTAGCCTATGCTTGGTGTGATGGAGTTTGGAAGCCTTTATTGCCTTTCTCTTTTGCTTTTTTTAGTCTATTTTTTTTCTTTTTCTTTTCTTTTTTCTTCTAATCTAGTTTGCATTCGTTTTTACTATGTGAATTAACAATTTCAATAAAAAAAAATTTTTTTAAAAGAGGACTCCCTCTGGATACCCTGTGTTATGACATCATTGCCCATATGCAATATTTGTGTAATGATACTATAATGCATGTGACATCATCATGGCTTGCGCCAGACTCCTAGGGTGTTTTGTTTGACTTAAAAACATAATGCTGTTTCTCCTGGAAACAAGAAGAATACAAAATACTTTGGGACCATGGGACTCTTCTCCAGTTGGAGCTACATAGTTGAGTCTATCCTCTCAGGACTTTGTGCAATATAACATGTCCTTTTTTCACAAGCTTCACATCTTACTCAGCCCACAGAAATATCCGCTGCAATTTATTAGTGTGTCTGTACTAATGAAGTCAATATTAACAAGGCTGCCAAAGAAGTAGGACCACATTGCCGCCCACTTTCCATTGACAGCCCAGCAGTGAGTCACCTTATAGTATGAAAGAGGTTTTCATTAGTGCGATGTTGACAAGACCTTTCAAGCAGGGTCAAGGGGAATTCAATACAAATAGTTCAATAATGAGAATGAAGTAATGGAGCTATCTAAATTCCTTCCCTTGTTAACATTCATTTTATCTTCTCCCCTCATACAGTACATTCACACTTTAAAAAAATCTGCTAGTTATTATGTCTGACTTTCACACTTAAATTCCTGTCTGCTTGTGACCAAGTTCAAAAAGTACGCTACTGTGCCATCGCTGGTTTAACCAGGCAAGGAATTATTATTAAGCCATAAATGGCAATTTACTAATAAACCAAAATAGTTGGCTTGACATAAAACATTAAAGTTTAATTATTTCATGGTGTCATTTAATGCATGATCCCAACTTATCTGCCCTTCCATTAATCTTGTTTTCTTTGTACTGTGTATTCTGAATTTTGTTTCATTTTCCTTTGTATTATGATCTGTCTTTTAAAGTTGAATAAATTATTCTTGTTGTGGCTAGTTACACGGTCATCCAGATGTTTAAACAACATTTGGCATTTTTATCCACCAAGGACCTGGGATAGGCTGATGTCATTTGATGATGATAAAGGTATAATCACAGGATGTAAACAGATCCAAATAAAGCTGCCTTTTGCAATTGACCAACAGTGATTTTTGTCAATGCTGTTCAAATGGTGCCCCAGATATTTAATATTATGTGTGGGTAATCTACAATTAGGTTCACAGTGTAAGACTATGGAAACTTAATAATTCAAGTCCTAACCAAGGACCTAAGAATTATTAAGGTAGTGTCTAAAAACACAGAAAGATGCATATTTTTATTATTTACTTTATTATGGTTTGTCTCCCAGCCACCTAACTGTATAGACTGGATTTGGCATTTTTATCAATGTATTGAGTCTTTCCCAACAACTGGAATAGGCAGGTGTTGTTTGATGGTGTTAGAAGTACCGCTGCAGGATGTAAGCTGCTCCAAGTAAAGCTGTCTTTTGCAACTGACTGATAGTGATTTTGTCAAGGCCAGTGGTGTTTAAGTGGTGCTCCAGATATTTTGGGATTTCACCCAAGGTTTCTATTACTATTGGTACTATCTTTGCTCTTTTGGGGCCACAGTTTTTCTACTCCTGTTTACAGGTTGTAATTTTCTCCAAGTCCAGTATAAAAATCTGGCTGACTATGCAACCAGCCTCTTTCTCTTCCTCTTCCTCCTCCTTCTTCATCTTCATCATCATCATCATCATCATCATCATCATCATCATCATCATCATCATCATCATCATCTGTTCTTCTTGCAGGCCATTTGCCTCATCATAGTACTAGGCAAAATACTTACATTAAGCTGCAAGTTTATGGCTCTTTTAAATGCCACATTAGGAAACAGCAACCTGATATTTTATCCTCTTGTGTTTGGTAAGTGTGTTTGTGGGGATGTTTACATAGTGTTTGGATCTTTGAGAGGAGGTCAAAAAAGTCTTGTTTTTTTTTAACACACACACACACACACACACACAGAGAGAGAGAGAGAGAGAGAGAGAGAGAGAGAGAGAGAGAGAGAGAGAGAGAGAGAGAGAGAGA
>NW_015386395.1:2277014-2298548 GCF_001527695.2 Protobothrops mucrosquamatus
TCCACTATTTATGTCTAATCTGATCTTCTTTAGCATACCGTTTCTCAACCTTGGCAACCTTTAAGATGCGTGGAGTTGAACTCCCAGAATTCCCCAGCCAGTCATGCTGGTGGGAGGATTCTGGGAGTCGAAGTCCACACATCTTAAAGGTTGCCAAGGTTGAGAAACACTGTCTTAGCACAATGATAACAGATATGCAAATTGTCCTAGATTCCGAACTACGTTTTCACTAGGTGGAGTCTATAACAACCCATTTTAGAATGATTTCTATGTTGATCTGCTTCAGCAAAATTATTTAATGGGTTTTTTGAAGTTAAAAACACTATTGGGGGATAAACATCTGTGGCCTAGCATTAATTTATGGCTATTTTTTTTCTTCTGTTCAATTGTGTCCAGTTCTCAAACAAGTCCCTGCAGGTTTTTGGCAAGGTTTTTCAAATGTGGTTTTCCATTGCCTCCTTCCTAGAGCTGAGAGAGAGTGACTGTCCAAGGTCACCCAGACGGCTTTGTGCCAAAGACAGGACTAGAACTCAGTATCTCCCATTGTAACCATTACACCAGACTGGCTGTGATACAAATTCCTTTGTGACTTTTTATATACAATACTGGTCTTATTTTGCTTCGAATTCTTTTTTTTAGAAAAAAAAATCACCTGAATGTATGAGGTGAAAAATAAAGTAATTTTTTAATTGTACAGAAATATCTCTTAGTTCCACTTGCTTTTATCTTTCATTCAATTTTATACATGTCTTAAATATATATAACTAACTGTCCAACCCTTCCCATCCCCCGCAACCCATTATTCTGTTTATTACCATTTCTCACTATTGTCTTACTCCTACTTAAGGAAACTTCCCCTAACAATCACCGTTACATCTTCCGCCACTTAAACAAGCTATGTCATGACTCCATGCTTATGCTACCTCATTATTTTCTTGATTGGAATGACACGGGGCAATCCATTCCAACTGGATCCGTTCCATCTTTTCCTCCTTCAAAAGGTTGACTTGGTTTTCTATTGATCTGGACCTTCATGCCTCTATCAGCCTCTTGCGTTGGCCTTGCCGAGCACGTCACAAGCAGAGCTGGATGGGTATAAATGCCCCTAAAAGAGGCTGCTGGTGTGTGGGAGGATAGAGAATTGGATTAGGAGAAGTCAGAAGAGTGCCACAGAACACATTTGGGTAAAGATCCGGTGGCCGTCTCAAAAGGAGAGGCTGTAGGTAATTACAACAATAGGGTGTGACATTGGTCCATGTTGGTGCTGATCTCTTCTCTATTTTTCTTTCTAGCGGCAAGCAATGGATCCTGTAACTGGTGCACAGAAAGGGATCTTGTCCATCATAGTCATTCTTAGCTCAAGTGGGCTACTTGCATCGGGAATCTTCTTGCCAAGATTGCATGCTCCAGTCAGGTAAGCTGTAACTTTTGATTTGTTGCCATTTTGTTTTTCACCAAGTTATTCGAGATCACAGGATCAGCTCTGTATGTAATGATTAGTAAGGAGAGAGCGAGAGCGAGAGCGAAATGTGCAAATTAAGGACCACAGACGGTCTCTTACACAGAAATAGGTGACAGAGAAGGACATCAAGCAAAGGTAGGAACGAAGCTCTTCTGCATATAAGCCTCTGAGATAACCAAGTTAACACAACTTTATATACAAATATATGTTCTCGACTGCCCGTATTCTTTAGACACTCTTCCATTTTCCCATCTTCTGGATGTTACTTATGTTTTCAAAAGAAGACCATAACTAGAACCTCACCCTTAGAACAGGGAGATTATTATTTCAGTAGTCCTAAAGTAAGTGATGGCGAACCTTTTAGAGACCGAGTGCCCAAAAACTGGCCCTGCCCCTGCTCCACCCCCTGCCCCGCCCCCGCCCCACTTGCCTGCAGGGCCACTCACCGCCTCCAGGGCCCGCCGCAGATCGCCCAGGCAGCCCAGCAGCACCATGGTGGCCTCGCCCTCTGCCTGCGCCCCACAGCATCAACTGTGTGCGATGGGGCCTGAGGCCAGATTCTTGACTACACTGCCTGGCTGCCATGTCCTTGGCCACGCTACTCTGCGTGGGCCACACTCGCGGACGACTCTCCTCCAGGGGGGCTGCTGGTGAGGAGGGGGCCATGGGGGGAGGCGAGGCTGGGGCAACAGCACGTGTGCCCACAGAGAGGGCTCCGAGTGCCGCCTCTGGCACGCGTGCCATAGGTTCGCCACCACTGATCTAGTCATTCAAAGGTTGAACCAGAGCGACAAAATTCCATTCGTATGGAACTGGCAGCCACAATATGTGGGGATAACCACTACTTTCATGTACAGAAAGATCTGATGGCCAAATATTGCTTCCAGAGACAGCAAGTCTTTAAAAAGAATGAATAATGTTATTATCCTCATGCCTGGCTAATAGACTTCTCAAAAGCTGCTCTCCAATTTTCTCTTTTATAGGAAGGTTGTTGAGAACTTGGTAGGGCTCCATTTGTGGAGATCTCTGGAGAAATGGATGATCTTCTAGATTCTTTCTCACTAGACTTGATTGCTCTTGTAGACAACTTGTAATAGGACCAGAATAAGGAACGTACCAACCTCCTTTTCTTCCTTGAATTCTCATCAGCTTTCATACCTTTGATCAATATCCTTCTGGACTATTGTACACACAAGTACTGTGAGTAGGCAACATTCTGTGCAGGAATACTTTTCAACAGTCAATGTGTGTGTGTTTGTGTGTGTGTGAGAGAGAGGGGGGAGGGAGGGAGGGAGATAGACAGACAATCAGATAGACAGACAGACAATCAGATAGACAGAAAGAGAAAGAGACAGATACAGATACCACAGGGTTGAAACTCTCAGCCCTCCTATATTACACCTACATGAAGCTACTGGAGATCATCTGCTGGCACATAATCAGCTATCAGCAGTATACCCAGATATATGTATCAGCACCAGGATAAATAGGAGATATGGTTGAAATTTTGTTTTGTCCCCTAATCTCAGGATCCTTCTGAATTCATAACACCTGGAAGAGCAGGTGGTAGTTCTGGCTCTATCAAGTGCAGTTCTAGCATTTCCATATTGGGAAGCATAATCATTCACACCTTGGTCATCTCCCATTTGGATTATTGCAATCGCTCACATGAAGCTACCCTCAAAGACCACTTGGAAGTTTTCCATAGTCTGAAATATGGCACCCAAATAGTTACGGACACTAGTTATCCACTGAGATCCATACAGGTTATTGAGTACAATGGCAGTTGTCCCACAGATACTTTTTCAGGAGGCAACTGGACTTTCTTGTTTTTTTCTTTGAAGACATTTTGCTTCTCATCCAAGAAGCTTCTTCAGCTCTGACCGGATGGTGAGAAATGGAAGGATTTATATTCCTTGCAGACAGCTGGTCATTTACATTCTTATAGAGCACGGGTGTCAAACTCGCAACGTTACATGATGTGTCACGACGTATTATGACTTTTTTTGCATTGCCGGAGCTGGGGTGGGCGTGTCCTCTATATGATGTAATCCGCCCACTGGTGCATAGTTTGACAACCCTGTTTTAGAGAGTCGTTGGGATCTTTTGGGGGGTTTCTGTATCAGGATCACCTGAGTAGTGCAAATGTGTGTGGAGCCTTCTGGCTGCAGGCTGTTTTCTGCCCTGTCCCTGTACTCTGCAATATTTTCTGGAAATCCATTCATACTCCTGTTCATCCCAATTTAGCTACGCACTTTGGGATAAACACCCTTCGAATAGTGTGGGAGTATGAACGGATTTCCAGAAAACATTGCAGACTACAGGGACAGGGCAGAAAACATCCTGCAGTAAGGAAGGCTCCACACACAGGGCAGAAAACACCCATTTACACTACTGGTACTCAGGTGACCCTGAGGACACAGAAAACCTCCACGTGGCCTCAATGAATGCAAATGACCAGCTGTCTGCAAGGAATATAAATCCTTCCATTCCCCACCATCCAGTCAGAGCTGAAGAAGCTTCTTGGATGAGAAGCAAAACGTCTTTTCTTTCCTGGAGGAGCATCACTCTCACAGATCAGACACTCTTGGCCTTCTGCGAAGCTGTTAACACTAGGCTTTTCCAGGGTGTTGTTGAGATCTTGTTCCCACCTAGTGGTGAATGTTCATATATGCAGTTTGTTTGCGTATATGAAACATCTATCATTGTATTATTAATTGATGGGATTCCATCAATTCCATTATTAGCTCACTAAGTTCCTTATCATCAGAGATGCTGAAGGTCATGTAGATATAACAAATTCTTGAGAGACAGGTCCATCGGTGGGTCAGTTGGAAGTCATGCCAGTTGGAAATGAAATTTTTACATGTGGATGGAAAGATGCTTATCTTCACTGGAATTAATGATAAGGAACAGCCTTGTTCTCTTGCTTATGATGGATACTGTACAAGCTGAGGCACAGCAAAATCTAAACTGGGTTTCCCATAAATGGTGGAAAAAGACTAGATCTGTGCAAATTAAATGTAGAGAGTAAAGAAGAGGACCTTGGTGGAGTCCCAGGGTGACAGATCTTTCATATCTCTGTCAATATCATCTTCCTTAGCCTCCCCAGTAAGGATGTCAATGGAGTGATTTGGATGTTGTCCAAGGTTTTCTCAAATATGAGCCTCGCTAATTAACCACATCAAGAAATCAAGTCCATAGGAAAGCTGAAACTAATTTTATTGAGATTGACTATAATAACAGAATCTTGCAAATCTGATGTGTGTACCTCCTCCCACTTCTTATATTCCAGTGAGTTAGGGAGGTGTCTGTCTGAGCTGCTTCCAAATGTTATCTGGATGTTGTGGACTTAGAAAATGTTTTATCCTTTGTCACTTCGTCACTTTGGCAGCACAGTTTGCATATCTCCATCATGATCAGGATTCATCCAGTAATCAGGATTCATCTGTCATATTTCCCTGACTCCTGTTTTTTTTTCATCTTAACTTTCACCAGACACATTTTCCAAAATATATTTTATTTCGGGGGTTTTTTAAAGTCAATGGAGAAACCAGACAAAAACTGGGATTTCAGTCAAAAGCTTGACATCTAAACAAATGTTTCAAAAGCCTTTCAGCTGTACTTCAAACTATCTCAGAAGAGTCAGAACTTAATGTTACATTCAAGACGCCTGAGATTAAAAAAAAAGAGGTGAAGGTGACTTCCAAAAGGGTTTTGATCAATTCTTTTCTTGGTGGTCAAATTACTTATCCACCTGTTATTTCTATCAGCTACCTTGTGATTTCACTCTCTAGTAAAAAGAAGCCATTTTGCTTTATTTGAAAGAGAAAGAGAAAAAGGCAAATCAATATTGACTGAATTCGCGCATTTATCAAATCATAGTTTGGTTATCTGCACAAAAAGTCACAATTGATTAGTTTTACAGCACTCATTAAGCCAGGGGTCTTCAAACTTGGCCCTTTATGACTCGTGGACTTCAGCTCCCAGAATTCCTCAGCCAGCATGCCTGGCTGAGGAATTCTGGGCGTTGAAGTCCACGAGTCATAAAAGGGCCAAGTTTGAAGACCCCTGCATTAAGCCATCAGCTAAAGCAGAGTTCCCCAACCTTTTGGGGTTGGCACCCCAGAATGGGGGGAGGGGTGAAAGAAGGGATGGTTTCATAGGAGGGGTAAACACATGCGTTTGCTCACATACATGGGGTCGTGAGCGCTCACGCGCAGGGGGCCACAAGCGCCTACAATGCTCATGTTGATGTAAGTGTTCAAGCGTGGGGCTGCAAGCGATACTGAGACACTTGCAGTGATGTGTGCACTCACACATGGGGTCGTGAGCACCAGCGATGCTCGCACAAATGAGGCCACAAACGCCCGTGATGCTCATGGCAACACTCACGCCAGTGGGACTGTCCACATGTGCATATGCACACCAGCCAGATACACGGCCTAGTGGCTAATAGGCCGCAGCCTGGTAGTAGGCCACAGCCCACAGATTGGGAACCCCTGAGCTAAAGAAAATACTGGTAGTCCTCCACTTACAACAGTTCACTTAGTGACTGTTCAAAGTTACAATGGCATTGAAAAAAGTGATTTATGACCATTTTTCACACTTATGACCGTTGCAGCATCCCTATAGTCACGTGATTGAAATTCAGACTGTTGGCAACTGATTCATATTTATGACGGCCACAGCATCCTGGGATCATGTGATCACCTTTTGTAACCTTCTGACAAGCAAATCAATGGGAAAGCCAGATTCATTTAACAACCGTGTTACTAACTTAACAACTGCAGTGATTCACCTAACTTTGGCAAGAAAGGTCATAGATTGGGGCAAAACTCACTTAACAAATGTCTCACCAACAGAAATTTTGGGCTCAATTGGGGTCATAAGTCAAGGACTACCTGTACATTGTAGTATGCAAACTAGGTTGCTGTGTAATTCTGTTCTACAATGTGCAGTTTTTAGAAACAGATATTTAAACAAAGTCTGGAAAAAACACGAGCTACATTTTTCTCACAAAAGAATTTTAGCAATCTTTAATCTTTTTCCCTTAAAAAAAAACAAAAACACCTCAAATGTCTTTTGTCTCCCAGAAAGTTTGGGAAGGATGAAGTCTCCCAGTATCCTGGCTTAGAGAGCAACGTTGACCTGAAGCCTGACCTTATTCCGTGGGGCATCCATACACCATCCATCACTCTGCAGGACTGGAGTCTCGAATGGATGTCTTCAGATGCCACAGCCTCACAAGATGATGACAATCGTGATGAAAAACAGAACAAAAAACCGTACCCCTGGGGTTTAGCGAGAAAAGAAGCTGTACCTGCTTGGAGCCCAAAGGGGGCAGTAGATGCAACTGGCTGGCTACCAGGGTGGCACGGGAAGCGGAGTATTGTGGTAGCAGATGACGCAGCTTTCCGAGAGAAAAGTAAGATGTTAACCGCGATGGAGAGGCAGAAGTGGCTCAACTCTTACATGCAAAAGTTTTTGATGGTAAACTCGGATTAAAAATGAAGTAGCAGCACATAGGGGAAGGGGAATAACATTACGCATAATTAAAGTCAAGCTATGCATTGCCACACTCACGGACCCCCATCAGGGACCAATTCTAGCATGACAGAATGGAAAGACCTATAGAGGCTTAGAAGCTGAATTTGCTCCTGTTCTAAAGGCTTTCCGTGGGATCTGAAAGGCAAATCCTGGTCCCTGGGGATCTTAGTACTTCAAAGCATGCTCTCTTCACTGCTTTCTCCCAAAATCAGAGCCACATAAGGTGTCCTACTCTATACAGCAGATGTTTTTGCACATTACGCTAAACTATAATATGGGTTACTTTGTTTTGGTTTAAACCTGGTTTGTAAATCCAGCCACTGAGATTTAACAACTGCTACTTACGCATTAGCACAATGTATGAATTTAGCCAATAGTGGTTCATTCAGTAAAACATGGTTAGATGAACCAGGACTTGGTCTAGGAAGCTAGTCTGCAAATAGTAAGAGGCTTACTTTGGCAGAGGCTTAATTCAAATTATACCCTTCACGAATTGCAGAGCATGTCATATGTGTGAATGGTGGGCCTGTAAATTGCTTTATTGGCTTGAGACTTTCAATACCTGTCCTAATAAAATATGAGATTTGTTTGCTTTATATTTTTTCTGGTGGGGACATTTGTGAAAAATATGAACAGAACAGCAATGCTTTACAGAGAAAGTCTGAAGACGACTGTGGTTATCACCACATTGTCAATATTTAAATATAGGTAGTCCTTGACTTTCAACGCTTTGTTTAGTGACCATTGGAAGTTACAACGGCACTTGAAAAAGTGACTTGTGACTGTTTTTCATGTCATGTGATCAAAATTCAGACGCTTGGCAACTGGTTCATATTTATGACAGTTGCAGTCATAAATCATGTGATCCCTTTTTGCGACCTTCTGGCAAGGAAAATCAATGGGGAAGCCAGATTCACCTAACAACCTTGTGACTAACTTCACAACCGCAGTGATTCACTTTAATAACTGTGGCAAGAAAGAACGTAAAAAGTGGCAAAATTCACATAACAGCTATCTCGCTTAAAAACAGGAATTTTGGGCCCAATTGTGGTCATAAATCAAGGACTACCTGTAGTAATTTCCTTCTTCTTACAAACACGCCATTTTTAATTTTAGGTGCAGTAAAAGAGCTCAGATGAACTACTTCATTGCTCCTGTCTGGCTTCTCCTGACAGCAAAAACTCTGAAACCAACCTGAACGTGCTCAGCATTCAGTTCGTTTGGCATTATATGCAAACAGGAATCCTGGAGTCTAGGTTTTTCCCAAGGTTTGCTTGTGGCTTATGACACTGGTTTATTAGAAACAAGCCAAATTTCCAATAGACCCCCTAATACTGAATAAGCTGTAGGCTGAGCTATCTGGTTTCATTAGCTTATTCTATTCACCCAAATACTGTCTATTCACAATTAGTATCATAATGTAATATCTGAACACTGCCCTGCTATCTTTCAAATACTATTTACTGTTAATTCCTTGTATTTTTACCATTTTTATTAGTTTTATAATCACCCTACCACGCACATAATTTCTGAACTATAACTTATATGAATGACAAGAGGGATTTTTATCAAAACACTTACAGTATAGACCAGGGGTGTCAAACTCACCATGTCATGTGACGTGTCACGATGTATCGTGACTTTTTTCCCCTTGCCACAGCTGGGGTGGGTACGGCTTCCGCGTGACACATCCGGCCTACAGACCTGCAGTTTGACTCCCCTGGTGTAGACTGTCTTTTCAGAGTCAATCAGTTATCTCTTTCCTTGACAATCTATAGTTTACAGTAGTGGTTCTCAATCTCAGAAATTCTGGCTGGGGGATTCTGGGAATTGAAGTCCACATATCTTAAAGTTCCCAAGGTTGAGAAACACTGGTCTACAGCATTAATGCAATGCACTTGCCAATTTTCTCATGGAGGGGACAAAGAGCACCTGCAAATTATTTCTGCTAGTGTTACCACTGAACCAAACTCAGATTTAATCTGAGTCCACTCACACTGCAACAGCACTGGCCAAACAGACACATACTGGAAGCAAGTTAAGTTAGAAGAGAGACTTTATTCAGTAGACAGTTTACACAGCCTTTTCCTTATGTGAATCGTGATACACAAATGTTGCCCATGCTGGCTGGGGAATTCTGGGAGTTGAAGTCCACACATCTTAAAGTTGCTAAGGTTGGGAAACATTCTTCTACAGGCACCTTCAGCATGCTCTAGACCCCAATTTGTGACCTTCTCATAAAGGTACAAAAACACAGATCTCAAAGAAGTGTGCCAATGTCTGTTAAAAACATGAAGCTATAAGGATAAGAGGAGATGAAAGTACAGTATTGTTGTGTATCCTATAAGTATTTGCATTGGGGAAAAGAATAAGAATGTCCCCCAAGAAGGAGGATTATGGGGGCCGTGCAAGAGAATGAACTACAGAGTAAATGGTAGCTTTAGCTAAAGGGTGACCAGGAGGATTAGCTAGATTAGAAGTGGATTCTTTTGAGCAAATTGCTGAATAGATGAGCAGCGGGCAAAACACAACAAAGGATCTGACCCACACTTGCATGTGTGAAATAAGGAAGGAACTGCAATGCTACAAGCAGCTCTAGAAGGAGCTGGCTGAAGAACACTACTGTTGCATCGATTCTTCTGACATCTGGAGGGGCAGGCGTCCAATCACTCTTTGATCTAAAAAAGAAAAAGCACATTTTGAGGTTTTATCTCAGCCCTGCCCATGTAACGCCCAACTGACTTTGATTCTTAATATCCCATGCTATAACAAATCTAACATAGATTCCCTCTGTTTGGAATCAATGTCTATAGATAAAATAATCAAAACGTATTGTGAACGTATTATTAAGCTCTATTATATATACATACAATGATACAGTATATATCAATACAGTCCATTCTGGGCCTGGGCAACAAAAAAATAGCTACTGGTTCTGCCGAAGTGGTGTGAACTGGCTGAATCCCACCACTGGTTGGGCTGAGAGAGAGTGACTGGAGCAGTGTTTCTCAACCTTGACAATTTTAAGGCATGTGGACTTCAACTCCCAGAATTCCACAGCCAGCAATGCTGGCTGTGGAATTCTGGGAGTTGAAGTCCACATGCCTTAAAATTGTCAAGGTTGAGAAACACTGGCACTGGACCAAAGTCACCCAGCTGGCTTTTAGGCCTAAAATGAGACTAAAACTCACCATCTTCTGGTTTCTAACCTGGTGCCTTCACCTCCAGATCAAACTGGCACTCCTTTCTCTGTGTTATTATGTAATCTTATTATAATCCTTTTATTTTATTTAAAACAAAGATATATCTAGAAAAACGTATTATCTATAAATAAACAGATAATTACTGAGGTTGAACAACTATTACCCAATATGACTTTAGTAAAGGTTCCAAGCAGAATATGTTCTTTTTATGATATCAAAAAGAAATATACCTTTTTGAGTTTAATTCCAAAATATCTATATTATTGTTTATATGGGCTTAAAAAGAAAAGAAAAGAAAATCTCCTAGAAATAATATAGTTAAATGTTTCATTTTTCTGATTGCTCTTCAAATCATATACTATAAATCTTTTGCCTTTTTTATTTTCAAATTTCCTGACTTTTTTACTCCAACTGACAGCAGTGCCCATTGATGCAAGTTTTAAAAACCATACTCTAAATACTTCATAGTTCTGTAATATATATGTGAAGCCAATCTTGCTTAAATTTAGTTAAACATCTGATATATAGATATGATATGAGGCTCTAACACTGGATATTTTAAAGAAGAGATTGGACAACTATTTGCCTGAAATGGTATAGGGTTTCCTGCCTGAGCAGGGGGTTGGACTAGAAGACCTCCAAGGTCCCTTCCAACTCTGTTATTGTTATTCTGTTATTTGTATTCAGAGCTTTGAATATGTATCTTAATAAATTGCAGTATTTTATATGCTCTGGAATTATATCTAATGAAGTAAACTTTGGTTTCATTTCAAATTTGATCCCAAAAATCATCTGGATAATGCCATATACACATTATGAGGTCTCTTACCTAGAACACAATATTTTACTAAAGATTTATCTCAGAGGCCAATGCTTATGAGAGTTCCTGAGCATTGTAAAGATATTAATTCATCCCCACTGCAGTTTTCTTCTTCTCTATTTGTTATTCTTCATGGACTAGATAGAAAGTGGAAAGCAGCCTAATACTGAAATAAAACAGGATTGTTCTTGACTTTTATTCTTCAGAGTTTTAGAGCACTTTAGCCTGCTCTGTCCGTGTCACTTGTCTGCAAAATAGCTGATAAATAGTGTTATATCAGCTGTACTATTTTGGGGACACGAGTTTATAGGCATGGGTTTAATGCTCTTTTGAAAGAGAACTAAATTTGTCTTCAGGTCCGCTAGAAGAGAACATTCGAACTGCGGGGTGCTTGGTGCTCTCTGAGCTTGGTAGTTTTCTTGAAGACATTTCATTACCTCACTAAGTAACATCATCAATGCTAGAAGGGAGTGGGGTTTGCTGATATTCGTCCCTTGCCCTGTGGGTGTTGGTGGGAGTGTTCTTGGTAATTCCCTGCTTAGGCTGTTCTTTACTACCGGTATTAATTTGTTTGTCTGCATTGGTGGTTCCTTGACTGGGGGATTGTTCACTTGATTGCTGGTCTAGTCAGATCGGACGTGTGGAAGATACACATTATAAAAGCAACCAGCATGTTCCTTCCTGCTCACCCCATATTCTTCCTCCATGGTTGTGTCCTCTCAGTCAGGCTAACAGAGGGAGCAGAAATCAACAAGCCAGAAATCAACAATAAGAAAGCTTTGCTTTCAGCTAGTCCTGCAAGGAAATGTCAGGGCTAGCCCTGAGAGACTCTGATCAGTAGCATCCAATCCTCGACTACCATTTAGCCCAAAATACCTGTTGTTAAGCGAGACAATTGTTCATTTTACGACCTTTCTTGCCACAGTTGTTAAGTGAATCACAGCAGTTGTTAAATTAGTTAACATGGTTATTCAGTGAATCTGGCTTCCCCATTAACTTGGCTTGTCAGAAGGTCACAAAAGCTGATCACATGACCCCGGGACACTGCAACTGTCATAAGTATGAGTCAGTTGCCAAGCCTCTGGATTTTGATCACATGACCATGGGGAGGCTGCAATGGTTGTGAAGTGTGAAAAATGGTCATAAGTCCCTTTTTTTCAGTGTTGTTGGAACTTCGAATGGTGACTAAATGAACTGTTGTAAGCTGAAGACTACCTGTACACAAAATATCATCAACACCTCCAAGTAATAAAAACAGTAAAGAATGGGCCCATATAAAATCCCTTATCTATAAAAAAAACAGATGTAGCACTTTTTCATAAGAGTATTGTATAAATCAGAGGTCTTCAAACTTGGCCCTCTTATGACTTGTGGACTTCAACTCCCAGAATTCCTCAGCCAGCCACGCTGGCTGAGGAATTCTGGGAGTTGAAGTCCACAAGTCATAAAAGGGCCAAGTTTGAAGACCCCTGGTGTATATATATATATATAGGAAGTCTTTTAGAAAACACCAGTCAAATGTTATACGTCCAGATGCTCTGTGGAAGCAACATTTCCACTCTCTTCTGCAAGTCAAAACAGCCACAGAGAGGAGGAGGCAAAGACCAACTGGGGGTTCTGGACTTACAACCACAACTGAGACCAAAATGCCCACTGCTAGGCAAGGCCCTCGTTAGATGAGTCGCACCCCCTCCTTCCTTCTGAAGACCCCGTGATGTACTCTCACCTCGGAGATTCAGGTAGGAGAGAAAATCCATCAGCGTCTGGAGGATGCTGTAGTCAGAAGGTTGCAGAACAGGTGCTGAAAGAGGGAGGAGACGGCATGAAGGGCTAAATCGTGGAAAATACAGGGAGAGCTCAGAGAAGCCAGCTAAAGGGCGCTCACCCACAGACTCCTGCCCCACAGAGTACAAGTCCTCAGCTGCATCTCGCTTCCCAGCCAAGGCTCCTTTATCAGGCAATGTCTGGTGGGCATCTGCTTTGGGGAGAGGAGAGTGGGAGGGAAGAAGTGCTGCAGGTTACATGGAAAAAAAGAGAGATGGTTTACACCGGGCTTATAAACCAGAAGTCCCTTATCAACCAAACGGCCTGGTGTTGTTTTATAATCACCCCACTGCCAGGCAGCCACCAAGGAACTATCAGCAAACTAATGTGATAAAGAAGAAGAAGCATATAGAGACCTTACTTCCCCCTTTGTCACAAGTATAAAGTTTTAGCAACTTATTCACCTTCTTTTAAAGCAGGGGTCTTCAAACTTGGCCCTTTTATGACTTGTGGATTTCAACTCCCAGAATTCCTCAGCCAGCGTGCCTGGCTGAGGAATTCTGGAAGTGGAAGTCCACAAGTCATAAAAGGGCCAGGTTTGAAGACCCCTGTCTTAAAGTATAACAAACAATCTTTCTTTCCTGTATTTCCTTCTTATCTACAAACAGATCCTTAAAACTTCATCATTCAGTCCTGGTAAGCAAAAGTCCATTAAAGGTTACCAGAAATAATAATACTGATGCTGCTCTTTAGGGGGTTATCAGGAGCCCCATCCCTGGATGCTGATAGTACAATGCTACACATATTTCCGTAGAACAGTGTTTCTCATCCATAACACCTTTAGTGAGAGTTATTAAGCAATGGGACAGCTTGCCTCCTGGAGTTGTGGGTGCTCCATCACTGGAGGTTTTCAACAAAAGAGTGGTAAACCATTAGATAAGAAATCCTCCCTTCCAGCCTTATGATTCTATGATTCTGATTTTGTGCTGGCTGGGGTAATTCTGGGAGTTGAAGGCCATACATCGTAAAGGTATTGAGGTTGAGGATCACTGCCTTAGAAAGAAATGTCATTAGGTTCAGTAGAATTTCTTCCCCTTAAAGCAGCTTTCACTTTAACCCTGTTTTCTCCTGTCTGTGAAAGTCTGAATCAACTTACGGGGTCCCAGCAGGTATCCAGCACTGTTCAGGGTCCAACCACGTTTGTCTTTGGGCTACAGAAGGAACAGTAAGAAAGGTGATGTTAATGTAAACTTATATTTGCCTCATCTGGATTATAATTCTGTCCCTCCTCCACAAAAGTCAAATTAAAATTTTACAAAATGTAAGACAGTCCCTAGTCCAGTGTTTCTCAACCTTGGCAAGTTTAAGCTCTGTGGTCTTCAATTCCCAGAATTCCCCAACCAGCAAAACTTGCCAAGGTTGAGAAACACTGTCCTAGCCTAATACAGGAATTTAAATTATCATGAATAATAGAGTTTAATTGATGAGAATTTTTTTAAAAAATAATGTTCTTAATGACTAGCTGGAAGCAAGTCCAAATGAAATATTAAGTAGCATGAGAAACCAATAGGCTGGATATTAAAATCAAAATCCTCTCAACGATTACATCCTGCATCAATTTTTAGACTAGGAGAAAGGAGTAGAAATTTAAGAGGACAAAATCCATGATTCGGAGAACCACATTTCCCATTCAAAACAATAATTAAAAAAAGGATCTGCAAAATTTTACTTCAAAGGAATGAAAAAGAGAAACTCATCCTTAGAAGGGAGAAAAATTGCACTGTTCTGTTTCTTTTTGTTCAATACCTTCCAGGTCTGAGAGGAAAATGGAAGATACAAAAAAAAATGTTGCTTTATAAGAACCTTAGTAAGACCACATCTGGAATACTGCATCCAGTTTTGGTCACCTCATTATAAAAAAAGATGCTAAGACAGGGGTCTTCAAACTTGGCCCGTTTATGACTTGTGGACTTCAACTCCCAGAATTCCTCAGCCAGTCTGGGAGTTGAAGTCTACAAGTCATAAAAGGGCCAAGTTTGAAGACCCCTCTGCTAAGACTTTGGAAAGAGTGCAGAGAGGAGCAACAAAAATGATTAGAGGGCTGGAGGTTAAAACATATAAAGAACAGTTGCAGGAACTAGGTATGTCCAATCCATTAAAAAAAAAGAACTAGGAGTGACATGATAGCAGTGTTCCAATATCTGAGTGGCTGTCACAAAAAAGAGAGGGTTAACCAGTTCTCCAAAACAACTCAAGGCAAGACAAGAAGCAAAAGATTGAAATGAATGAAGGAGAGAAGCAACCTAGAACTAAGGAGAAATGTCCCAACAGTGAGAACAATTAACCAGTGGAATGGCTTGCCTCCAGAAGTTGTGGGTGCTCCATCACTGTAGGCTTTTATTAAGAAGAGAGTGGACAGCCACTGAAATGGTATAGGGTCTCCTGCTTGAGCAGGGGGTTGGTCTGGAAGACCTCCAAGGTCCCTTCCAATTCTATTATTCTATATCTTATATTCTCTCCTTTCTGAAATTTTCTTTTAATGGCAAAAAGGAGTTCACATGCTCTGAATGGTATTTTCTCAGAGTGATATACTGTATTGTAGGCTAGATAGCCATGAAAACATATCTATGATTTGCTCTGAGGAAGAACCTCTCAAAAAGGCCATGAAATTAGAGATGTATGAAAATCTTCCCGCATCCAAGCAGCTAGTAAAGAACTGAGACAGAATATTCCTTGTGGGCTGCTACCACCAAGTTTTTCTGGTTGGCTAACTCTTGTGTGAATCACAATAAATCAGACCCCATTTTCCCCTTCACCAATTGGATGGAAATGCCACCGTAGTACAGATATTCTTGGTGCAGATGTTCCTCCATAATTAATCATACATATGCTTTTTAAAAAAACCATACATTTAATACATATGCTTTTTTAAAAAAAACAAAAAACACCCACCACCATGGAGTACTCACACCTGAAATCCACAATCTGAAATCTGGCCGTCCACGGTGCAACCACCGCCTTTACCATCTTCTTCCTTCCGGATGTGAAAGCCAGACCCGGGTACTGTAATTCTCTCCCCCCCCCCCCCGCCCCAGTAAATTGACAAAATAGATTTGGAAGATCTGATACAACTCACCACAAACGCAACTCCAAAACAGTCCCCAAGCAGCGCGCAGAAGAGCAAAGAAAAGCAAAAGACATACCAAGAAATCCTCATCTAGAGAGAGGAAAGAAGAGGAGCAAAGAAAGGATGCTGCTTTCCAATCACATGACATGTCTTCGCTAATAAATTTTTCCTTTGTAGGAAAATAGGATTACAATTATCTTCTTTGGTTTTGCTATCATCTCTGATATTTAAAAGTTAGCAGGGTTTTTTTAATTTTGATAAATAAGCACGCAACAAATTATCTGAAATTATATTGCCACTATGGTTGATAATATACACGTAGAACAGGGGTCCCCAACCCCTGGTCCATGGACCGGTACCGATCCGTAGCATGCCAGCAACCGGTCCACACAAACAAGCAAAGCCCCATCCGTGGAATGCAGGCAGCACACAAAACCACACACTCTCTGGTCCATGGAAAAACCTTTGTCCACGGAACCGGTCCCTGGTGCCCAAAAGGTTGGGGACTCTGGCATACACTATGTTTTATTTAGTAAACTATGATTAAGCAAACTTTGGCTTAGTGTGCTGTGTGAACTCTATAACAGAATAATATCTTTTTTTCTGTGCCTCTCCAGTCATTTACCATAGCTCTACAAGCATTCTGAAGTATAGTTCTTATAACCTACAACCACATCAGATGCTAGAAGACATGGAAATTGCAGTTCCATTAAGGCCACTTTATCAAGTTGCCAAAACCCCAGATGATCACTAGATGGCAGCAGAGGAGGTTTTCTGTGCCTATGCTGCTATTTAGTGATTGTCCAGATTTTTGCATTTCAGAATGGGTTGTTTTTAGTTCCACACATATGGTGAATACTTCCTCAAGAAAATTGCTATTTTTATACTGATCTTATACTGTGTGAATAAGCAGTCCAAACCTGGGTAAAACAATTTGGAAAACTGTTCTGCATAAAAAAAGCAAGCGCTCTCTCGTCGTTTCGATGCTTGCATGATAATTAACTGAGGTTCAGATTTGTCTTCACTCCACGACCCAAGGTCCTATGAGTTTTGACCTCCAGTTCTTGAACATGCTCTGCACTTTTAGAATATTTCATCAAAGTGTTTTGAGACTGTTTACATACCTGAAGGTACATGTTATGTATGCTTGGTAGATACAAGCATATGGACATTTAGCTAATAGGACTCTTGAGTCACTGAACAGCAGCACAACAGGTAAAAACTCTATAGATAAAAGACTTTTTTCAGTGCTCTTTTCTATCACATGCCCACCTTAAAAAACAGTTAGCAACCCATCCATCTCCCACATAAGTGCTTCTGCCAGGATTACCTTCACCCACCACCCACCAAGACCCCCCTGACTCCTGAACCTCACAGATCAGAGGAATCATACCTTCATGTCTTTATGGAATTGCTTGAGCTCCGATTCTCCAGGCAAGAAGAAACCCAAGTTTTATAGAGGGAAGAAACGTGGATTTGGGTGCGTCATTAATCCGCAGACAAAGCATATAAGGATGTCAGTATAATTGACAATAATGGCCCCACAAGGGGGGTATGTTGACTTCTTTTAGTGTTTATTCACATCCTGTGTCAGAAAATGGACAGAAAATTGGGGTAATTAGCCCTACTTGACTACTCAATTAATTGGAGGAGAGCCACTACAAGTAGAAGAAACATTCCATATTGTTGGTAAAGCAGGAGGAAAACAGAGTGCTCGTTGGTTAATTCTCCTTTTGCTAACTTTTATCTGGGAAAGCATCAGTCTTGAACTGTTTCATATATTACCCATCCTCAGCGCCATAATTTCTCTGGTCAGTTTTTTGACATTTACATTTTTAATGGCTCATTGGAGGCCTAATGCATCTTTTTTGTACTATTTATTTATTGTTCATTTATATGCCGCCCATCTTACTTTGAAAATAACTTTTCTCTGCTAATAACAATTAGGAAAACACTAATACTAATTCTCCTAAATAATCAACAGGCCAAAACTTTCAGTCACTTCCATTCCCTTGATATTGTCATCAGGTCCACGAGGCCTTTGGAAGGAGCTGAAAATACAGGTAGTCCTCCACTTACAACAGTTTGTTTAGTGACCATTCAAAGCTACAATGAGACCGAAAAAAGTTTTTCGCACTTGCCACCATTGCAGCGTTCCAATGGTCACATGATCAAAATTCAGATGCAGG
This sequence comes from Protobothrops mucrosquamatus, assembly GCF_001527695.2. NCBI lineage: Eukaryota > Metazoa > Chordata > Lepidosauria > Squamata > Viperidae > Protobothrops > Protobothrops mucrosquamatus. Next base: position 2,295,130 of record NW_015386395.1, read on the forward strand.
GCAACTGACTCATGTTTATGACGGCTGCAATGTGTCCTGGGGTCATCTGACCACCATTTTGTGACCTTCTGACAAGCAAAGTCAGTGGAGAAACCAGATTAATTTAACAACCATGTTACTAACTTAACAATGTGCAGGGATTCGCTTAACAAATGTGGCAAGCGAGGTCGTAAAATGGGGCAAAATTCACTTCACACATCTCTCGTTTAGCAACAGAAATTTTGGGCTCAATAAGCCCTTGATTTCGCAGGTCAGGGAGGAGGATTGTGTATTAAAGCAGAGCTCTCCAACCTTTCCGGAGCTCAAGGACCAGAGGGAAGGAGAGCAGCTTTAAAATTGACGTATGTGCATGTGTGCACATGCACGGGGTCACACACACTGGCGTGGCACTAGCAGCCCCTTTTGCTCCTGTTGCATGCGCTGGCGTCATGCGCATGTGCAAACGGCCACGCACCCCCCACAGTGGCTAGAGGCCCATTCGTGCATGTGCAAATGGGCCATGCAAGACGCCTGGGCTAGCAACATATGTGCAAACCAGCTGTGGACACCTGCCCCACACTAGCATTCCCATTCGTACCCACGCACATGTGCAAACAGGGCCGCAGGCGCTAGCATGAGTGGGGAGGGAAATGCATGTCCACATGTGTGCACACTGGCCATCAGTTTCCACGGCCCGCTGGCCAAGAGCCCAGGGCCCAGTCCTGAGCTGTGGACCATAGGTTGGGGACCCCTGTATTAAAGCATAACATTCCTGAAATCCAAATGGGATTTTACTCATTTATATTTTACTTACTTTGTACCTTGTTTGTTATTCAGTTACTAAGTTGTGTCCAACTCTTCGGGACCCCATGGACCATAGCAAGCCAAACCCTCCTGTCCTCCACTGTCTCCCAGAGTCTGCCCAACTTCAGACCTACTGCATCAATGACCCTCTCTAACCACTATCATACTCTGCCGCCTCTTCTCCTTTTGGCTTCCATCTTTCCCAGCATCAGGTTCTTCTCCAATGAATCCTCTCTTCTCATCCGGTGGCCAAAGTATTTGAGTATTTTACAAATGTATCTTTTGCATATTTTGCTCGTTTTGTAAAATGGGGATGTGATTTTTACAAATGCATTAAAATAAGGGAGGAGATTTTATGAAACATGTAGTACAGTCAATCCTCGAGTTACGACCACAATTGAGCTCCAAATTTCTGTTGTTAAGCAAGAAAGCTGCTCAGTGAATTTTGTCCCATTTTACGATCTTTCTTGTCACCGTTGTAACGGAATCACTGTAGTTGTTAAGTTAGTAACATGGTTGCTAAGTGAAACTGGCTTCCCCATTGATTTTGCTTGTGAGAAGGTTGCAAAGGGTGATCACATGACTCCAGGACGCTGCAGCCATCATAAGTACATGCCAGTTGCCAAGTGTCCAAATTTTGATCACATGGCCACAGGGATGCTGCAATAGTCATAAGTGTGAAAAGGGTCATAAGTCACTTTTTTCAGTGTCATTGTAACTACAAATGGTCACTAAATGAACTGTTGTAAATCGAGGCCCAAAATCACCTGAGAGCTTCTATGAATGAAAGTGGACTTGAACCCGGATCTCCTCATTCCTAATCCAACACTGCTAGGACCCATTTTGGAAATAAAGAGCAATTGGCTCTTTTATATGACAGCTTTCCATTGAATTTGCTTATACTGTAATCTAAAGAAGCTAGGGGGCAATCATCAGAACTTTCTGGGTTGTAAGTGCCTTTGGGGGGGGCGTCATAACTTTGAACAGTTGAATAGAATAGAATAACAGAGTTGGAAGGGACCTTGCAGATCTTCTAGTCCAACCCCCTGCTCAGGCAGGAAACCCTATACCATTTCGGACAAATGGCTGCCCAGTCTCTTCTTAAAAACTTCCAGTGTTGGAGCATTCACCGCTTCTGGAGGCAGGTTGTTCCACTGATTAATTGTTCTAACTGTCAGGAAGTTTCTCCTTAGTTCTAGATTGCTTCTCTCCTTGATTAGTTTCCATCCATTGCTTCTTGTCCTGCCTTCAGGCGCCTTGGAGAATAGCTTGACTCCCTCTTCTTTGTGATAGCCCTTGAGATATTGGAACACAGCTATCATGTCACCCCTTTTCATTAAACTAGACATACCCAATTCCAGCAACCATTCTTTATATGTTTTAGTCTCCAGTCCCTTGATCATCTTTGTTGCTCTTCTCTGCACTCTTTCTAGAAACTCAACATCTTTTTTACATATCTGTCTTTGTCTACCAAAAAGACAAATAAAAAATAATTTGAGGCTTATTTTAGATACACTGGAATACTATGAAATGCATTCAGAAAAACAAATGGCTTTAATTTTCCTAGAGTCTACACGCTCATTTGATAATGTAAGTTGGCAATTTATGATACAACAATTAAACTGTATGGATTTTGGAGAAAAGTTTATAAAAACTATTAAGACAATTTATGATAAACAAACAACAAAAATAATTGTCAATGGAGATTATATGTAGAACTTTAATATAAAAAAAGGTACAAGACAAGGATGTCCACTATCCCCACTGTTATTCATACTAACGTTGGAAGTTCTCAATAGGAACATCAGACAAGATTCAGAAATTAAAGGAATGGAAATAAAAGAAGAAAGTTATAAACTACAAGCATTTGCAGACAACTTAGCATTTATTCTAGAAGAACCTTTGGCTGCAACGTCCAAATTATTAAAGATAGAAGAATTTGGAGAAATAGCAGGATTGAAAATAAATAGAGAAAAAAACCAAAGTTATAGTTAAAAACCTTATAGACAAGCAAAAAACACAATTGTCAGAAAAAATAGACTTACAAATAGTTAAGAAAGTGAAATATTTGGGAATATATTTAACAGCAAGATGTGCAACAATAAAAGAAGATAACTACATAAAATTACTAAGTCAAATAAAAAATAGACTTGGAAAAATGGAAAAACCTACAATTATCATTACTAGGAAGAATAGCTATTGTGAAAATGAATATTTTACCAAAACTTCTTTTTTTATTTCAAACAATACCTGTAAAAATAGAAAAAAAGTTTTTGGATGATTTGAATAGATTGATCTTGAAATTTATTTGGCAAGGATGGAAAGCCAGAATTAAACTGAAAATGTTACAAGAAACCAAAGAAAATGGAAGATTTGGTTTACCAGACTGGGTCCTATTCTATCAAGCATGTGCTCTAACATGGCTAAAAGAATGGATAACGATGCCCTTGACGTGATGGCCCGTTGCCTGGAGGCCGTAAGGGTCTGGATGGGGAGGAACAGACTCAGACTCAACCCTTCCAAGACCGAGTGGCTGTGGATGCCAGCGCCTCGGCATAGTCAGCTGATCCCATCGCTGACTATAGGGGGCGAAACCCTGGCCCCCTCAGAGAGGGCACGCAACTTGGGAGTCCTCC
>NW_015386395.1:2298660-2309261 GCF_001527695.2 Protobothrops mucrosquamatus
GATTGGCCTAGGGGGGGATTTTATAGGGATTTTAAAGGGATTTTATAATTTTAAATCTAATACAGGTCATTTAATATATATTTTAATTTGGTTTTTAGATATTTATTGTATTGTACTGTTTTTATTTACCTGTAAGCCGCCCTGAGTCCCTCGGGAGAAGGGTGGGGTATAAATGGGAACAAATAAATAAATAAATAAACTCTCAGAAACAAAAGATTGTTATATTTAGAAGGACATGACCTGCAATTTGGGTGGCATGCATTTTTATGGTATGAAAAGAATAAAACTCATAGATATTCCCAAAACCATTATATAAGAAATGCATTACTATCTGTATGGAAAAAGATAAAACCTAAAATTTACATAAAAATCCCAGGATGGCTATCAATGATGGAAGCTTTTGCTCACCCAAATCTAGTTAAATTTGGAAAAATCTTAACATATAAGGATATTTTGAATACAGATAGGAAATTAAAATCTAAACAAGATCTAGAAGACCAGGGCATTGACTTATCATGGTGCCCCCATTTGCAAATGCAATCAAAGTATGACAAAGATGTTAAAACATATGGTTTTTACAAAGACCAGACAATATTTGATAGGTGTTGACTTCTGATGAAAAAATGATTTTAAAATTGTATAACTTTTTATTGAATTTAAAAATGGAAGATGAACAAGTGAAAGAAACAATGATTATATGGGCAAATTTGTTTGGATATAACATAAAATTAGAAAAATGGCAAAATCTTTCGGAAAGAAATTATAAGCTGACAATGGCTACTTCGTATAAAGAAAACTTATATAAAATGTTTTATAGATGGAATTTTCCACCTGTTAAATTAGCAAATGTTTAAAAATATGTCTAGTAAATGTTGGAAATGCAATCAAAATCCCGGTACATACTATCACTTATGGTGGACATGTGTTAAAGCAAAAAAAAAAATTGGACCAAAATACATACTTGGTTAGAAAAGATGTTAGGAAAACATGTAGATTTTAAACCTGAACTTTTTTTACTAGGCATAATGCCAGAAAAATTTGACAAACAAAATGTATATTTAACATTACAGGTACTAACAGCAGCGAGGATTGCATTTGTGCAGCACTAGAAAAATGAGATAACACCATCGGAGGAAGCGCTAATTAAGAAAATACTGGACAGTGTGGAAATGGATAGACTCACATTGAGAATTAAAGAAAAAGAAGATACAGAATACTTTCAAACATGGAACTTATTTTATCAATGGTTGGAAAAATGAGATAGAGAGTAAGAACTTAACTTTTATGACTAAGCAAAAATTAACCCAGACAACACGTTGTTCATTAAGCACAAATGAATTGTAATGACAGAAAATTAATAAAATACTTTTAAAAAAAACAAACATCTTGGTGGGGACCAGAACTGGATGTAGTCTTCCAAGTGTGGCCTTACCAAGGCATTATAATTAAAGCAACTGATAATTAGTCAAGGACTACTTGTACCATGCTGGAATCTCAGCTACCTATAAAGTAAATCATCAATCAAATAGGAAGAAACAATCAATGAGACAAAGGAAGCTAGAATTCCCAAATACACATAATAATATACGAAGACCTTACAGGCAGTGTTCATTTAATGATTGCCAGTCACTGTATGATGGTAATAAAAAAGTAAATTGGGACCAATGCCTGCATTTACAACCTTTGCAGCATCCCTATAATGCAGGGGTGTCAAACTCAATTTCATTGAGGGCCGCATCACCATTGCGGTTGCCCTCGGGGGGGGCGGGTGGGTGCGGCCTACTGGGTGGGTGTGGATGAAGTGGGTGTGGCCTGCTGGGTGGGCATGGCCAGCTCTACATTGTTCGCGTCAAGGGTGCCTGTGGGGGCCTGGGCAGGAGTGGGACAGATCTGAGGGTCTCTGGCAGGGAGTGGGACCGGGGCAAGCGCCAAGACATGGTCCATTTCTTCATTCCTCACAAAGGGTGACACCCCCCCAGCATGCACCCAGGGGGTGGGGCCGACACAGCAGGGGCTGGTTCCTCACTGTTTCCAGACGGGCTTGTGGAGCTAAGACTGAATGCATTTCAGCATAGATGGCCACCACAAAATTGTACATTGGCTCCCGGCTGGCCTGGGCCAGGGCCAAGGCAGAGGGGGCCGTTCCCTCACTGTTTCCAGGATGGCTTTGCGGGCCACATGAAACCACTTCGCAGGCCGCATCCGGCCCCCGGGCCTTGTGTTTGACATGTCTGCTATAATGTGTTCGCCATTATAGTGAGTTAGTATACATTGTTCTGGGTGTCATCTTTTCTTCCCCCTTTCCCCCTGCAGATTGCCTAAACTATCTCTTCCTAAGCTGATTTTTTCTGCAGTGCAACACCACCAAAAGTGCTAAGGGCAAGTTAAACTCAGGTCCATGACCTTAATTACTACACTTCGGTGATTCTTGGAACCAGCATGCTGGTGTGGAATTCTGGGAGTTGAAGTCCACACATCTTTAAAATTTCCAAGGTTAAGAAATACTATTATAGTTGATTATTATAGAACCCTCCAGGTTCAGCTGCTGCCTGAAATTGACCCTAATCAGTTTCACTCTTTTGTTTGCCTCCTAAACTGCCTGCTCCATTGGATGTTTATTCCCTAATTATGTGTCTGCTTACTCTCTTGTAATCCTTTCCAATGAATGTACATCAATCCTTTTCTTGCTAATTATCCCTACACCAGGGTGAGCATTCCAAAACATAAGGGAATGGGAGAAAAGGGCTATACTTTGCCATTTTATCCAGCTTCTTCATGAGTTCAGCTCCAGAAACCTTCCCCTCCATTTGGTCTTAGCTGGCTATTTGGGGCAGTATTTCTCTGATGCTGTTAAGCAAAGGAAAGTTATAGGCACAGTCATGTGATTTTTCACTTAGTGACCACTTCACTTAACAATCAAATTGCCAGAACTAATTGCAGTCACTAAACAAGGACCAACTTACATTTGAAAATAAACAGACCATCCCATGTTGACCCAGGTAGGCCCTATCTGCATGTTCCATGATTCTTCCTAAGTAGAAATCTTTTCCATGCAGCCTGTGTAGATTCTACTGACTTCCTGGAATGTTTTGTACCATAAAACACCCCTGCTACCACACACAATGACCACGCTGCTTGGAACACTGAGAATCCTAGGTCAGGTACATCCGGAAGGTACTGTGTTGAAGAAACTGTTCTGAGCTTTGATTTCTTCTCAGACTGCTTTTCACAGCATTTTGTTACATCTCTTCAGTTGTTGGCTTTAGCAGAAAGACTTGTTTTGAAGCCCAAGTGGATCCTCTTTCGTAATAGCTCAATTAGAGCTCCTATGTCACCTATCACAGAACTATCTTTTTCTCCCCTCCATGTTTTTCAGCCTTGGTGAAGAGCTTTCGGGAAAGAGTCAGGTTCAAGTTAAGAACTCAGGATGCTATGGGAAGGGTACCAAAAAGATCAGAGCTGCTTTGTTGGATATTAATAAGCTCTCAAAGATTGAAAGAGGCCCTCAAAGGCCTCTTGTAAGGTGCAAAAAGCATATTTGCACATCCACTGTTCATTACATATTGTAATGTTCCATGATTTTCAGAGTCTGCAAACCAGAAATCTTTGAGCTACAGTAGCTATATCCATGAGCTCAAAAAGGAGTCCCCTCTCTGCAGAGTTATAGTTTTGTCGAGAATAAGGAAGATGACCCTGATGGAAATATGAAGGAACCATTACCTAGGCCAGGACTTTTCAACCTTTTCACCCATTGTACCACTTTTAGGATATGGCAACATCCGAGTACCACCAGTCGCCTAGCAAGGTGTCAAAAACTTGATGACCAAAAAAAAAAAAAAAGGAAAAAAGTGATAAAGTACAGGTAGTCCTCGACTTACAACAGTTCGCTTAGTGACTGTTCGAAGTTACAATGGCACTGAACAAAGTGCCCCCCAAGCCACAGCCGAGCAAGACACCTGCCTACCCACCCGGCCGCGCTCTTCCTCCTGTTCGAGGTTTTCATTGTTGTGAGCATTTCTGTTGAGGATTGGCAGCAGGGGTGGGGTGGGGGGGTGTTTGGTTTTTATTCCCCCCCCCCGGTCTGCTGGGTGGTTGCAGCAGGTTTTGGTCACTTCACATGACCCTGGGACACTGTGACCGTCATAAATATGAGTCAGTTGCCAAGCATCTGAATGTAAATCACAAGACCCTGGAGATGCTGCAACATTCCAGCTGATCGGCGCTTCTTCTGGGCTCAGCAGAAGCACCAGGATCAGTGCTGAGCTCCAGCTGGAGCCTGGCGCTGATCCTGGCGCTTCCGCTGAGCCCTGACAGCCCTGCAGCTCCAGCCATCTCTTGCTCAGTTCTGCCACTGGCTCAGCTCATTCCCCTCCCCCACTACTTTTCTAGGATGGTCGCGTACCATCTGCCAGGTACCAATGTACCACAGGTGGTACCCGTACCACTGGTTGAAAAGCCCTGACCTAGGCAAAAGAGGCTGAAGCATTTATTTTTAAGTCTAGAACTACAAGAAAACATTCAGAAGTGGTTCAGGTAGACACTTTCCCAATTCACTAATAAGGAGGAGGCACAATGACAATGAAATTTGTAAGACTGAGGTCAGTCCCATTAGGTAGACTAAACCAACTCAACAGGAAGGCCAAAATACTTTGAGATTGGGTGTAATAACACAATTGTAAGTGCTCAATGCAAACCTATTTTGTATAAGGTGGCAGATAACATTTTGCTGGGCATACTAAGTGTCTCAGCATATGTGCAAGTTTGGATCCCAGTTGCCTGCAGATAGGAGTATGTAGCCTGAAACTCCTATCCCTCAGTTCACTCTTTAGGATAACTTTCTTCAATTTGATAATTTCCAGATACCAGTGATTAAGGAATGATGGAATTATTGCCTAAAAACATCCATACTCAAAGCCTGTTCTGAGATAGAATTTTTATTATTAAATGTTCATCCCACTGAATCCTTCCAGCTTCAGAGCTGCTTAACAAATAAAAAAATCCAACAAAACCCATCACCTCCCCCCCCCCGAACACAATACACAATATAACATAGCCTCCGCTGTTATAGATGGGGAAGCAGTGTCTTCTTAAAGTTTTTTAAATTAATTTCCACGTGGACAAAGACTCCTTAGAATAGATCAGTGGTGGCAAACCTATGCCACGGGTACCAGAGGCGGCACTCAGAGCCCTCTCTGTGGGCACGCGCGCCGTCGGCCCAGTCCTAGGCCTTCAGCTGGGTTTTATAAAACCTTTTCGCTTTAGGCCTCCACCGCCGTGTGCAAAAAAAAAAAAAAGGTTCAATCAGTCAATTTCAACTTCTGGCGAGAAAAAAAAAGATCTTACAAAGTTGGAATTGAACTTTTTAGTCCCACCCAGTCTGCCGTTATCATCGTAGCCACGCCCACCCAATGGGCCATGCCAAGCCAATGGGCCACACCCAGCCAATGGGCCACACCCACCCGGCACTCAATGGTGCATAAGTGGGTTTTGGGTTGCAGTTTGGGCACTCGGTCTCTAAAAGGTTCGCCATCACTGGAATAGATGAACGGAACAATGGAATACCCTCCAATGAAATAAATTCCGTAGCTGATCAAATACAGCTAAGGGCAAACAATAGAACGGCTCTCCCAAAGGTGCTTTTTTCAAGAGTCAACTGGACTTTCTTGGTTTTCTTTGAATTTGTTTTTCTTTGAATAGAGCTGCTGCTTTATGGGGCCATGTAAATCCGATACCGCCCAGGCTTTTAGAAGATGTAAATTGGGAGTGGCCATAATTTTCCCGGTTGGTGCAGGTAGACTACCCTTCACACAGAAGCTCCATTCAGCTACCGCTATCGCATTCGCCGCTTTTAACTTCCACCGCTGGCTCATTTGCTAGTACCATGGGGGGGGGGAGAGAAACCACTGGAAAAGAGGCTCTTCTTTTTAGACTCTTCCCCCTTCACCGCGTTCGTACCACTTCCTGCTAACGCTTTTGCTTCTCAGGTCCCCGCCCTTGCCATTTCAGCAGCTCCTCTAGCCTGACCCATTTATCTCGTCTCTATGGTATCGGCGTCTACGATTGGTCGTTCTGGGGCGGTACCTCCAGCCTATTGGTTGGGCGGCCCTGCGTGGCCGGGCGCGGAAGGGAGCTGTCAGGTTACAGGGGGAGGGGACTTTCATTGCCGGCCCTAGGCCCTGGCCTTGGAGGAGGAGGCCGCCCGACACCGCTAGCCCTCTGTCCCCATGGGGGGTGCCTGAGTGCGGTTCTCCTTCCCCTTTCTACGGGTTGGGTGAGTGCGTATGGCAGGGGGTGTGGTGGGGTGGGGGGAAGCATTGATTTAATTGCACGAAGAGTTGCGCTAAGGAATGGAGCGCTGGGATGGTCGGGGACGAAGGGAAAGGGAGGCTGAAGATTCATTCTGGAGGTGTCGGTGGGGGAGTTCTCCCAAGTCCTTAAAGAGGGCAGCCATTGAAGGGCTGCACCAGGGTGGGGCCCTTGTTTGGGAATCCTGGCAATTTTGATAGACTGGGTTGCTGCGCGCGCGGCGGAGGGGAGGCTCTTGCAGTACAGTACCAGCTCGCGGGCCATAAGCTGGCTTTGCTTGGCGGTGCTCGCTTTTGCCCCCCCCCCCCGTAGGGGAAGAAGTCTGCGATTCGGAATGCTGCTAATAAGCTGACTTCGGTGACCCCTCGCCTTCCTTATGGGAAGTGGCGACTGCACGCTTTGCGTTTTGCAGGTGCGCTGATTCAGCAGATCTGGACTTGTTAGCTTGTCAATGAAGCTACTTTCTGCACAGGAGGAAAGAGACATCAGAAAAATCAGCAGCTCTGGATTCCATTAGTCTTTGCCTCTATATTTTTCCATGAAATGCAAACCTTTAGGAGCCTTTGGTAACTCCTTTAGTTTCTGTGCCATAACCGAACATAAAAACATGGAAATGGGCAGGTGGACCAAGGCAGTCATAGAATGGATCCCACTCGATAAAAAGCATCCTTGAAAGAGACCTAAAACAAGATGGATTGATGACATCAGCAAGTATTGTGGGTCCAATCGCAAAAGAAAGCTCAGGACCATATTGGTTGGAAACATGTGGAAGAGACCTTGATCCTGCAGTGGATAGACAATGGCTAAAAGGATGATGATGACCCGAACATAACTGTCTCTCACTATCTTATTTCTCTTCTCTCTCTTAAGCCTTGAAAGGGACTTCCATGCTAATCAATCTATTAAACATACTGTAAATATACTCTTAAAGGTACTGTGTAAAGAAATAGTAAGAACCCATGGAGCTATATCCCATCTCATTTTGCTTTTTACTACCTGTGGGCAAATGTATATATGTATTTTGCAGGGAGATGCACACAGGCTGCCATGTGATGCATCCACTCCAAAATTGTTGGAAGTGTTTCTGTTTAACACAGACACAAACAGGAAAGTGAGCATGTGTCAAAAATACATACAATAGTCAGCAAGATACAGATGGGTAAGCGTACAGGACCAATCAGTAGCAGGTACAAACAAAATTATGGTCGGCACAGATAAAGGAATAGAGGTAGAAGAGACAGAAGTTACAGAAATTGTGTTGAAAAAGGGACACCAAAGAAATGGCCACACCCTCACAAGAAAACCAAGAGACAAAGGGAATGGGACGGGTAATTATACCAGCCAGAAAGTGAAAGAAATCCTCCCAGAATAAGAATTTTGGAGATAAAGAATTGTTAGTGGAAGGTTAGGCTTCCCTTTTTCCAATCAGTTTTGGAAGAGATTCCTGTTTCCATAAGAGATTGGTAGAAATCCTGGTGTCTTGAGCTTTTCTAAGTTAAATGACAAGAAACCTCTTTATGATGATGATGTTATCCATTCAGTCATGTCCGACTCCTGGCAATTCTGTGGACCAGGTCTCTTCAAATCTTCTGATCTTGTACTACTATTGTCTGATTCAAACAACATCAAACTCTATCTGCTTACCCTAGTGAAAGCCATTGATTCTCAGAAAGAAATAGCAGCAAATATTCAGAAATTGTTGTCCAAATGTGACTTTTAAGATCACATGAATACTGAGAAAAAGATGAATTTACTGTAGTATCTTCTGTCGGTTTTAATTTTCTTTTTTTTCCTTTAGTTTGTCCTGGAGCCCAGCAGAAATGACGGAATATAAGCTGGTAGTTGTGGGTGCTGGTGGCGTTGGAAAGAGTGCATTAACCATACAGTTAATCCAGAATCATTTCGTGGATGAATATGATCCCACTATAGAGGTATATAATCACTGCAGCACTGGCACTGACCTTTGAATTGCCCAGTGTCCGCATTCTCTTATTCTGTCTTGTTCAAAGAGTTCATTGCTCTTTGATTCTGCCATCTGTCCCATTGTCCTTCCTAGGTTTCTTAAAACACAAAATACACATTTACTGATTGTGAATGTCTGACTCCTGCTGCATCCTTTTTTAATGAGCTACATATATTTTAATACAAGATAGCACAGTTCAAAGTTGCTCGGTGCTTTATCTGGCTGCTTTTATTGATATATATGGTATATATATCTCACACAGGCACACATACATACTATATATGTGTGTATATATATGTGCATGTGTATACATGTCTGTGTGTGTTTATACATATACATGCACATATATATATATCTATATTGTTTAAGCTTTTAACTGTACACCCTCTAGCTCACTCTGAGAATGATATGGATGATATCTAAATTTAACCAATAAAGAAAGCTTCTTTCCCTCTTTTGGGGGGGGGGAGAAACATTGCCCTCCTCCCCTACAATTGCTCATTTCCTTAGCCCTTTTGGGAAAGACATATACTCTGAAGTTAGGATTAACATGCTCAATGGGCTTAACAGTTTAACCCCCCCCCCCCAAAAAAACCCTAAAAGCTCATAGAAAAGCCAAAAATCTTGGTTAGGGTTAGATATAAATTCTGACTAGCAAAAGGATGACTACTATAGCTGACTAGCTACAATCTTTTTCGCTTCAAGACTATCTCCTTTTTTTTCCTGGTAACTGGAGTTTTTTATGTACCGTAATGTTGTGACAAAGTACTTCCTTGTTTCTGCCTTTTGTTTTTTCCTTCTCCCATGTTTCTCCTGTGTTACATTTTTCTCTCTGTGTGGGTGTGCTTCTGAATTCAGGATTCCTACCGGAAGCAGGTGGTGATCGATGGAGAGACATGCCTTTTAGATATCCTGGACACAGCTGGGCAGGAAGAGTACAGTGCCATGCGTGATCAGTACATGAGGACAGGAGAAGGCTTTCTGTGTGTCTTTGCTATCAACAATACAAAGTCTTTTGAAGATGTTCACCACTATAGGTAAGAGGACAAGTAAAGTTCTGTGGTCCATCAGTCAGCATCTCTTCTTTTTTTTGTTAGCTTCTCTCCAGTAGCAATGATGTACCCAAAACCTCTCTAATACTGAAAATATGATGGAACTTTAAGACTGGAAATCTCTTACAGATTTTTTTTTTTTACTAAGAATGGGGGGGGAAAACTAATTGGTAATATTGCTAATTAAAAAAGAATGACTAAGGGAAGAATTGCATTATGGTGTAACTTTAAAGAGAGCAGAGAGATGATACATTTGTAACTGCCAAAAAGATTAGAAATTGCTGCTTCATGTAGCTTTTTTTCCCATTTGTACTATTCCCATTTTTTCTTCATCTTACTTTATATCATTTCATGCTTTTTTATTTCTATGAAAACCTTTAATAAAAATCATATGAAAATATGAAACTTCATTTTGTGTGTCATGCAAACATCCATTTAAAGTGTCTCTTCCAAAACAAAATAAACAGGATTTCTCCAGAAAACTAAATGAGCAGCAAGCCTACTCCAAATTCAAGTGGGAGGGGGGAAGGGAGGGACGGACGGAGGGAGGGAAGGAGAGAGAGAGAGAGAGAGAGAGAGAGAGAGAGAGAGAGAGAGAGAGAGAGAGAGAGAGAGAGAGAGAGAGAGTATGCAAGTAGAATAGAAAAGACTAAAATAGAATAGTTCATTGGCCAAGTATTATATATAAGGGAATACGGTTACTTTATATTTTTTATTTCAGTTTTGAAAGTCTCAGACTTTTCTTTAAAGCCAGACTACTTGCATTTTAATTGCATATATAAACACTTTATTGATAAGAACTGTTCTGTGATCTGACAAAGATATTTTTTGCTCAAAATAGCTGGGTTTTTGTTTTTTCGGTGGGATGGGATTTAAAGCAGCCAAGGGTTTAAAAGAGAAAAGTATTCAGGACCTCCCACCCCATGCTATCATTCCTCCATTCAGACTCATGGTTTTGATTACTAAAGCACCAAAACTGAGGGAAAGGGAATTGTATTTCTAATGTTATATTGCATGTAATCTGGATTTCAGTCCATCTATTTTAAATAGAAGAGAACACGCAGGGCAAAGTGAAGTGGCTGTGGCTGTGGCTGCCGGCGCCTCGGCATAGTCAGCTGACTCCATCGCTGACTATAGGGGGCGAAATTCTGGCCCCCTCGGAGAGGGTGCGCAATCTGGGGGTCCTCCTGGATTCGCGGCTGACGCTGGAAGACCAGTTGTCGGCCGTGACCAGGGGGGCGTTTTATCAGGTACGCCTGATACACCAGTTGCGACCTTTT
>NW_015386395.1:2309276-2359795 GCF_001527695.2 Protobothrops mucrosquamatus
AGAGATCCGGGTGATCCCGGATCTCCCCTCCTTCCGCCGCACCCTAAAGACATGGCTTTTCCAACAAGCGGGATTGGCCTAGGGAATTTTAGTGGGGTTTTTAAGGGAAATTTTAATTATTAGGCCATTACAAATATTTCCTTTTAATCTGGTTTTAATTTGATATTTACTGTAATATTGGTTTTATAAGGCTGTCAGCCGCCCTGAGTCCGGTAAGGAGAAGGGCGGGATATAAATAAAATAAAATAAATAAATAAATAAATAAATAAGTACTGGAATATATTTCATTCAAATCTAGGAAACTCAGGATTGACTTTAGGAACTGCTGGTTTATTCAGAAGCACCTTGTTCACATTTTCCTCTTACGTAACTCCAGGGAACAAATCAATCGTGTGAAGGATTCTGATGATGTGCCCATGGTCCTCGTTGGCAATAAGTGTGACCTGCCTTCTCGAACAGTGGATACTAAACAAGCTCAGGAGCTTGCAAGAAGCTATGGAATCCCCTTTGTAGAGACTTCGGCCAAAACCAGACAGGTGTGGTATTGTGCAAGTAGGATAAACTGCTATGTTTCAGTCTGATTTCACAGCCTCATTATTTATATGTTAATTACCAAGTAGCCAAATGCCAATTGCTTTGCTTTACAGTAGCTGTGCTAATACTGAAGAAGTGGGATTCACACTATAAGCCAGTATCCTGCGGTTATACCTAAGAGGGTAGAAATAAAATTCGTATAAAATTACCCTTGTAATGATTTATGTCAATCTTCTCATTTCATGTACATCTTACTGAGAGATGTTTATCAACATATTGTTCTGCTACTACACATTCCCTATTTGAGAAAGGTTTCTGAATATAGATAATAAATTGTATCTTAGGTTATTCACTACTAAATAAATTAGTGGGGAGAATAAACAAGGCTACAGTACATACAAACAATGATTTTTTCCCCCCATCCAAATAATTCTACCTATAGGTAACAGCCTAAGAAAAGTTAGCTAGATCCCAGGTATTCTTACTTTGGGATCTTTGTATGGATCATTTTTGTTGCCTGAATGTGGGTTTGAAATCCCACTTCATAAAAATTAATGCACCTGAAATAGCTAATATAATTTTAAAAGTACTAATAAAGCCTTTTGTTACATCTTTCTCCACTTTTTGTATTTTTATTCATCTAAAGGGAGTGGAAGATGCATTCTATACCCTGGTGCGGGAAATTCGAAAACACAAAGAAAAGATCAGCAATGGACGCAAGAAGAAATCTTCTAAAAGAAAGTGTATTATCCTCTAAAAGAGAGACATTGTTGCACTGCTGGAAGTGTGGAAAAAAACCTTTGAGTTTGGGTATTTTCCCAGCCTGCAAGATAAATTCTGATGGCCTTGTCCCCTCATCCTTTTCAGCTGGAAGGCAAAGGTGGTGGTGTTTTTAAAATGTCTTTTTTTTTTTTTGCTACTTTTAAAATTTGGACATCACAACCAATATTAATAACCACATTTGATAGTCTTGTTGCTTCTCTGCAGATTAAAAAAAAATCCTTAGGATAATAAGGATTACTCCATAAAATCATCTGGTGTAACCTGATCCCAGAAACTAAATTGAAGGAACAGCAGGAAGGCAGTGTTTCATCAGAGTATTACCTAGTGGTCTTTCTCATTGTTTGTAGCGTTTTCTTTACTTTGGTCCTTTGCAAGATTGAAGAAAAAGTCAAATAGATGTGATGTCACCTTTTTTGCTACCTGGAGAACAAATAAGACAGTTTGAAGGTGACAAGAAATACCAACTGCAAGAATGTGGAAAGTGAAACCCTGACTGTTTCAGCCCTCCGTATTAAAATAGATGGTGCTCAGTTTTTCTGGATGGTTAAGTCCAATATTTAATTTTTTGTCTCTTCCTAATTTTCATTTGACTTGTTTTGTGTAATTTCTGGTCAAAATTTCCTGTGCTCTCTAAACTGAACCAGGAATGATGATATATCAACAGTGTGAAAGAGAAGTAGGACTATTTGGGTAATATAAGAAACTTTTTTCCCAAATGTAGTGAAATATGATTGTTGTTTGAAAATTAACTCTGAAGATGATTGAATGCTGGCACTGTGAAACATCCTAAATATAATCTATCACTCTTGTTCCCCTTACTTAAAAGGTATTCATGTTTTGGGGAATATGGTAATGTTTACACATCTTAGAAAACAGAAAAGAGGAATACAATTAGAAGATCTCTTATCACTTTGTCTCTTTTAATCATCTGAATATTTTGTCTAATCCTGGGGAGTAGGAAGTGTAGGTACTTAAAGATTGGCAGTGAGCAAACAGAAGAAATATGAATTATCATTCTGTTAGTGTTTTAAAATATCAGTTATTGTCCTTTTGTATATTTAACTTTTTGTTCTTCCTCCCCTAATTCAAAATCCTTTGTTACCCATGTTCCTAAGGAACTGTACAATAAATACATGCCACCACTTGGAATAAACCTGTGAATAAGCTACCTGATTATGAGGTTCAATATTTTTTTCTTAAGAGAATATCAAATTCAGAAGAGTATAATTCTCCTTGAGTTTGCTGTTGCTAGTTTTCTTGGTTATACTATTTCCTAGAATTTTTTTTTTTTTTGGGGGGGGGAGAGGGTGGAGGTGGGATAGTTGTGAAACCTGGAGGCTTTTAATGAACTGATTGTTGATTGTCAGTTCAAAAAGGACCTTGCTGCATACTACTATTTAATCTGGAGAATCTCAACATCAAATTTCACTTTATTTTGAATTTTCAACTTTTAAAAACATTTTAAATTTATGAATTCTGCATCAGTACATCTGATCTTAAAAAACAAAAACCCTGTGAGGTTCTTAAGCACTCTTTCTTTTGTAAAAGATGATTCTGATGGTTGCAAGTTGTAGAAGTATGTCTACTTCTGTTTCTTGAATTTTTCTTCTCTGCTCCAATAGTTCTGAACTCTAATATTTTCAAGACTCACAGTAGCTTTCTATATAATACAGCAATGCACTGTGTGCTCATGCTATATAATCCCATCCAATCACTTTGGATGATATAATCATCATCCAATCATTCATTTAGGTATTACATTTCTGTATTTGCTACTTAGTCTTAGATTTGGGCCCAGTGATTTTTTTCTTTTGATTTAAGATAAATATAACTGAATATGTCTCCCAAAGGAAAATGAATTTCAGTGTCACTTGTTTACCCACTCAATCATATACACTCCTACACAGCTTTTAAATATCCTAATTCCTATTTTACGATATAATTGGAGGGGTGGTTTTGTGGTGCTACCTTTTCAAGCATATTTTCTTGAAAATGAACTGATCTGTATTTTGTTTAAGCTGCTATAGAAATGATTGTTACTGCTTTCAGTGGAACTCCACTCAGTTTTCTGCTTCATAGATTTTTTTCCCCCCCAAATCCCAATTCTTGAAAAACCTGAAGGGAAATTATAATCATATAGAGGAAAACTAACAAGTATAGCAACTATGAAGTCAGCAAGAACAGGAACATTTCTTGACCATTAATATAGTGAAAGAAAATGATAACTGGGAAGTTTGTTCTTAGGTGAATAATGTGAAGTCCAGTAGTGAACATTTGAGGCACTTAAGATTCCTGCAGCCTGGTTCCTATTAAAATGATTTGGATGGGTAGAGTGGAGATATGACAGGAGGTTGTGTTCCATTGTGATTCAATGAAAAGAATAAGCTATCCTATTTTACCCAGTTTTGAGTTATCTCCAGCTTTGATAAGGATTCCTTCTACTTCCTCACTCAAATTATTAGCAAAAATTTTGAAGAGTCCAGAGTCCAGGGTTTACATCAGACCATATTTTAATGCCTTTCTCCAGTTTCATGAATCACCATTAATAAATACTCTCTTAGTACAGTTTTCAAAGGTGGGTGGGTTGTATGCTTGACTTCTCAAAGATTCATAGTTATGAGTAAGCTATTTGTCTGCTTCTTGACATTTCTCATCATTTACCTGGGAAACCTATCTGTAGGAGTTGGGGCAAGTACCAATCATGAAAAAAAAAGATTACATGCTTAATGCACGTAGATCAATATGACTGTCATGCAAAGAATTGATACAGAAACTCTGTGTCAAACTCTGATGTGGAAAAAACCAAGCTCTTGCAGACTGGCCCCAGACAGCTCTTGGAAATTGCAGACATTGCAAGATAAAGTCATATGGTCTGTCAAGTCATCTAACAAAAGTTAAAAAGAAATGTGTAAGCCATTCTGAACAAAAATAATACAAAAAGGCCTTTTGGATTTGCAGAAAGCTTCAGTTTAATCCATGGAAAAACTAAAGCACATCTATATCTAAGAATGGGTTCAGAAAGAAGGATGGCAAACCAAAGGTTATTCAAATGAAACCACTTTGGAGAAATGTGGTATCTGAAGGGGTATTTTACCCATACAAAGTTGAAATTAAGAAAAGACTGCTCAGTGCACAGAAATTATTGCCTCTAGAAGTAATGGCTATCAGAAATGCAGCCTTAAAAAACAGGAACTGAACATAACTGGTAAAACTTCAAAGGTTTATACATTAATAAGATGGGATAACATAACAGAAGAGGTATCTGAATTAAAGGAAGTACTATAGAATGTATATTTTTCTGAAAGTTTCAGACTTCTGTGAGACTAGAGACAAAAGGAATTGAGAAACCAGTAGCCAAACATCTGGAATACATCAAACCATCTGGATTCAACAAATGCAGTTTTCTACAAACAACTTCTACTCTGACAAATGCAGTCTGCTTTCTTGCACAACTTAGGAGGAAAGCTTTCGTGCTACTTGAAACACATCTTTAAATAAGGATGAGGAAACTGCTATCGACCCCAGCAGTTTCAGGTCAGGATGAAGCCTCTGAGGGCTTTTCAATAGAGGAATCAAGATAGGTTTCCTTCAACAGCTAAGGGGAGAGGAGAAGCATGGCTCCCTTAGCACTGTAGATACTGATTTACTTTAAGATGGAATGGTGGAAAGGATCTCTATTCCAGGGTTCCCCAAAGTACTCAACACTGAGCCTCAAAGTCAATGGGACTATCCAAGGAGTGGGTAAAAAGTTAGGGGTCAGTAAATAGCTGTGGGTCAGTAAGCGATGAATAAATGGAAAGCCGATTGGGGTCAATCTTTTGGGGTCTCTGTAGAGCTCCATGCCAGTGCCTAGTCCTGAAGATAAAGTGGCTAGACACATGACAACATTACCCAGGGTTGGATGATCAGCCACCAGAAACAGTGGCCTTGAATTGTCCATACTATTGTTATTGTTCATAGAACTATTAAATTTAATAAATACTATAAAGTATTTATTAATTTATTTTCATATAATAAACCTTCGGGTTCAATGAACGATCAAATTCATGAAGCAGTTGATGAGCTGAACCCCTGATCTATTCAATGGGGGGGGGAGAAATATCCTTAGAGAGGACAGATCACGACCCAGAGGACAGATTATGTTGGAAAACTAAGACTGGGCGTTGTTCCAAGAAACAAATAAGCCTACTGAGGGCAAAGATCTAATGAAACATGATGAACAAGCAGTTCCTGATTTGCCACCTGCGTCTGCTGAGCATCTACCAGAATATTATCCATGCTGGATTAACATAAGAAGCATGTAATATTGTAAGCTTAGAATCAATGGTTAGGTGAAGAAAAGTTGAAACGTACAACTTTCTTGCTCGCTGGAAGATAACAATGGTATTGTAGAACTCTAGCTGAATTATTTGTCAAGGAAACTCATCATCCAGGTACCAGTACCTAGATGCAACCTAGAAAAATTATACTTAAGAGAGTGGTATGGCAAATGAAGTGTTTAAAAGTAACTAGAAGAATCCATGGCAAGAACAATTCCAGAATTTCTGTTGAATCTGTTTCATAATCAGTACTGAGTGGGCACACTTCCAAAATAGGAATAGAGTTTGGTGACCTTTTATACATCTTTGCATTCTACTTCACATGCACATTTACAACTTTCGTTTTTATAACCGTGGAATGTTCTTATCAGTTTCTTTTGCCTCATATAGATATTCACTTCTTTCTAAGTCCCCTCTTTCGGTGTATGTTCTCTCTTGCTTAGACTAATGAAGATTTCTGTGTAAGTGTATTTACAAAAGCACACAGCATTTAGCTGACTGATATTTGCGCCACCTCCTACAGATAGGATTACCGGGTAAATATTAGAAGTGTCAAGAACTAGACAAATAGCTTACTCAAAACTATGGATCTTTGAGAAATCAATTACCTCCTTCATCCACTTTGTTGTGGCTAGCATTCTGTTTGTTCTTCAAAATTAAAGGTAATCTCATTAACTGGCAGATCTCTGAAAGATCTCTTAATTTTTTTTCTGAACTTTGGGGGTATTAGAATTTTTGCTCTTCAGGTTTTTTATGAATCTGAGGTAATAAAACATGTAGAACATATGGGACAGTACAGCTACTTTGTTAACATTTTTAAAATGAAGTTTTTAATCTTTTTAAAACAAAGCAGAGAGGGAACAATCTGAATTCTAGAATGAAGGTTTCCATAAACCTGATGCTTGTACCAAAAAAGCCTTACTCCTTATTGATTCTAGAATAAGCTCTTACAGAACTTCCAGCTTCATAACATAGAAGAGAATCCATTACTTCGACTATAGACCCAAATTATTAAGGGATTTATATGTTAACATAAGCACGAATTTGACTCAGAAAACTACAGAAAGACAAACAAATCAAACTTCGTCGGGAGTACGACCCTGTTTAGTATAAGTAAGAGATCCAACATTTTTTTTCTACCCAAATCATTAGACCCTCTCATTTGTCTGGACTTCTTTCACCTATTCCATTTGATCCAGTATATAATCTGATTCAAACAGTAGGACTCTGACACTTCTGATAATAGGAAGAAACATATGTGAACATTATATAAATAACATGTAGCCCATACATCCTGATAACCACTCCCAGTATATATTCTTTGTCCATCAGGGTAACTAGTCTGTTTCTGTGCCTGAAACTGGATTGAAATAGATCAGAAAATCAGCTTCATCTTGAAGCATGTGGCCATCATTTGTTTCAATGGTAAATTTGAAACAGAATGATAAATTTGAAACAGGTCTATGGGATATTAAAAATGGAACGATTTCAAGAGGGTTTCTTTAACAAACATCTACCATCTCCTTCAAGGCCGGCAATATCAGATTGGATAAGAAAAGAACTAATGATCAGAAGTGATACCTCCCTAAATAGACATTTCTCAGTCATGATACATATACCTATTTTTTCATAAATTATCACACAACTTTCAGAATACTCAATAACATTCCCCATCCATACATACACATTTGATGGCTGACAATGGCCCTTGTCTCACATTCAAATTAGTGCGGAAACAGATATATAGGTAACATTTCAAAAACTAATTTCATCCTCACCCATTCTTTGTTAGGAAATATCTAAAGAGAAACTGGAATCATGTTTATCAGCTGAATCTGGTTACAATAATTCATTGGAATTTTCCTTTTCGCTTGAAAAACTAGGTAATTTGCCTTTCCCATTAATGAAAGAAGGCAGGAAATGTAGCACATCCCATCTTATATCCCACGAATGACTGAAAAAAATGCTCCATTTAATTTATTCTTGTAAAATATTTCTTTACATGTTGGATCTTCCCAGACATCTCCTTTTCTTTGTATGGATTTAAGGGATGGGATAATGGTCAGATAGGTGGTAGATGTCGATACTGCAATGACAAGAAATGCCAAAATTTTCCCCCTGGCTCAATCCACATCGAAAATTGGTTGTAGAATATAACTAAACAGAAAACTGCTAGCAAGGAAACACACAAAAGAAGCAGCAGCCCAAGGAGTAATAGTTCCTGGAGGATGTGCAGGATTAGATAGCCTAATGGGACATCAAAAAATCTGTGTGGAAAGAAAAGAAGAGGGGGGAAAGGAAATAAATACTAAGAGAAAAAAGGCACCTGCACATTTAAGTCAGATACAGAATCAGGAAACACAGAAGCTATAATGAGTTTTTACTGAATGGGGATTAGCAGGATTCTTTTAAATTAGAGCTAACAGTATGAAATTCATTATTTCTGTTTGCTATGGCACAGATATAAAATATTTAAAAATCATCAAAAAGCAACACAAATGATACCGTGGCTTTCTTCTTTTAAAACATTGTATATGCAAAATAGAAATAATCCAAACAGCTGGATTGTAGCCCTTTTCGTAGGAAAAGAATGTGGCCTCTATTAATTGGGTCCATTTCTTATTTCAGTCTTTAAACAGCATTTAAACATTAAGAAAACAAATTGCAATCCTTCACTCCTGATAAAGTTCTTCTTTAATCAAGACTAAACCAATATGGTGATAAATCAGCACATTTTACATGGGTGTAAATATGCTTCAGGGGCTATATTCTTAATTATTTAATTATTTTTCTGTTATGTTTCACTTTCAAACATTTCAAGATCCTATGTCAACTGCATGTACATCATTAGTCTGTTTTATTTCATATTGTAGATACAAGAAAACTGCGGAAATATTTAATTACTTCAAGAAGCGTTTGTTATATTTTGAAATTGAGAATCAAGAGTCTAGTTCAGGACCGGATGTGTCACGCGCAGGCCAGGCCCACGCCGGCTCCGCAAAGGCAAAACATGTCATGATACGTCACGTGACGTGATCAGTTTGACACCCATGGTCTAGTAGTTCAATATTTTATATCCCTTATTTACTTTATCAAAAAGGCAAATACTATACAGTACTTTTTATTAGCTGAAAGAATAATTAGCTTCCTGAGAAGCTACCCATCTGTCTTCAGAATCTTTAACTATGATTTCCAGTATATGAATCTTAGTAATGGAAAAAGCAGCATTCTCCTTGGTCTTAAAATTATCTGTTTTAGCATAACCTGGTCTAGTACTATATTGACTATTTATCCTAGATTTACTTCTAGCCAATTTCTATCTGAATAGTATCTGTAATGAATTTACTAGACATGGTAATTACTGTATATAGTACATGGGAAGCAAAGAAATTACATATAATTCCTATAAAAAAGGGTCCAATTTGATGTGGTGGTTAAACCATCAGGCTAGAAACCAGGAAACTCTGAGTTCTAGTTCCACTTTAGGCATAAAGCCAACAAGGTGACCTTGGGCTAGTCACTCTCCCTCAGCCCTAGGAAGCAAGCAATAGCAAACCACTTCCAAAATCTTGTCAGGAAAACTGCAAGACTTCAAGACAGCACCAGGAGAAAAGACTGATTTGAAAGCACAAAAAGTATGTAAAAATCATAATAGAGCACAAAAAAAATACAGGTCATTCTCAACTTACAACCACAATTCAGCCAAAAATGTATATTGCTGAGACATTTGTTAAGTGAACTTGGCCCCATTTTACGACCTTTCTTACCACATTTGTTAAGTGAGTCATTTCAGTTATTAATTTAGTTAAAGGAATCCGGCTTCCTAGTTGACTTTGTCAGGTCACAAAAGGTGATCACATGACACCAGGATACTGCAACGGTCATAAATATGAATCAGTTGCCAAGCCTCTGAATTTTGATCATATGACTGTGAGGATGCTGCAATGATTGCAAATGTGAAAAATTGTCGTACGTCACTTTTTTCAGTGCTGTTGTAACTTTGAACAGTCTCTAAATGAACTGTTGTAAGTCAAAGACCACTTGTAATAATACTATATGGAAGAATAAATATTATTGGTGAAAGTATGTGACAAATACAGTGGTCTCTTACCTTTGAAGTAGGATTTCACATGAGTGACCATTAGTTTTTTTCAAAACATTTGGGATTAGCTCACCATCTTTTGGGACGAAAGGGTGTTTCTGCAAGGCTTCTTCAGAACTTCTGGAACAAAAGCCCCACATATTATAGAACTTCATTTGAGACAATATACATCTATGTTATTGCCACCAGTAAGACAAAATCATTGGAAACTTCTGGAATAATCTATCCCATCCAGATTGTGATATATTTTTCTTCTATTTTAAAAATGGGAAAAGCAACTGTGAGTATATATCAACTTCAGAATGAAATAGTGTAATAGTATATTTTCCAAGAATATATTCTATACAAATTATATTTAATTTCAAATAATCAGAAAAATAACTTATTTGAAATGCAGTTTTAAAATTGTGAGATCATGCAATTATTTTACTGATTAAAACACTTGTATTTATTAGTCTTGGGCATTTCCAAACCCCTGTTCCCAATTCCTTGAAACTAACTTTGAAAAAAACCATGATGAGTCTTTCCTGCTGATTCAGGAATGCTAAGAATAAAGAGTAAAAATAATTGCCCTGCCCTAAGCTATGCAGCAACAAAAAATCCCATCATCCCCACAAAAGGAAAGCAAAAACTTGTATTTGACATGTAACTATCTCCTGTGGAAGCAAATAGGAAAACAGAAACTTGTCAATTCACCATATATATTGAGGGTGGTATAGTGACCCCTATAGTTATGCAAGAGGATAGACTGGATGATCTCTGCAGTCCCTTCCAACCGTATAATTCTATTTGCATCTGAAGTAGAGATACTAAGCTGTTAACCTTTTACATGACTTGGCAGGACAGCTGAAGCTCAGAGAAAAGGAATGAAGCAAAACTTCTCCTCTAATGGATAAACTCACAACTCTTGAGAGTTACAGCTAAAACCCAGTTTTAAAAAAAATTCTTTTGCACTAAACTGGCTCAGCTGCTGAAAAGAGTTCACAGGTGCTGAGCCAAACAAGAAGCAGCATGAATATCCCATGTGCAAGTACAATTGCTTCTTCAAAATATTTATTTGTTGTTCTTCAGTGAAAGTACAAATTCTGCTACTAAGAGTAGACCAACACCTTATTCTGCATAATGGACTCAACACATGCACTTACAATTCTGCTGAGCTGAAAACCATGATTTCTTGAAAGCTAAAATGCACCATCTTGGAGGAAAAATGAATAACATGTTACTGCTGATTAATGTTTATTAATGAAAATGTCTGTTCAATTATTTAAATCTTTTTCTTATCTCTCCCTATGTGTGTGTGTGTGTGTGTATACACACACACACGCACATATATATATATATATGTGTGTGTGTATATGTGTGTGTGTGTATACACACACACACACATATATATATATATATACACACACATATATATATATACATACATATATCACAACAAGAAGTAAAGAACACCAGGAGAAGAAGAGACTCTAAAAATATTTGATGGTAAAAACCAACATGACAAATACTGGTTAAAACCTACAAAATTATTAAAAGAAATCTACAAAAATTGAAGACCTAGCTTTTGTTGGCAAACTGCCAACTTCCTCAGGGCTGTAGTTCATACAGGGCGGGAGAAGTTCCCTTATAGCTGGCCATTGCTCTGCATCCGGCACCAAGCCCTAGTCATTGGGCGTGGCCGGTCAACGAGAGTTTTGCTTTCCTTGCCATTGGTGGTTAGGCTCCTGCTCCTACTCTCAGTCTCGGAGTCAGTCCTCCTCTCACGAACATACTCCTCCGCCGGAGATGCTTTTCCCCGGAGAACTGATCCTGCAATTACTTCCGAACTGGAGGGCAGTGAAGGGTATGGCTGGCTTATGGGGTGGAAACGCCCTTTACCCCAGGCTGCCCAAGTGGGAGGGGGGTGCCGCCGTTCGTGTTTCACTCCAGGAAGGCCCATGGAGTCATAGACGCCTGCGCCAGTCTCCACAGGGTGTGCGTCGTGCTTACAAGCGGGGCGTCCACCCCTCTCCACTCTGCTCCGCTCAGCATCTCTACACGCAGGAGAGGCGGCGAGGTCGCGCAACGGTCCGTTCTCGGAAGACGTCTCACGGTCCCCAACCACCTCAAGCGTCTCTCGCTCTCCTCCATCCACTGCAAGCCGGAGACCGCAACCAAGCCGTCCAGATGCATCAGAAACCCCACAATCATCCCTCACAGCCTCAAGCATGGCACGCGTCGCGGAGCGGGTCCAAGCTCCCGGTCTACAGGGGGGTGCCATCGCTCCGCGATGGGTTGTCCCTTGCCGACAGTGTGCCGGCGTCCATGAAGCACTAAGGGGGTGGATGGAGGGGGGTCTAGGGGTGCATTGCCCATACCGAAAAGCATCTCCGGCGGAGGAGTGTGTTCGTGAGAGGAGGACTGACTCCGAGACTAAGAGTAGGAGCAGGAGCCTAACCACCAATGGCAAGGAAAGCAAAACTCTCGTTGACCGGCCACGCCCGATGACTAGGGCTTGGTGCCGGATGCAGAGCAATGGCCAGCTATAAGGGAACTTCTCCCGCCCTGTATGAACTACAGCCCTGAGGAAGTTGGATGGGACTAAAAAGTTCAATCAATCAATTCCAACTTTGCAAGATCTTTTTTTTCCCCGCAAGAAGTTGAAATTGACTGATTGAACCGTTTTTTGAGGTTTTTTGCATATGGCGGAGGCCTAAAGCGAACAGGTTTTATAAAACCCAGCTGAAGACCTAGGACTGAGGCGACAGCGTGCGTGCCCACAGAGAGGGCTCTGAGTGCCGCCTCTGGCACCCGTGCCATAGGTTCGCCACCACTGATATATACAGTATATCCACAAGATACTTGCAATTACATAGATTGAAGATAACTCTTTTACCTAGGAAAAGGCAATTAAGTAAAATAGAAAGTGATTGAAAAAAACCTTATTATGATACCATTCTCTGACTGGGTGAGAATTAATTCTAACAATGGATAGGAGAATAAATTGAAAAAAATAGGTTCACTACTGCTGTAGATTTCTTAGTCACAGCTACAGTTGACAGGCTGAAAAAAGCTCAGTTCCTATTCCCACCAATATCTTTGTTTCTGTTTGTTTCTTTTTCAGAGTTTGAGAAGATAGACAGGGCTAACAGACAAAGAATACAGAAGCAGTCTTGTTTTGTGGTCACTCCAAAGCCTTCATTTTTGAAGGAGAATCAACTATAGATTATACCCTGGCTTAGATTCAAAGTCATAAAGGAATATGGTATGAATAAGGAACAACAGACAGTAACAGAAGAAAGTAATTGTTGATTCAGTGCATAAAAAGGGCTGCCAATCAGTCTATCTAAAAATATCCCCATTCCAAATTAGAAATCTCTATGTCAGTGATGGCGAACCTTTTAGAGACTGAGTGCCCAAACTGCAATCCCAAACCCACTTATGCATTGTCGGGTGCCGGGTGGGTGTGGCCCATTGGGTGGGCGTGGCCCATTGGGTGGGCATGGCCCATTGAGTGGGCATGGCTGCTGTGGTAACGACAGACTGGGTGGGACTAAAAAGTTCAACCAATCAATTCCAACTTTGCAAGATCTTTTTTTTTCCCGTGAGAAGTTGAAATTGACTCACTGATTGAACCTTTTTTTTTTTTTTTGCACACGGCAGAGGCTTAAAGCGAAAAGGTTTTATAAAACCCAGCTGAAGGCCTAGGACTGGGGCGATGGTGTGCGTGCCCACAGAGAGGGCTCTGAGTGCCGCCTCTGGCACCCGTGCCATAGGTTCGCCACCACTGCTCTATGTCATTATCTATCTTTGCAAATACAAGAAAGTACCTGAGATTCTATATTAGATGGGTAGGTCCACACATCCATGTTCTTTAGAGTCAATTCAAGAGTCTTGCTATTGCCAGTGTGTTCATTTGTCAGGTTTTGTTTTGATTCCTCCTTGCTGGATTGGAAAAAAAAAAGATACTTATTAAACACAGATAGATACAGAGATACAACAGAAAACTTTTTCAGTCTGAACTGAGGAAACTTTTAACAAGATTAAAATGCTCACTATATATGGACATTTCCCTTTTCTAGATAACAATGGCAGAACATGCCCTAGCTAGAAACTCTTTTTTGCCATATCCTTAAGACATTGGCAACTCATATTTAAGGCAGTCTTAAGTTGTCCTTAGGTGTTCTAATTTTAAAGTAGTTTTCCCCTTTAAATAAGCATAAGTCATAACAAATTTTCTATGAGTATAATCTTCACCTTCATCTTACATGCCTGCTAGGTATGTAAGCCACAATAAGCAAGGGAAGAATCTGGAATGCTATCCAGAACTAGTTGATAGTTTGCAGAATCCCAATCTGGGGCATTCAACCAGGACCAGAGGTTTAGTCTTCCAAGCTTTTGGACTCATGCTGGAGCCCATCCTCAGGGAACTTCTCTCTACCAGAATGTGTTCTTTGGGCTACTTTGTGTGTCATATTTATGTGGTGCCTCATTGGTGTGGCTTCCTATCACAATAACTGGTGTTGATGGCCGGCTACTGGTTTCCTTGTGTTGCCAAGTCCTTGGTGGTAAATCAGCACTCCTGTTGACTGACAAGGGAAACATTTCCCAGGCTTCAATCATTTCCCTGGCTACCTTTGTACCTGCTCAGCCAACGAACTTAGTAGCTGTGAAATTGAATGTATGTCCTTGTTCATTGCAATGTGAGGCTACCAATGAGTTCGGGTCTCCTCATCTGACCGCTCGCTTGTGTTCTTGCAGTCTGGCGATTAGCTTCCTCCCCGTCTGTCATACGTAGTCACAGGGGCAATCCATGCAGGGAATCTGGTAGAAGTATCTCCCAACTCCAAGTGATCTTTGCAATTCATAATTTGTCCTCGTATCGTAGCCTCTGTGCAGCACGCACAGTGCCCACTTGCACATCTTGGAAGCTGCATTCTACTGCTTCCAAAATGTTTTTGATGTATGGCAGGGTGGGCCATAAAGTTGGTCTTATACATTCTTTCTTCATTTCTCTTTCTTGCATGTTGTACAGGCATCTTCTAATAAATGCTTGTGGGTACCTATACTGTCTGAATTGTTCACGTAGGTACCTTTTCTCCAGTTGCTTAGCTTCCTGGGTACTACAGTGGGTTCTCACCCTGCCATATACAGTAGTGGCCAAAATTATGGAAACCTTTTGGGAAAAGTGTATTTTTGAGATTTGATGGCTAATAACACACTTTTTTTTGAAGTAGTACCATAAAATTATATATCAATGGAAAGATAATTTAATCAAGAATGTAATGTAACATAGTTTGTTCAATTATCTGTACTGTATTCTATGAAAAGTTATAGCCAATAACCAGAAAAAGGAAACACAACTTGCTTATGTTGATATCTTTCCTTCATCTGATTGTAGTCAATGAGCATGAGTGTTAGAGAGCCAATCAGGTGTCATCTTGTTTTGGCAATGAACCAATCAGATTCAGTTATTGATGTCATGTATTGAAGCTGAGAGGACATTTGTCAGTGTGTTATGTAATCGCTATCAAATTGGTTGGGAGGGTTTTTTCTTTCATTTAGTGAGCTTGTAAAATGTAATAAAATTAAAGTAATAGTGCAAAGAGTTGAAAGAAAGCGACGTAAAATACTATTATTAAGTGAACAAGGCTACAGTTATAAAGAAATTAGAAGAAAATTTGTTGGAAACTTAACCAAAGGTGGCATTTCTACTGTACACTTTTCCCAAAAAGTTTTCACAATTTTGGCCACTACTCTAATGTTTTGACAGTGGATGGTTGCTGTTGAAACTAAGAATATTTGCAGTGTTGGTGACCTTGCAATAAACTGTGGTTTCTAGGCTTCCATCTTCCTGCCTGTTGACAAGCACATCTAAAAGTGGTAATTGTCTAGCCGTTTCTTCTTCCATTGTGAATTGTATGTCTGGAAAAATGGAGTTCAGTAGAGTATGAAAGTCTTTCAGTGCATTTCTTTTCATGACAAACGTGTCATCTACAGAGCAGCACCAACTACAGAGCAGCACCAACGGCCTGGCGTAGTTTGATTATGTTTTAGTGGGGGGTTTTGTATGGGTGTGTTTTTAGAACAGGCCCGTTATTTAATTTGATTTTAGAACTGCCTATATTTATCATGGTTTTTATTATCGCCTGTTCACCGCCCTGAGTCCCGTAAGGGAGATAGGGCGGTATATAAATTCAATAAATAAATAAATAAATAAGAGTGTAGTTTTGAAATGCATGGTGTTCTAGTTCATGCAGGGCAGTATCTGCAATGACTCCTGATATTGGGGATCCTGTGGATGTCCCTTTCATTTGCTCATACATTTCCCTTTTGAATGTGAAAAAGACATTATTGGCAGTACTGGAGTAGCTTCATCATTTATGACCTGGTTAGGTTATTGTGATCTGTGTTGTACTCTTCTTCTGGTTTTTTATCTATTATTTCGTATTCTAAGTGAGGAGGGATGGATGTAAATAGGGAAACTATGTCAAAGGAGACCATGATCTCATCAGGAGCCACATTTAAGCCTTGCAGTTTTGTCAAAAATTGTAATGAACGTTGTGCTTAAACATTGTGCCAGCCATTTAGCCAGGTTGTAGGTAAGGGTATCTCGTAGCGCTATAATAGTCTCAGGGGGACTCCTATTTTGTCTATCTTGGGGTGTCATAAAATCTCGCTGGGGTGGCATCTGTTGCTCTCATTTTCCAACATTTTTTTCTGTTATTGTCTCTATTTACATCTATCCCTGAGACGAATTCAAGTGTTAAAAAGAACAGTTTATGTCCAAGGAGGTCTGGGTATTCCCAATCACCCGCCCAATTTATACTGTAGCTAAACTCTCGATCAAAAAATATCTTTGAGACTTAAAACATTCTCACTCATTCAGCAATGTCATCATTGTTCCTACCTTCCCCCTTTCTCTGATAGAAGATGATTTCGGTCTTGTTTATGTTCCTGATTCTTCGATATTAGTTTACCATCAGTTGCAAAGCTTAAATGAGGCATATTATGTGAAACTGGAAGTGATGCCTTGGTAACATCTGACCCATTCTTGCTATGTTTCTAGAAGAAGAGAAAAGGAATAGCTGCTGGAACAATGAATCTCACATTAGGTCTTTATCAATTCTTAACAAGACTGAAAGCAGGACTTTTTAACTTACTTAAAAAGGTTATGAAAGTAGTGCTATCATATATAAGCTACAAATATCCAGATAGTTATTGCCCAGATAGTTAAAAAAACAGAAAACTACAAGTGAGATTCTATCTTTTATATGAAGGAATAAAGACAATGCTTTGAATTCTAATTAAGTATATATTAATTTTATTGCTATATTGTTTATCCAAAGAGTTCTAAATTAAGAAAAACAAAGTTATCTTGGTGATTTTTATAGATTCTTTTAATCCATTACAGCAGATTTCCAAAAGCAAAAGGACTGAAAATAAGTCACTGCTGGCTAATCAGTCACCTTCTGCTGATGGGAATGTGTATGAGTAGATGAATGTGTACTGAAATCCTGAACAGTATCTGCTGAAAGCTGGACATGCAAACTTGAATTGGCTCCAGATATCACTTGGAATTAATTTGTTTTAAAAAAAAAACTAAAAACAGAAGTAGGGGCTACCAAACCAATGTGTCCAAATCAACTTTTGGAATCATTTGCCATAATTAAAGCAGGAGTTAAACTTTAAGCACTCACTGCTATGAAATCTACAGTATGTGTCATCGTAATTCAGGTTTTCAGGAAAAAGGGGGAGAAAACCCCCAGTGTACTTGTGATTCTATACTTACCTGTTCTGTCAAAGAATCAATGCTTCCTTCAGCCACTGGATGTATCACCAAAGAATTCAACATCCCACACAGAGGACTAGGCAAGCCACACTCCCTACTGATCTCCTGCTACATACAACAAAGGTATATCAAGTCATAGTTCGAGGAATGTTGACAGTTAAATATTTATTAATATAGTATTTCATGACAGAGACTGCTTTTTTCTAACACTCAGAATAAAATATTTTGTTCTTGGCAAAATGCTACTCCACTCCCAGAACAATATCTGTTTCTACTACATGTGTTATATGCATTATAACTATAACAATCCAGGATTGGCCTGTAATGTGATAATCCCATTTTGGTACTGGAGTGTAGTGTGACAACTCCATTCCCATGCTGATTGAGTTGTTAATGATTACTCAGTATAAGACAACACAGGTGTGACCAGCCAACTTTAATTATAATTTAATATTAGCATCTCTACAGGTATTGTGCTACGCTTTAAATCTGAAAAGAAATATGTGTTTTGGAGCATGGATACAGGTAGCACAATTGCAATTCCTTACATTCATCTTCACAAGAATACGAAAGGAATTATGCAATTCGAGGAGGCAGTTATTTTTGTGTGGAATAAACTGGTAAAGCCAGAAGCAAAGAATCTGAGATCAGACAGTACTATTACCAAAACATGCATAGGTCCCTTCTAACATCATCATCATCATCATCATCATCATCATCATCATCATCATCATTATTACATTCAGAGCTGAGCAATGAATGGTATTCTCCATCTCTATATAAAAACAGGCAGAGGAGTTGTAATATTTAAACCATGATTTGTTTATAGAGGGCTTGATCACCTACGAACTGATTTTAGTTATCTGGGCTTCTATCTGCAGTAAAAGTAACTTATTTATCTGAGTCATGTCTTTGTCTCTTCATATTGCTCTGGGGTGCAGATTTGCGTTTTCAGAAATTTATTGTCAAATCCTGAGTGAAACTCTGCGAGCTTTAAAGAATTGTAAGCAGGTACTTTAAAAGTGCTTTTTTTGCCCTTAAATTCAAATAATCCCAATCTTTACCTACTTTCGAAAGATTAATCTAGCATTTCATAAATTTCTTCTTAATTTTAATAAGCTTGTTGCATTTATAGTTTTATTAGTTTATTATAACAGTCCCACTCTTAAAGATCCTGAGCAAATTTACAATTTCAAACAATTAAAAGCATAACAACAAAACATAACAGCCTTAGTAGTCAAACAAACAAGCAAACAAAACCACAACAAGGGTTCCACTAATACCGGGCCTGGGGAAAGAGCCAGGTCTTAAAAGTCTTCCAGAAACCTAACAAATTTGGTTTTGTCGGCTAGGTCTTACTTGGCTCTGCTTGTACTCCAAAGAATGCAAATAGCAATTCTCTATTCATTTCATTATATGGGTAAGATACAGTTAAATGCAAAATGTTCATGATAAATTTTTGGCTTCTACTCTTTAATACATTCCCAGTTTATGTTCAAACTACCCAAGATTATTATCAGTTCATCTAAAGCAGGAGTGTCAAACTCGCAACGTCACGTGACGTGTCGCGACGTATCGTGACTTTTTCCCCATTGCTGGCAATGGGGTGGGCGTGGTTTCGGCGTGACGCATCCGGCCCGCAGGCTGGCAGTTTGACACCCCTGATCTAAAGCAATGGCATCACTCTCTAAAAAGAAATACTTCTTACTCTACGTGATTCCTCAATCTCTTTGTAGAGCGACTGTGCGGATGTCTGTATGGAACCATTCATGTTTTGTAGAGAGTCTGTTGGTGACCTGCATTAAAAAAAAACTACTGCTGAGTTGTAAAATGTTTTCCATTTCTATTACATTTCTGCAGGTACACATCTGGTTTGAAAAATGGTTTAAATATATATAATAAAACAGATTGAATAAATTGAAAAAGACTGTATTTATTCTTTATTAACCATTTATTCTTGTTCAGTATAAAGTCTTCCCAAAATTAAGATACAGTTAAGCTAATATAACAAAAAGGTTTTATATTACATATGTATTACATAATTTTTTTGTGAATAAATATGAGATTGACCATGATTCAGGGTGAAAGGAATAATATAATTACAAGTTAGCCTCAAGATTTATTGGAATAGCAGTTGTATGTGGTATTTATTAAACATCACTTTTTAGTCTTTCCTTAAAAATATAGTTTGTAACAAATATTATAGTATTAGCATTCAATAGGCATTATGGTACATCTTAAAACTCTCACACTAAAAATATCCAATGCTGCTAGCACTTACATTTTTAGGTCTTGATAGGACTGACATAAGTGTTCTTGAAGCCTACTAACTTCCAGTTTCAATTCCTATGTGGACAGAACAGTATAAGAATATGTACAACCCCTGCTATAATAGTGCAGAAAAAAGAAGCAAGACAATAGCTAAACAGAAATATCTAGAAATCTGCATAGACTTACTTTACAGGAATGTTCAATTTCATTAACATTTCAGTAATTCCACTGGTGTGGAACACTTGCCATAAACTGAAGAAAGGGTTGAAAAACCTGTGAATCTTCACCTTCCTAATATGAGTTACCAATACTTTTACAATTATGTAACTGAAATGGGAAACTTGAGGATAATAATCTGTTGACATTCCAAGCAGTGGAATGGATTGCTTAATGGATTGCTTGTGCCTGGATTGCTTAATGATACTCTGGCTAGATTCCTTCTTGTCACAATTAAAATGTACATTACCTGTACCATCATTTGATATTCATCCAGAGTTATTGTAAGCTCTTCAATTTGTTTTGTTTTCTGTAAATATAAACATTAATAAAATCCAAACAAGAAAGCAATTCAGCATCACAAAGCAAACTGTGTTCTAGCAAAGATTTTGAAAGTAGCAATCTGAAACTAGGAATTGTTTCTTTTTTTCATAATCAAATTAAATTTAACATTGAAGTTGTAGTGACACCTAGGGATTCCTGAATGCAGTGACAACAAGTTTAGCTGGAGGTTGTCAATTATTTTAACATCAGAAGAATCGTTTTGAATTGCTGTAAAGTGTATACCTCTGCAACATCAATTTTTCAGGCTCATAAGAAAAGTTTGAAAAAGTGAAGCAGCTTTAATAAATTAGTGGTGATGAGTGTTTAAAATGGTATCTGCATTTATTATTATAGCTATGATAGCAAAAACTCTTCATCACCTTAAAACAATAGTTGTTTTAATCCCTATAATCATAATAGCACACAATATCATAAGACCCACACTGTTATTTTACCTCCCCGCTATGACATAGCTACATTTTCAATTTGGCATACTCTGGACAAACAACTTACCTTATTAAGGGCAGCATCTTTGCAGGAGATATGATTTTCATACTCAGAGAGTTGTGACTATGAGGAAATAAAAATACAAGTAGGGTAGTTGCAATCATATAGCCAAATTATAAGCAGTTAACTACCCAACTAGTGGTACACTGACATTTTTGATAAACTATGTATACAACTCAGCTCATTCATACCTTCATTTTGGCTTTCTTTGTAAATAGCTTTTTGATTTTACCCTCTGAGCTTTCCTTTTCCAGAAGCAACTTTTTGTTCTGGAAGACAAATACAACAGATTATTAATGTTTGTTACCTCTGTGTCAAAGCAGTATGTGTTGATGGTGTTTTGACTAGTTTCTTTTCTAACTGAGTGAGGAAGATAATAAAATCCAATTTACAACAAGTAGTTAATATATACAATTATACTTTTATGGGGTAATATGTAATTTCATGCAGTGATTCTTTTTGAAATAAAAGATTATTAGCTGTACAGCTGTTAAAAATATCTCACTTTTATTTTGACACTATCCGAAGGCAGCCTTAAAGTAAGAATGTGTGTTAGGCATTGTTACTCAGTACCTCAGATGGAAGTCAGGCAATTGTAGTGACTTGGAACAGAAGTTAGATAGGGATCAGCAATGAGGATAGAAAATTTCAAGGTGGTACAATTTTCTGCTGCCTTTGAAATTCTGTTAAATTGAAGTGGCTAGCAAGCCCTGCAATTATTTCAGGCATAACTACTATAACCTCACTTTCTGAACTCTCCCCTCTTTACCTTACCTCATCCTGAAGGTTATCCATCTTAACAGAGAGAAACTGCTGCTCTTTTTCCTAAAGTATATAGAAGAAAACATCTTGACTAAATGGCCGTCACAACAATTCTGAAAAAAGTTGTGTCCACACTATATTTTCATGACTTAAATAAGCTTGTGATTGCACTTATACAAAGCTGCCCCTTTTAGTTCTCAAATCTTCATAAAGGAATTCAAAGGGCTTGCCTGTGTTCACTGCTCCCATTTCTGCAACACTCTGAAGTGCTCTTACAATGATCAATGCTCCCTACACTGTAATGCCAAAACTGACAGACATTGCCCATTCCACAGCATCTGTTTAGCAGTGATTTTAAAAAACTGACCAGGCGGTTTTGGAGTCATGTTATCACTTTAAAGAACCACTTATTTGTTTATGTATTTATTAAACAGAGTGGCACAATCCAAAGAAACTCAAACTGAAACATCCACAGTACAGAATTTTAAAAAACTGCTAACACAATAAGAATAAAAACCATGCGTATGCAACATAACTTGCAAAAGTACTAAATAAAAATAAAAATGGCAACATTCACATTACAGGAAAGCTTGCGAAAACAATTCAATTTTTAAAAGCTATCAAACATCAAAGAAAGAACCAATTTGATATCCATGGAGGAAATCTATAGAGTAACTTTCAGTGGGGCAGAGGACCTCAATGTATCAACAGCAATTCGAATTTGGCAGGATCCAACTTCAATTTATTTTCTGCCATCCACACTTTGACAGCCTCCAAAATCTGGGAAACAATAGCCTGGGGTGGCAATGCACAATTGGATATCATCAGCATATTGATGATACTGGACCCTAAATCATTGAACGACTTCTACCAAGAGGTTCACATAGATGTTAAAAAGCAAGGGAGACAGGCTGACAAGTCAGTGACCACTAGGCCAACCTCTTTTCCCACATCAACACAGATCAAAGAATAAGTGGAACCACTGTACAGATAATCCTTGACTTACAACCACAATCGGGACGGGAACTTCTGTCGCTAAGTGATGCAGTCATTAAGTGAGTTGCCTCCGATGTTACAAATTTTTTTGCTACAGTTATTAAGCAAATCATTACAGTCATTCAGTGAATCACACAATCATTAAGCAAATCCAGCTTCCCCCATTGGTTTTGCTTGTTGGAAAGCCCCTGGGAAGATCGCAAATACTGATCATGTGACACACACCCCACATGCTGATTGCCAAACACGCAAATTTTGATCATGTAATCTTAGAGACACTGTGATGATCGTTAAGTGTGAGGACCAATAGTAAGTCACTTTTTAAAATAATTGTAAATAGAATGGTTGTAAGTCAAGGATTACCTGTAAAACAACACCTATTCCCAACTCTTGTAGGTCTCCCTGAAGGATATCAAGATCTTCTGTACTCATGTGGTGGACCTGTAAGGTTATTAAGGCCTTTTGGATAAAATTATGGTGGAATTTGCAGCAAGTTTTTAAAAGAAGAATTTTCTTTCTGCCTCAGTTGTTTCTCCTAGGTATCACACATAACTTGGATGTAAAAGAAACGAATTTGATGTTGTATTGTCTAACTGCTGCCCGTTTGCTGATAGCTCAAAACTGGAAGAGTAAAGTTTTACCTACAATAGAGGACTGGAGAGTGAAGGTTTCGCATCTTGCTGAAANAAAAAATTCTTTGAAAAAAAAAAAAAAAAAAAGATCTTCTGTACTCACACAGATCAACTGAACACCCTCTTTCCCTGGCTCCCCTCAGCTCACGTACACATGCAGGCACCCCAAGCCATCTTTCCCTGGCCTCTCTCTGCTCCCACACACCTTGCCTTCTTTCCCCACCTTCCTGTGCTTTCAAAATGTTATAGAAACTGGTTGCAGTGGCCAAGTGTAAGATCATAAAGCTGTTTTTTTCCTTAGTAGGGAGTTTACAACCCTATACAAGGCCACAGGATAGCAGCTATCTGATGCAGTAAGGAGAAGTAGACATAACTCTCCTTCCTTATCACCATGATGTAGGCCTGAACAAAGGCACATATCCATGCTTTGTTGGATTCATGGGGGCAATAACATTTAGCGCCTGGTTCGCTGCCTCATGGCAGCCTTTTACCAGATCCTGCACAAAAAAAAGCCCATCAGAGAGCTGGCAAATTCCTGAATGCCTTCTGAAAATCAATAAAATCTATCATGCATCTGGGTTGTGGGTTTGTTTGTTTGTTTGTTTGTTTGTTTGTTTGTGGGGGCCTTTGATTCAATTTCTGACTCTGGGGATTGCCTGGACTATACGTAGTCCTGGACTTATAACCATTCATTCAGCAACTTTTTGAAGCTATGGCAGTGGTGAACAAAAAGACTTACAAGCAGTCCCCAAACGTACAGCTGTTGCAGAGTCCCCACAATCACATGATCAAAATTCAGGCACTTGACAGGCTACTTTCACTTACTACTGCAGGGGCACTTCAACTCTCCCCACCCATCTATCTCCTCCCCATCTGTGCCCTTTTGCCCCCTTGCACTACGCAGCCCTTGGCGCCATAGCTGACCTTCTCCATCTTCTTGTTCCTTTTGTAGACCAAGTATACCTAGCTTGACCTTTTGGATGCAACTGCTAGCCACAGAAGGTTCCTCACTCACAGAGGTTCCTCACAAGAACTGGGGAAGATGGACTCATGTAGCTAGCAGCTGCCTCACAAAAGGCCAAGGCCAGCACGCTTCATAAGCAAGGGGAGCAAGAAGATGGTAAAGGCTAGGGCAGTGAAGTGCAAGGCCAACTGTATCTGGCACTGGGTTAGGGCAGCTGAGATTTCCTGAGGTGGCTGGGGTTTTCCACCACACTCCTGAGATGGTTGGGGCTTTACTGTAGCTCATGGACTTCTTGCATCCACAAAGCCCCAATGTACCAAAAAGCCTCTGAGCCACAATATGGCAAGCAATCCCAGAGCTAAGCAATTCTAGGGCATTTGCCACTCATATGACAGAGTGCAGGGCAGCCAAAAAAGCACAGATGAAGAAGAAATAGGCAGGCGGGAGGAACTGAAAAAGAGGCAGTCCTTCACCTGGCTGAGACTTGAGGTCAAGAGGGACCAAGCCCAGAATGGCTTGGATTGGCATGGATATTCAGCTAACAACCAATGGAATTCAGTTAACAACAGCAACAGGGAGTGCTAGGACTGCTATCACTTCACAACTGCATTGCTTAGTGACAGAAATTCCAATCTCAATTGTGATCATGAGTTGATGTCTACCTGTGGTCCTGCAGTTTTCTTGTCAAGGCTTTTTCAGAAGCAATTTGCCACTGCCTCCTTCCTAGGGCTGAGAAGAAGTGGCCTAAGATCACCCAGCTGATTATGTACCTAAGGCGGAACTAGAACTTAGTGTCCCCATTTCTAACCTAATGCCTTTACTCCTACGCCAGGGCACGATCTGACCATGGCAATAGGATGGAAAGTCTCTCCATCTCCAGATCTTTCAATAACAGTTTGAGGGGGGAAAATGAGATTGAACGTATGCCCACCAACATACGTCAAACCCAAGATACCCAGAGACATGCCTATAATCACTCCATAAGTCATGGATTCTGAGTTTGTAACTTTCTTATTTAAAAGGTGCCCTGAATTGTGACTTAAATCCAGTCTGAAGCAGGAGATTCAAGGAACTGGACTGATACAGGAGTACCTACCAATGGAAAATAAATGCTTTCAAGTGTTTCAATCGCCAACTGTTTGCAATGATATCTCCTATGCAGCTGCTAAGAATTTAATCAGTTCTGCTGCCCAACAGCAATGTGCATATGAAAAGTCTCTAATAGTTTCAGAAATAATTTTGCAAAAGCCTTGAACTTTCCAATAAAATGCCAAACAAATAATAAATATGTGAAGGAAATATGCATACATTGATTTCCTAAAGGAGAAAAAACACTGAGTTACCTTACAAGATAGATTAAATGTACAGAGAGACCTACCAGCTGCCGCGCTTGTATATGTAATCTATTATTTTCCTCCTCCATACTTTTTGAAAAAAAATTCAGATCTTCCAATTCATTTGCCAAGACTTTAGCCTGTTCCAGTGTTTGTTGGTTACTGTAATACAGTATAATAAAGTATGTGTTCAGTCCTAATGGTCTGAACTCTGCCTTTAAACTTTATTAACATGAATATGTGATGAACAGACAACAATGTTGAAAAAGAAAGGAAGAAATAATTAGATATTAAGCTCAAAATTAAGACAGAAGATAATCTAGGCACAAACTTATATTGGGAAACTGGCACTGCAGAAAGAAGCAAAAAACATTGACAGAGAAAAATATATGAGGTGTTACGACATGTTCAGTGTAGTGGGAATATTTCAAAGATCTGTACTGATCCCTCACTGAGTTACTTCTCTGTTTAACTTTCAGCAATATATGCATAATGTTGCATAAAGGCATCAATTTTTTTTTCCTTCTCCTAAGTACTTTCTCACATTCTTAATGCATTAGTTGCATTCTGAGATTAATCCTTATCAATCCTTACAATCATGTAAGACAGAGGGATAGAATCAAGGTCACGTGAAGTATTAATACCACTTTACAATGCCTTGGTAAGGCCACACTTGGAATACTGCATCCAGTTTTGGTCACCACCAGGGCTTTTTTTCTCAGCGAAAAGGTGGCGGAACTCAAACCTGGCCACGCCCCCATCAAACCCTAGGACCGCCCCTTTAGAAAAAAGATGCAAGTAAAATGTGGGAGGGGCTACTTCCGGTTTGGGAGGGGCTATTTCCGGTGCGGCCGGCCCGGAAAAAGGTGCCGGAACGCCGTTCCGCCGCGTTCCGGCAGAAAAAAAGCCCTGGTCACCACGATGTAAAAAAGATGTTGAAACTCTAGAAAGAGTACAGAGAAGAGCAACAAAGATGATTAGGGGACTGGAGGCAAAAACATATAAGGAACAGCTGCTGGAATTGGGTATGTCTAGTTTAACGAAGAGAAGGACGAGGGGGGACATGATAGCAGTGTTCCAATATCTCAGGGGCTGCCACAAAGAAGAGGGAGTCAAGCTATTCTCCAAGGCGCCTGAAGCCAGGACAAGAAGTAACGGGTGGAAACTAACCAAAGAGAGAAGCACCCTAGAACTAAGGAGAAACTTCCTGACAGTTAGAACAATTAACCAGCGGAACAACCTGCCTCTAGAAGCTGTGAATGCTCCAACACTGGAAGTTTTTAAGAAGAAACTGGACAGCCATTTGTCCGAAATGGTATAGGTTTCCTGCCTGAGCAGGAGGTTGGACTAGATGACCTCCAAGGTCCCTTCCAACTTTATCATTATTATTATTATTATTATAGTTCTGTCATTTACCCTCTCAGCTTCCCTTTCAATTGAGAAATCTCTTCAGAGAGTCTTGAATTGAGCTCTTCGGCAGCCTCAATAGTTCTCTGTAGTTTAACATTCTGCATTGCTAGCTGTTTGTTGTCATGGTATAAGTCCTTGATATGGTTTGTCAAATCAGTAGCCTCTTCCCTTTTTTGGAAAAAAAACAGAAAAAAACAATAAATTGAAAAGTGATTTTTGCAATTATATTCCATTACATTACAACGCTAACTATACCATACTCATCATTACATATTCTACATATGGTATGCAACATTGGGTCAAATATTTTATCTTAGGCAACAAATTGTTCATTACAAGTATGGGGTCCAGAGTAATTGTGAACAAATAGTTCCTATTGCCAATAATTCTGTCAATGCTGTGACAATGGATGTCGTCGCTCTGACAACTGAGAATCAGCAGCCATTTTTACTTTTGCTTGTAACATGCCTTTTCTATTCTTTTAGAGTTCCGATGTAGAGGGGGGGATGGGATGAATGCTTGATGGTTTAGCTAGCCATAACACCATAGAAGTGTGGGAACTCAAGGACATGGTCTGATAAGATTTTGGCCAGCCGGTGAGGAAAGCATCTTGCGTTAATTGGGGAATGTGATTTATGACAGCATTTCTGGGATGGGAATTGCAACTTGTTACTTTGTAACTGGGAGAGGAATGTAAGTGCCGATATTTTGTTTCCGAATGAAATGTTCTATAAGAAAGAATTCTTGCCTTGAAGTTCTTTTACTGGTTTCATCTATCGGAACCATGACATATTCACTGTTCTTCTGATATAAGCTATAGGTTCAATGGAAGTAACTTTTCACCATTTCATCTATTATCAAAAATATTGTGGATATATATCTTTCATTGTGTATTATACATTTAAAACATTATTCACCTCACTTTTTATTCAAAAAGCTTTCATAGTGGCTGACAAATAGTATTGTAAGTTAGTTAGCTAGATCATACATATACCATATATATGTAGAAAGTAAGCAGAACATATTAAAAAAAACGTTTTTTACCTTGAATACATGATATTTTGTGGCATATAATTCTTTTTAAAACTATCTTAGCAAGAGAGTAAGGATTGGCTATAAGAATAATTCCAGAAGATATTACATCTTGAAATAGCATTACTGTATATCATATTTTTCCTACATTGTGTTGAAGAGGTTGTACTCAAACTAGTATATATTATTATTTCTGATGGGATTTAGTTACTTGTGTTCATAAAGCATTATTGAGAAAGCTAAACAAAAATATAAAACTACTCCTCTTATCAGTCTTTATAATTAACACATGCTTCTCAAAATTGATACTATGTGAGATAAGTTTATTGGAGTTCCACCTTTAGTTTACATTCTTTATTATTGGCATACCGCACTTCTGAAAACTTAGCTTGTCGCAGTCAAACTACAGCTGATACTGATGCTGTGTGCTTCAATTAAAAAAAGCTCCTACACAATATTTATGGAATAAATTTTAGAAGCATTAGATGAAACTTAGGTACGTGCAGCCCCCTGCATTACCGTCCCACTGGAAGTCCAGTTATTGACAGTCCAAATGGATACTATGCATGTGGATAAATACTGTATATATATTTACTGTATATATTTTCTCCATTGAAAATCAGTAATTTGAGGAACTAAATCAGCACTGAATGACCTTTTGATTTGCCACAACCTTAATTTGTTTGCCCTACTAAATGCTAGCAGAATATTTATCCAACCTTCTGGAGTTATAAGAAGACTCTTAATTGATATAAAAATAAACTGAAGTTCATGTTTGACATAAAAATAAACTGAAGATCACGTTTGCCATATTTTGATCAAAATGTTTATAAAAATGTACTTTAACTTTTCAAACCCAGGCATCTCACCTAGGATCAAGGGCATGGGTACTGGAGCACAGAAATGTTGATGGCAAACATCAACTCAGGAGTGAAGGTTGAGGATATATTATAAAACTACAGTATTCAGTTACAGGCACAGAAACATAGATGAACTAACAGATAGCAGCAAGAATAAAGAAACCAGAATTAATATTGCTTGCATGGGCAGAATACATTGATGAAAGAGTCAAGAATGTTCACTCTTTGGGTAGGAGAGACTTGCTATTGGAATAAGGTAGTAATTTGCAGAGGGGTTTGGTGAAAATATATAACCTTATTGAACTGTGGGCAACGAAACATAAAAAATGCCACATTAAACAAATCCACATGCCATACTGTATTCTCATGCAACATACTCCGCCATATGCAACAGGAATCCAGAAGTATCAACAGATGACGAACCTATACCAAACTTTATTACCAACAAACAGAAGTTTGGAAATACTCTATTTTACTTATTCAATTTTGGCAGTAATATTTATCGATTATGTTCAATTCTATCAATTTTCAGAATGCACAATTATGCCATTTATTTGAATCATTTTAATTTCTTGGCTTCAAATAGTTCCAGATACGGCAAATTTATACTAATGACCACTCTTCCAAAAATGCAACATTTAACTCTATTAACAGTCTCTTTGAGATTCAAGGTAAGAGATTTAGCTGCCTACTTTCAGGATATCTGCAAGCATCATTTTATTCATCCTCCATTAAATAGGTGCCTTCCAGAAATGCTGTATTACAACTTTCAACATTTCTATTTTCAAACAGAATAGCTAATATCTGTACTAAGACTGCAGTAATTACAGGCCAACTTTGTAGTTTTATCCTTCCTGTGTTTCAGGAAAACTTGTAAAGCTTTTCTTTTCCGGATAGCAGTAGAGGAGTTCCATAAAACGCAGATCAGATCTGTAGCACACGTGGCTTATTTATATGGATTTGGATTTTATACATATTTGGTTTGGGGGAATTTTAAATGTTCATTGTTTACTGTTCATTGTTAGCCATGTAAGGCCTTTGAAAATTGGTGACATGCACATAAAGTAAAACAAACTTTTATCATGCCTAACTTTCTTTAATATAATATCACATCACAACATTTGAGAACTCTTGCAGTACAAATGGATTAATCTGGGAAAGTTAATATTGATGCCAGAGCAAACTGTAAGACAACTTCTCAATACTCTTAATACTCACCCTTCCTGTTGACAGTCTGCAATCCAATCTTTCATAACAGAATAGAAGGTAGAAAAATCAACAGTAAGTCCTTGTTCTTCAGGGTCCAATCTCTTGTAGAGAGACTGAAGCCTCCAGTCTTCACAGCTTTGCCCTGTCATTTCTTGTAAGTATTCAATGATGTGGAAAACAGAAACTTGTCCTATGATCCCAGAATAAAGTGGATTATGAATGTGGATAGACCATCCAAAATTATATGTACAATTATTTTAATGAAACACAGGCTAAACTGATATAAATATAAACAAATCAGTACTAGAAAACTGATATATACGGTAAGGCCAAAGATATTAAACTGATCTCCCTTGTTAGTTTTTCCACATACGGACAGGTAAAAAAGGAGGAGGAAGAGGAGGAGAAGAGGAACAGCTGTGTGTATGTTCATGTATATGAGAGA
This sequence comes from Protobothrops mucrosquamatus, assembly GCF_001527695.2. Lineage (NCBI taxonomy): Eukaryota > Metazoa > Chordata > Lepidosauria > Squamata > Viperidae > Protobothrops > Protobothrops mucrosquamatus. The sequence goes on from NW_015386395.1 coordinate 2,339,751, forward strand.
GAGAGAGAGAGAGAGAGAGAGAGAGAGAGAGAGAGAGAGAGAGAGAGAGAGAGAGAGAGAGAGAGATTGTCATTAGTAAACATAACTAGTATGTAACTTTTTTTCCAGTTCCTTTGAGACAGTGTTGACTCCTGGCAACTGCCTGGAGAAGTCCCTGCAGTTTTCTTGGCAAGATTTCAAAAGTGGTTTGCCATTGCCTCCTTCCTAGGGCTGAGAATGACTGGCCCAAGGTCTCCAATTGGCTTTGTGCCAAAGGCAAGACTAGAACCCACAGTCTCATATTTCTAGCCTGGTGCTTTAACCACTACAACAAACTATGTGTACTAGCTGCTCTGTAAATGAATAAAGTCTTAGAAAACTCACAGAAGGAAATTTGTCTGAAATCTTTAATGTAGGATAATTTTTGTTTCCTTTTTTAAATGAGTTTCTTATGAACACAGAAAATCACTTGCAGGAAAACATTCTATACTGAAGCCTCAATATAGAATTAGGGAAAGGTCTAAAATACCCTAAACATTTTCACTAAATTTTAAAACATTTTCAGCTTAATATATCATTTCCCTGTGTTAATTATATGTTATTATTTTTTTCTACGTTAACTTTATTCATCCCATTTAATGAAAACTTTTTTTAAAAAAAGATAAAAATATGTTCATTTTTCTCCTATGATAATTTCCCCAGCATTTTGTACAGCCATTTAGCTACTGTTGTATCAAAACGATAATTATGAGGCAGGTTATATGTCCTTTTCACTTGCCCCTAATGATGGCATAAACATGCAATTTTCTTTTTCTACTATATTTTCATGAAGCTGGCATCCCTAGCTGATTCACCAGTACTTCCAGCAGCGTTTCCTTTCTTAACTCAAAAACATTTTTCCCATGGATTTGATCTGATATGCTCGAAGTACTTTCATTGCTGATGTGGTCAAGAACTGCAATCTGCCCAGAATTTATGGGTTATCTTAGCCTACCATGGGCATAGCGCCTTCCCTCCTAAGTACTGCCTTCCATGACTATTTTATAAAAGGCTGAGTTAAACTGGATACCTAACTTCCACAGAGTAATCTGCCCATTTGTCAGATCTTACATATTGATCAGATTTAGCTCTCTTGAAAAAGTAGGAGCACTGTGCTGCCCAGACTGATTTAAACTGGGAAAGAGCCAGTTCTGCCATATGTTGTTTGCTAGTTCTATCAACACTGAATACATTACAGATCTTTTGTTATCCGAAATGTAGTTTCATACAACATAAACCATAGGGCTGGAAGGGACCTTAGAGGTCTTCTAGTCCAACTTCCTGTTCAAGGCAGGAGGCTTTATACTTCCTTGGTCAAATGGTTTTCCTGTCTATTTTTGAAAACCTCACTGATGGAGCACCCACAAATCCAGGAGGCAATCTATTCCATTGGTTAATAGTTCTCACTATTAGAAAATTTCTCCTTACTTCTAGGTTGGATATCTCTTTAAAAAACTTCCACCCATTACTTCTTCTCCTGCACTCTGGTGCTTTGGAGAATAAGTCACTCTGCTCTTCTCTGTGACGGCCTCTCAAGTACTGGAAGACAGTTATCATGTCCCCTATAATCCTTCTCTTCAATAGCCCAGACATACCGGGCTCCCTCAACTGTTCATTACACAGTTTAGCTTCCAGACCCCTTATCATCTTTGTTGCTCTTCTCTGCACATTTTCTAGTGTCTCAGCATCTTTTTTGTATCATGGGGACCAGAACTGTATGCAGTATTTCAAGTGTGGCCTCACTAGTGTGATATAAAGCAGTGTTATCACTTCTCATGATTTTGATGCTATCCTTTTGTTGATGCAGCCCAGGACTACATTGGCTTTTTGACTGCTGAAGTTTTACGTAGCGGCCATATTTTTTCCAATTTAACTACTTTTATCTACTAAATTTTTGATGCTATGGTAATGAGTGTAATTATGCAAGTTAATCCAGCTATTGACTACAACTGGGTGCAAATGACAACAGATAAATTCAGAATGGACTCCTTGGTCCTTTTTGCAGGCCCAACTATTCCCTTGCAGAATAGTTAAAGACAAGGTGTGCTTGTTAGCATTACTTCATCCCATTTCACTCTGCATCCCTCTCCTATATTTTACCTACCAGCTGGGCTATTTCTGAACTCAGGCGTAGCATTCTTTCAAAATAGCACTAGAACATGTGAAGAAATAATGTGACAGGTCCCAGGTGCAGAAAAGGGTTGCAAAAGGACCATTGAGAGAAATCCCTCTCCTAAACAACTTAACAAGCGGGTAAGCTTGTAATTCTAAGTACCCATTCAAACTCTCCACACTTCACATCAGACTGAAAGATATTTCTTCTGCTAGCACAGGGGTGTCAAACTCGCAGCGACACATCGCAACTTTTTTTCCATTGCCGGCAATGGGGTGGGCGTGGTTTCGCCATGACACATCTGGCCTGTGGGCCAGTAGTTTGACACCCCAGTGCTAGCAGGTAAAAATTTGATAGAAAGGAAAATGAAGCCAGAGAATCCACTGGTTTTTTTAACTTGGCCCACAATAAAGACAGCATTCACAAACCTCCTTATTATGGGAGAATAAGGACTGTAATGGGGTATTTATGTTAGCATTCTTTTCTGTCACCTCAAGGACTGGTGGATAGCATTTTTACTGAGCTACCAGGAAGACCCTACATCACTTCAACAACTGCTGAGTGATGCTATGAAAATGCTTTAAGTCTAGTGACAAAATGACTTAAGTCCCTGAATGCCCTTTACCTACCCATCTTACAAAACTTATTTTAGTACAGAATTGACCAGTTGGAATGAGAATCTGCATCTAACCAAAAATTGCTGTCAGCCTGGACTCTGTTGTATATGCTGCTATACTACACAAGCATGAAAAATTATATGTTAGTTTCTTCATCGTTTTAGGTTTCATTTGTTTTTCAGGCTTGTATTCCTCATAGAATGAAGATATACTTGGATAATGACTAGCAAGATCTAAGACTAGAAAAATACAGGTAGTCTTCACTTAACAACTGGAACTTTCTGTCCCTTAACAATTGAGAGTGGTAAGTCTGTCACTAAGCAACATGATTATTAAGTGAGATGTCACATGACTGCGACTTAAGATTTTACTGCCAGCTTCTCCATTGACTCTGCTTGTCAGAAGCTGCCTGTGCGCACAAATGGCAATCATGTGCCCATGGGGATGCTGCCACTAAGTATGAGAATCAGTTGTAAAGTTACTTTTTCAGTGTCATTGTAACTTCAGAGTTGCTAAATAGGCCAGTTGTTAAGCAAGGACTACCATTAAATAAAACCCCATTAAACTGAGATTAAATTTTCTGTTTGAGTACATTGGTAAAATAATATGGCACATCATTATATTCTCAAAAATTCTTAACAAATGATATTAAAAAGCTTTTTACCTGTTTCTTCTGGATCACATGCTTTGAATGTGCATTTTAGAACATGTTCTTCCGAGTACTGGCCTGCATTCAAAATGATATTCTTACTGCTGATACCAATGCTGTCCCGTGGCATTGCTAAGGAATTAGGAAGTTACATTTAATAAAAATTTGGATGTAATTCTTAAGATTTGCTCAATCTATTCTTGACCTTTCTTCTCTCTTTAAAAAAAATCAAAGAAGAAAAATCTTAACTGGATCTCTATGGTCAGTGGTTCTGAACTTTTTCATAGGTATAACTGATTCTGAACTCTATATCTTTTAGCTGTATAAAAATACTGCTACCTTTTTCTTTTGGAACATACATAGGAAATCTTAGGATGTTCTATTATTTACATTTGCCCCTGGGAATAAATCAAACTGAATTCAGTGATACTTTCTCTGAGTATACACATGTTTACACATATATAGCCTCTACATGTCAAAAAAGGGAAAAAAGTATCTGAACTACTGCTAATTAATACATCACCACTGTTGCCAACATCTCCTTTTTAGGGAAAGTGTTGAAAAGATCCTTTGGCTCCAGCTGTAAAGTCTTTTAGAGGCAATGAAATACCTGAACTGTTTTCAGTCTAGGGTTCAGACCTGGACACGGGGCTGGAATGGCTTTAATTGCTGGAATTGATTACCTATGTCAAGAGTTGGAGGGAGTGAGCTGCTCCTGGTCCTTTGATCTCCAGGCTGCATTTAATACCATTGACCATATTATGATTATATTATCATAATATGGTCGATGGTCATATTATTATCCATATGATTATATCCAGGATCGAGAACTGGAGGAACTTTTTATTGTGGGTGATTCCCTTGAGCACTCCCTTGATATTCCCAGAGAGGATTTCCTTTTACCTCTTCTGTTTAATATCAGTATGAAATCATCCATCAGTTCAAGGATTGATATCATCAGAATGCTGATTTGACTCAGTGGTATATTGTATTCTGGAATGAGCCAGATATTTTCAACCCCCAATAGCAGTACATGATCAAAGAAGCAAGATTCACACATAATCAGTTTAATTTCGGGGGGAAAGGAATAACTTACTTATTTTGAAAACTAAATTTAAAAAAATTATCAATTGTTAATAAGTACATTAAGATGTGTTCTCTGTGCCCTACCCCATCTCCATAAATTCCTAAGATTAAACCATTGCTTATTTCTTAAGGCTGAAATATCCCTCATTTTCCATGTTTTGCTTTCTGTTTCCAAATTACAAGAATACCTTTACAGATGTCATGACTATTTTGTTTCAGTACATGGAAGTTGTGAGGACCTAGACAGGACAAAATAAGTGAGATTGAACTCGAACAAGGCAGCTGCTGTTTGTCCAGAGACAATCTAGTTCTATCTGTTCCAACAATTATTCTGAATGGGTAGCACTCTTCCTGAAAGAGCAGGTCTGTGACACTTCAGGACTCCAAGCTATTGCTAGGATAGGAGGCTGTGATCAAGGAGGCCTTAACCCAGCTTCGTCTAGTACACATAGACACTCTGAGTGAATATTTATGGCAATGATATTTTCATTCATGCCCTCATCACAAGGATAGACTACTAAATTTGCTTTGAGAACTACCTAAAAATTGGAATTGGTGCAGAATGTAACCATATAACCATACCATCTATATGCCTATGGAGATTCTCAGTCATCCAGGTCTTAGTTATCCCAAAAGTGCTTTTTTCAGGAGGCAACCAGACCTGGACTCTCTTGTTTTTCTTTGAAGATGTTTCCCTTCTCATCCAAGTTTCTTCAACTCTGATTGGATGGTGGGGAATGGAAGGATTTATATTCCTTGCAAACAGCTGATCATTTGCATTCTTTTAGAAGGTCGTTGAGGCCACTTGGAGGTTTGTCTGTGTCCAAGGCTCCATACCCATTTACACTACTCAGGTGACCCTGAGGCCAGACAAACCTCCAAGTGGCCTCAACAATTCTCTAAAAGAATGCAAATAACCAGCTGTCTGCAAGGAATATAAATTCTTCCATTCCCCATCATCCAGTCAGAACTGATGAAGCTTCTTGAATGAAAAGCGAAATGTCTTCAAAGAAAAACAAGGAAGTCCAGTTGCCTTTTGAAAAAGCACCTTTAGGACATGCCATCTATATTAGGGGTCCCCAACCCCCAGTCCGTGGACTAGTACCGGGCCGCGGCATGCCAGCAACTGGGCCGCACAAACAAGCGAAGTCCCATGCATGAGATGCAGGCAGCACACAAAACCATGCACCCTCCGGTCCGCGGAAAAACCTCTCTCCACGGAACTGGTCCCTGGTGCCCAAAAGGTTGGGGACCTCTGATCTATATTGTGGGTGCTTCACTGGCTTCTAATAGGTTTCCAGACTGAAAATGTTGGTTTACCCTTTAAAACCCTAAATAATTGATTCCTTTTATTTGCAGAACCATCTCTTTCCACCCAATTTGTTTCTACTGGTTGTATATGTTGAGGGTTCCCAGAATATATGAGGTGAAATCTAGGAGAGACCTGAAGCAGTTTCTCTGTTAAGGGCTCTATTTTGTGGAATAGACTTCTTCTAGATGTCACACTATCTTTAAAAAAAACCCTGCCAAATAGAGTTTTTCTAAAGGGCTTTTGAAAAATTGATATTCCCTAATATGGATTGGTTCCATCGCATTTTAAAAATTACTATTGTTTATTTTAATGTTCAAGTTTAATTTTATTGCATTTTTTACATTTTGTGCATTATATTTTTATAATTACAAGTTGCCAGAATTGTGCAATTTTGGTAGCAAATAAATTAGATATACTTCTGTATTTAAAGAATCAATAGCTTTAAGAATAAACATTCTTTTGACTCAACATACTGTATGAGCAAAAAATAGAAATCTTTAATTATGTAGGTGCTGTAGAACAGAAACTGGCAAAGCCAGGGGGGGAAATAAAGCAGGGAATCAGCTTAGAGTCTCTATGTAGTCACAAGAGGTCACTGACCTCCCAAAAATTGCATATCCATAACCCAAATAAATCCTATGCCTGTGGTGGCGAACCTATGGCATGGGTGCCAGAGGTGGCACGCAGAGCTCTCTCTGTGGGCACCTGCACCATCGCCCCTGTCCTAGGCCTTCAGCTGAGTTTTATAAAACCTTTTTTGCTTTAGGCTTCCACCGCCGTGTGCAAAAAAAAAAAAAAGGTTCAATCAATCAATCAATTTCAACTTCTCACGGGGAAAAAAAGATCTCACAAAAAAAAGATCTCGCAAAGTTGGAATTGATTGATTGAACTTTTTAGTCCCACCCAGTCTGCCATTACCCCCAAAGCCATGCCCATCCAATGGGCCACGCCCACTCAACGGGCCACATCCACCCAATGGGCCACGCCCATCCGGCACCCAAGGATACATAAGTGGGTTTTGGGTTACAGTTTGGGCACTTGGTCTCTAAAAGATTCGCCATCACTGTCCTATGCATATCTCATCCAACTGCCATAATGGTATCTTACTGAATGTTTCTCATTCAAGTGAAATTGGCAGCCAGTTGTATCTAGAACTTTGTCATAAAAACTAAAATATACATTAATTTTAATAGAGTTAAATAGGAAGGGATAATGGTTCATAAATATAAACTGCTATAATATTAACAATTTCAGGAATAGCTAATACTTACTATCTGTTGACAAAACTGCAGTTAATTGCACAACTGCTCTATTCTCAAGAGTGTTGTTATAAGCATGATCCATCATCACTAACAAGTACTTCCTCACCGAAAGCTTGGATCTACAATAGAGTTCCTTCACAGGAAAAAGTTGACATTTTTATCGTCTTGTAACAAACAAACCATAACAGTCCTAAAATCTATAAAAAAGAAGCCTCTTTAGCTAATTACACAATAGGCTTTGTGGACGTAATAAAATATCCAACGGAATGTCCACAAATAAAACTCATTTATAAATTGGGTTACGTCAAATCTTCCCATATACTCATTGTGCAAAAACCTGATAAACATTTAAAATGTGAATGTTACAAAATCAATATTTTGGAATTTACTTTCATGCTTTTGGTAGTTGTTACAGCATTCATGTCTTGGTTGGCTTTGAAAAGGGGTTAGTATACCATCATATTACATTTGTGCAACAAGTCTGTTTTAGGCCTTATATGGTTAGAAGTGGAGAAGTATTTAGAATATGTACTAATAAATCCCCCTAATTAGGAACAATACTTTTCTCCCTTTTATAGGACACTCTGTGATGTTTTCATGCAATTGGAAGAGATTTCCCAGTGTGTCACACTGTCAAGAAACAAATATATTACTTTATTTATTTCTCATCACACACAGGGGGATTAGAAAAGGAATAAACTGTTCCCAGGATAAAGTAGGCACAACTTCAGACGTATTTAAATAAATAATATGAAGTTAGAATTATTTAATGTCTCCATATGAAGACATCTGCCCAAATTATTTCTTTTCGCCAAATGATTTGGAATTTCCAACCCATGTGTGGTTGGTAAAATTTGACAATATAGGTGGCATATAATCAATCGATCAATTAATCCAACCCACTATACATGGCAGATTCTAGGACATTTGAGACCCCCCCCTTTTTTTAAAGGAAATGGTAGTATGTAATCATTCTTTTAGAATGCTGTTCGTTTAGGAAGACAGGGAAATTTAAAGCAGTCCTCAAGTCAATGAGGTCTTATATAAATAAAGATTATAGCTCACAAGGCACTGTTTAAGGGCTAATAGCTATGAACCACATGTTGCATTAGTAGATTACTATTAAGGTTCGGTTGGGAACAGTTAAGAAAGCAGCCTGGTTTGTCTGACAAACAATTTGCAACGTTATTACCGGTAGCAATCTGCCCGCGTTAAATCGACTGAACAGGGAAACCCTGGAACTGCCAAGCCACCGAGTACTGCAGTCCTTGAAACGCTACCACCCTAGAAAGGCTTTTTGCTCACGGCGTGGAAGGATTAATTACAGCAGGGGTCCTCAATCTTGGCAACTTTAAGACTTGTGGACTTCAACTCCCAGAATTCTGGGAGTTGAAGTCCACAAGTCTTAAAGTTACCAAGGTTGAGGACCCCTGATATTACAGCAAGAGGGAGGAGTTCACGGTGAGAAAGGCGTTTCTCCGCCCGGCGAAAAGTAAAGAACGATGATGACGGAAAGAAGTTTCTTCCCTCAGAGAAGGAAATGGGGGGGAGAGGGGAGAAAAGGGAAGAACAATTCCTCATCCAAGGCGCGAGCCGAGATGGAGGCTGGGGCGCGCGCCTTCTTCCGGGCGCTTGGGAAAAAAAGGCGGGAAAACCCCAAAGGAAAGATAATGGCGGATGCTGCTCCCTCAGCGTCTGGAAAATGCGAGACCCTAATCCGCTCGAGGCGGGGGGGTCCAATAGTTCACTTGGTGATGTAAGCATAAGTATAAGGCAGGATCAAGTAATGCCCTATTTTAAAGTACAGTTGTTTGAGTTTCTAGAAAAATGGTTTATTGGGATTAGCTGTCTTTTTTCAGTACAGGTAGTCCTCGACTTACAACAGTTTATTTAGTGACTGTTCAAAGTTACAAGGATATCGAGAAATGTGACTTATGACCAGTTTTCACACTTACGACCGTTGCAGCATCCCCATAGTCACGTGATTTACATTTGGATGCTGGACAACTGACCCACTTTTATGACACTTGCAGTGTCCTGGAGTCAATCGTGTGATCTCCTTTTGTGACCTGATAAGCAAAGTCAATGGGGAAGCCAGATTCACTTAACAACCGTGTTACTAATTTAAGAGCTGCAATGATTCATTTAACAAATGTGGCTAGAAAAGTCATAAAAGGGGCAAAACTCACTTAACAAATTTCTCACTTAACATAAATTTTGGACTCAATTGTGGTCGTACGTTGAAGACTACCTATACGAAGGGCCTGTTCTTGTCATAGCCATCCCCCATTCTTGTTTTGATCAATATTGTGGGATAAAAGTGGATTATCAATTACTTTATACGTTATATTTGAATTGTAGAAAGAATGTGCCTCTAAATCATACTCTAGTTGCTATTTCCTTCAGCAATAAGTAGCACTAATACTATAGTAAAATTGCGGTTTGTAAAGGGCAGCACTTTATTGTTTGGAATCATGATAGAATTTCCGGACAATATTTTTAGATCCAGAAATGGGGTTAATGGGTCAGCTAGCAGATTTTACTGTCACCTAATGCTTTTCTGCACTGCAGTATTACATAGTCTATATTGTTGTTAATTGCAAAGTCGTGTCCGACCCATCGTGACCCCATGGACAACGTTCCTCCAGGCCTTCCTGTCATCTTCTGGAGTCCATTTAAGCTCACAGCTTCTGCTTCAGTGACTCCATCCAGCCATCTCATTCTCTGTCGTCCCGTTCTTCTGTTGCCCTCAATCTTTCCCAGTATTAGGCCCTTCTCCAGTGAGAAGTCTATATACTATGTGTAAAAAAGCCAGGAATAAAGCTTGCTTAAGAAATCCCATTCACGAGTGATGGCCTGGAATTTTGTCCAGACAGTCTTAAAACAGCACTGGTTTGTTGATTCTCCTGAATTTTTAAAATTTTTCCCACCTTTGCATGGGCAGAATTTTCAGTCATATGGGTCCCATTGATATAACTTTTGTATTAGTCCCCTGTGCTGATTATCCTTCATACTAGGTATCTTCCTATTTAGACATCCACTTTTAGACCAATAAAAAGAAAAGCAGTTTTATCATTCTTCTTGTTATTTGGGGAAGAGCCCAAGAAAGGCCCCAGGGAAGGAAGAGCTCTAAGGCAAAACTGGCAAAATTCTTGCAAAATTTACTGGAGAAGGAAAGAAAGTCCAGCCTTTCACTTTTTACTATTGTGGGGTCCTTGATGCTCTGAATTTGGTGGTTTTCTTGCAGACATTTTATTACCAAAATAGGTAACATCATCAGTGCTAGATGATTAGACTTCTAGCACTGATGTTACCTAGTTTGGTAATGAAACATGTCCTGGAACCACTAAGCTCAGAGAGCATTTCCACAGTTCAATCTTGAGCTACAAATATTTTCTTCTGTTGATATTTTCACTATTCCATCACTGAAGAAGAGTGGAAATGAGATTGGTCTTTCAATATTTTACTAATTAATTTATTTTTAAAAAGCGATCAACGGATGAACTGAAAGGGTAAAAAAGGGATTCGTCAATCAAGGTTTCTTCAGAAGATGAAAACACATATACACATTCACCAGAAATTCAGATTGAAAGAAATACAGGAAATCAGGAATTGGAGGAGCCATGGAATTGAGGTCTTTGAGTACAATGAAATGAAGCGCAAATCTGCTCTGCTATTTTGGAACAGGTTGAAAAACATTCCTGATGCATAGCAGAAAAAGATGGGTGAAAGTTGCATTCTCAGGGTAGATAGAGGACACGCTGTGCATTCCTGTCCTTGAAAAAGAGTGGGCCATACTCATGCTGTGCAGATAAGCACTCAGTCTGTGTAGTAGTTCAGAATAAACCATTTTTATCAGGAGATCTTGATGGTATTTTAAAATAATTTTATTAAAGTTTGGAAATGCAAACAAAACCCAATGCAAACTAATTAGTATGAAAAGAATGCAGAGAAAAACAATGAAAAAAGAAAAGATATGTATAAAGAAAGGACTTCCCCCTTCATCAAGACATACATGATTTCAGTAACATTACCTAGGAGGTCTTAATTTAGAAGCACACTAACTATATAGACTATTATCTCAAAGTGATATTTAACACATATCCTAAAGTAGTAATAGTAATCACTATTTCAGCTACCAAAAAATGAAGGAAAATATAATTATCCGCATTGGTCATGCTAGCTGATAATCTGTGAAATTAGGAAGAGGTACTGCATCTCACCTTGTGCTCCTTGATCTCTCTGGCTTTCATGGTATCGTGTTGGACTGACTTTGAGGGTTGAGGTTGGGAAACCCTATTTTACAGTGGTTCTCCTTTCTCTGTTGCCAATTCTAATCAGTGATGGTGGGTGGAGAGAGCGAGCCCATAGCCCGCCCGCCATTTGGGCAGTACTGCAGAATACAATGTTTTCTCCCCTTCTGTTTAACCAGGGCTTTTTTTCTCATAGAACGCCCAGAACGTAGTTCCGGCACCTTTTTTGGATGGAACCTTGTAGGGTAGGCAAGGTGGGTTGTATGACGTGTGTGAGTTCCGGCACCTTTTTTTTTTTTTTTTTTTAGAAAAAAGCACTGTGTTTAACATCTACAAAGAATTTTCCAGATGAGGTCATCCATTGTTTTGAGATCCAGTATCATCAGTAAGCAGATTATATCTAGTTCTAAGTCTTAATCCTGTACCATTCTAGGCAGTGCTGTTGAAGTCGTAGCTCTATATGTGGAAGCTAAGTGGGTCTGGATGGGAGGAACAGGTTCAGGCTCAATATTGGAAAGGCTATGTGGTTGTCTCTCCCCCCCCCCCCCACATACACACACAAACATATCAGTTCTAGGAATACAATTCCATTTTTAAGTCTCAATGGGATGGTACTTTTCCATATGATTGTGTCCCATAGGGCACAATATTGGGGTCCTTTGGACTCTCAGTTCCTATTCAAAAATCAGGTGGCACTTGTGGCCAAGAGGGCTTTGCACAGATACATTTGCACCTTTTTCTGAGTTGTGAGGCTCTTCAAACAGTCAGTCATGGCCTGGCCACTTCACAATTGCATTACTGCAATGGAACTGCCCTTGAAGACTGTCCAGAAGCTACAACTGGTCTAGAATGCAACAGCACAAGTAATGGTAGGAGCAGCACATGAACTTGTGACCCTACCTGTATTGCTTCACAATCTGCTCTGATTACCAGTTGATTTCTCGGTGCAGTTAAAGTTGCTGATTTTCAATTTTAAAGTACTGTATGGTATAGGGCCTGGCTATCTAAGGGATCGTATATTTCTATGGTCTGTTTGATGTGATCAAGGAGGATACTGTAGGTGTGCTGCAGATTTTATCCCTCAAATGGTGTCATCTATTCTGATTGATTGATTGATCTTAAGTGGTGTGTCTACTTAGTTGCAATGCCTGTCATCTGGAATACAATGTACCCCCAGAGATTCATGCAGTTACCATGAGGATGTTTGGAAGAGTTAGCGGTAAAAGGAAACCAGGCTATCAAAGAACATGGTGGCTGGCCACCATTGAAGCTGGCGCCTGCCAGAACATAGAAGAACTCAAGATGTGGAAAGACCTGGCCCATAGAATTGCCCAAGAGCTGGACACAACATCATCATCATCATGATATTTTTAAAAAAATACATTATTTCATCTTTGAGGGCTTTTTCAAAAGGATAACTTTTATTTTGAATTTTTGAAGGAAATATTTCCCCCTTTTGTAGGACTAACCTCACTTTAAACTTTTGATGTGACAATAGAAATATTTGGGAAGCTAGAACATTTTCCACTGCACTGGCCCAGGTGATAAATTTTCCCAATGCCTTATATGTTCCTAATGCCTTATATCTTCCTCCAGAAAAAAAGGAAATGACGCTTTCGTGGAATGACCTTGTGGTTTGGGGTCACAGGAAGGGTCTTCTTAATTGGATGAGGGGCTGCTAAAAGCCCATTCCGAATGGCCAGCAATCTGTGCCTCTTATCACTGATTGGCTCTTCCTTTACCAGTTTGGCTTCAGGCATCTGCTGGCTCTTAAGATGCTGGGGCAAGCGAAAAATAAAAAAAGTTAGCTTTGGCCGAAGCTGAGGGAAACCTAATTTGAAGATCTTAAGCCCAGCAGTTGTTCTCTCTGGCTCAGCACTGTTTTCTTCTTCATTAGACATTGACTTATTGTCCTAGAAAGATGGATATAAAAAAGCAATAAAAATGAGGGACCAGGAGTATTAGTGTCTTCTGAAATCCCTACATTTCTAATCATCCCCACCCTATATTCCACCAAAACAAATGTTCATCTATAAGGATACAAAATAGTTATATTGCCTAGAAGTGCCAGAACATATAGTCCAACTCCTCTGGAAGATCCTAGAGAAGGGTAGCCCTGAGGATCTGTGTGAATTTGTTAAATCTATATGATTAGAGAATGTATATCAAGAGTAGGGATGATTTTGGAATCCAAATTCTTTGGTCCTCTTAACTCTAGGATAGGGAAATATGAATCTAATAAAAAATTAGGAGCTAAAAGGAAGGGACTCTTGAGTTCTGATTATGAAAATGGGTTGAACAGATGGTTATAGGTTTAACAAATGCTATTACATTTAATCGTTGAATAAATCATCTTCACTAATGCTGTGCTTTAGTATCAAATTCTGGGAAAGGGTCAGAGAACAAAGAAATTATTGCCTTTGGTCCTTGCTTAAAAGTTTTTAAGAGGTATTGCATTGCCTGCTATCAGACATGAGAATAAAAACCCAAAACATATCCATGTATGTTAATTTGTGGATTTTCTCACTGGGAAATCATATAGTAGCTTGCTGTCGGGTTCCTAGTGAAAGAAGACTAACAATGTCCTAGAACAAGTCAGGAATAATCAGTCAAGTTTCCTATACCTTATTCTATCTCATATCTAACCAGTTAGGAGTCTGGTTCAATTTTAATGAAATGTTTGTACTTCATTAAAAGAGGTACTTGGTGTATTAAAAATGACAGCACTTTATTAATTTCTTTAACTCTCATAATAGACAAGGTGGACAAATAATAAAACAAGCATATAAACTGTGGCCCCGACATTCTTGCATGCAATAAAGCACATGTATTAAATGGTGAAACTTGATTCATGACATCACAATGCCCACTTCATTGTTCTGGCAGGGTTTTTCCCCCACTGCCTTCCTCAGTCCTTTAGAGCAGAGCTCACATGTAATATGTTCTCTACAACATTTGTTAAAGCATGTACCATGTTTTCCTGAAAATAAGACCCAGTCTTATATTTTTTTGCCTCCAAAAGAGGCAGTAGATCTTATTTTCAGGGATGTTTTTTCCCAACACCTGCTTTGTCTTGCGGCGGCACCAACAAGCCCATCCAGCAGGAGGCTGTGTGGCCTGCCACACTGTGCCACCACCACGAGGCGAGGCAGGCGGGGGAGAGGGTGTAGCTGCCCCTAGTGCTCCATAGGCACCCGAACACTTTCCCCCTGAATGGAGATCTGAGGTAGACTGGAAGCTCCATCTGCTTACGAATGGGGCGCTTGGAGACGGAGCAATTAGCTTCGTTCCCAAGCGCTCAATAGGCTTCTGTCCCAAGCGCCCCATAGGCGCCCAAACACCTTTCCCCCAAACAGAGATTGCTCCGTCTCCAAGTGCCCCATTCACAAGCAGATGGAGCTTCCAGTTTCCGTCAGATCTCCATTCAGGGGGGAAGTGTTTGGGCGCCTATGGGGCGCTTGGTTATGAACAAATTGCTTCGTTCCCAAGCGCCCCATAGGCACCCAAACACTTCCCCCCATCTCCGTGTGCAGAGTTACCTGCTCTGTGCCAAGGGGCTGGCAGGCTGTGGCTGCTGCTGGACACCATTGGCTCCCGCACGCTTACTGCCGCTTGTGCTGACCATGCAAACCCCCAGGCTTATTTTTGGTAGGGCTTATGTTAGGCCCACCCCAAAAAATCAGGATTGGGCGTATTTTCAGGATAGGTCTTATTTTCAGGAAACACGGCAGGCAAGCATTGTGAGGAACACTGTTCTCTGTAAGGCTGCAACTGAATATGGTCATTTAGAAAAGATAACAAGCCTGCTCATTTGACTGGCACACCTGGCACCACCCATTTTAGAATCTAGCAGTAAAGTATCCGATCTTTACATGGTCATGCCTACTATACTTTTGGGGCAAGCAGGCTGAGGATGAAAAAGTAACCAAGATTACATAACTCACACAGGCAGGGAAAGCGGTTGGATGAAGGTTTGAGAGATTTTTTTTAATGAAATAATGCCAATTTCAAGATTTGCACCACAGTTTTTATAGTTTTTTCATCTTAGAATGACAGGAAACGTATCTGTTTTCAGCAGTTATAGTCAGAAAGGACTCCAAAGATTGCAGAGAGAGGACTCAAGGACCACATATTACTTACCTCTAACATAACACTACCTGTCTCTTCCACACATTCTTTTCCTCTCACACACAAACATGTACAGTACATATATAAGCAGCCTAAATCTGGCAGGTAAAGGTAAGCAAATATGCTTGTATTTTGCATACTGACCTCTTCCTTTGGATAAATCTCTTTTTGCTCAACAGAGGTCAAAGATTTCTCTGAAAACATCATATCACCTGTATGGTTATCAGTCATCTACAAGAACAATATAGGATTGAATAGGATTGGCAAAGAGGAAGGATACAGGTTCAAAAATCTTAATAGCTAAGGTACTGCATGGCTATGGGCTCTTTTGATCAGAATTTCCATGCAGTCCTCTCCGATGCACAAGAAAGTACCCATTCCATCAATATGATTTCCTTAGAATTTGATGGTGTCAAACTAGACCAGGGATGTCAAACTCAATTTCACTGAGGGCCGCATCAGCATTGCGGTTGCCTTTGGGGGGCCAGGTGGATGTGGCCAGAGTGGGTGCAGCCTACTGGGTGGGTGTGGCCTACTGGGTGGGCGTGGCCAGTTCTACATCATCCGCGTCAAGGGTGCCTGTGGGGGCCTGGGCAGGAGTGGGACAGATCTGAGGGTCTCTGGCAGAAAGTGGGACCGGGGCAAGTGCCAAGGCATGGTCCACCAGGGCAAGTGCCAAGATGACCACCACAAAATTGTACATTGGCTCCCGGCTGGCCTGGGCCAGGGCCAAGGCAGCGGGGGCCGTTCCCTCATTGTTTTCAGGATGGCCACATGAAACCACTTCGCGGGCCGCATCCAGCCCCCGGGCCTTGTGTTTGACATGTCTGAACTAGACAGATAGCAGACCATTAAGGAAATGTACATTCAAACATGCTCCGGGCTATATAGAGAGCCACAGCAAAGAAGCAGTACAACTTTTCAGAACATTTAAGTTAGGTCCCTGCCATGGCTGGCCTCAAGCTTGGGCAAGGACTGTGGCAGTTTGTCTCCCTGGAACTCCCTGTTAGAGCACTGCTGGATACAGGACTACTTGGAAATCACACTGGGCATTAGAGAGGTTTCAGAGCCATGTTTATGATTTCCCATAATGCTCTTGATGCAAATTTCCTTGGGACATTGCTGAAATGAAAATGGTAAATTGCAGCGCTAATTGCAATCTCAAAGAATGATGGCAATCTCAAATGTGTAAGGGGAGTTCAGGTAGCTGGCAGGACATTGAGACTATAGCTACTACCAAAGAATGCTGGCATTGCACTTTCTTTATACCTGTAACAGAATAAGGTTAAAAATGGCCAAAGGGATAAAATCGATTGTGTCATTTCAATCAGCACAGTTTGGGATTTGCTTTATTGAATTTTGCTGAATATTCCTAACGCAGTGAGCCAAATCAGAATTATCCTCCTTATTGCTTTTTTTCCTATCTGCAGACAGTTTTTTTAAAAATTGGGAGCACAAATGTATCCCACTTCTATCACTCTGGTGGTACAGTTTGCCCAACCACTTTAATCTGCTTACTACATAAACCAGTTCTTAATAGAGTAATAAAGAAGCTGTGGAGGAAAGAGAATAAATAGATGGATTCATAGCTGTGTTAGAACCAAAATTTCATTTAGCTATATAAATATTTGTATCTCCTAACATCTGATCATATATATACCCTACGGAGATAATGATTATAAATACTAATAAAACTTCAAAAAAATTAACAGCTTCTAAGTAAGACAACAGGTTATAAATACTTCAAATACATACAAACTTAACAGCTGACTTCATCAAAATCCAGTAGAATTAAACTTTAAGACATTGAAAAATAAATCTCTCAGAATTTGTTAAGGCTCCATATTGCATACATCCATCAATGTGTCAAAGTGAATATAGCTATCCAAGATTCTTAAATGTTTAAATAAGGTATATGTTTCTTTCCTATTTTCTATAGCTTACTCACTTTACTGATTTCATAGTGTCTGAAAAAAGTGGAATTTCCCACTCTCTGCTGCTTATTCTCCTCATGGTGGTAGTTGGGGGGGAGCTTACTAATGTCAACTGGAGTATCAAATTGGTCTTTCCCCAGCACCTCCTACAAATGGCAAAGAATGATCCTTATGTACAATATAGAGAGAAACAAGTTTTACTTAAAGCCAATGAAAGTTAAAAAGTGCACAAAGAAATCCTATGCCTCAAAAATATTTCCAAGAATGGACTTGCCAAAATTTTGCTCAAATGTGTAAACTTCAGTACATAGACAAAACATTTGCATACAATTATTACATCAGCTTGAATGTAAAATAGATTCTCTTCAGAGCTGCCAAGAACGTTGTCCATTTATTGTGAGGAGTCTGCCTTTTCTAAAAGGATACTAAACAGTAGTACTTTAGTTTAAAACATCAAAGCTTCTTAGAAAGTATCTGATAAAATTGCACAACAGTAGAACTTCCTTTCCACTTGTTCACAGAAGGAATTGGACCATTCTTCTTTTGCTCCTTACCCGACTTTGCTCAAAGAGGTTGCTAAACTTCTGGAACAGTCTATCCATGCTGGAGGGGAGGAAGGTAGCAGAAGCTGTACCCCCCTGCTTCAGAGATGTCATTCCCCATACCCCACAAAAAACTATCAGCAGCAGCATCTTTGCCTAGTTCGCTGTTCTGCAGCTGCCTGAGCTAGACCTGCATAAAAGGCAAGAAACAAGAGGAAAGATCAGAGAAGAAACGTTCCCCAGCCCCCTGCTTGTTTATACATCCTCCCCAAAAAATATTCTTCCATCATCTTTTTTCCCACAATAATTCTTGTATCCGATTGGTAAAACTGAGCTTAAATAGAATTCTCTGTCTCCTCCCAAAATCCTACTCAAACTGTTCTGCCATCCAATCGCTTCTCAATAACTTGAGTTATTCTCGCATCTGGATTCAGTGACCAACCTGCTAGCTCTCCACCTTCTCTACCAAATTCTAATCAGTTCCTTTCAGCCAACAGTTGATTTAACAAAAATTCTAGAACTTGCCAACATCACTGAACATTGGTCAGGTTATTGTTTCTCTATAGAACAGGCACCTTTATGACCTGTGGACTTCAAGTTCCAGAATTCCTTAGCCAGCATGGCTGGCTCAACAATTCTGAAAGTTGAAGGGCATAGGTCACAAAGGGGCCATAGTTGCCCAATCCTGCTATAGACCTGTATTGGTCTGGATTAGAAGGAGACTGTTATTCTTAAACTCACCCTTCCCTATTCTGGGTCCATTCCAGACGTATTTGATATAATCCCCATAATTACCGAGCAGCTTGTATAGTTGGAGATAAAAGGTCATAATCTGATACAGTGTTTCTCAACCTCAGTAACTTTTAAGATTTGTAGATTTCAATTCCCAGCTGGCTGGAAATTCTGGTAGTTGAAGTCCACACATTGTAAAGTTGCTGAAGTTGAAAAACATTGATGTAACACATTGGGAGAAGACTAAATATTTAAGGCCTATTGCCCTAACAAGTTACGATTTCTAGTGTGCACAGATAAAAGAAGAAAATGAGATACAGGATAAAAGAACACTCAGTTCAAATGTTCTAACTTTTCCAGTTCGGAGGGTACAGTATCGGATGACTCCTTGATTCAACACCAAACAATATATAAAAACATCACCATGCTTGAGAGAAATATAATTTATTTGGTTAACCCAATTTTCTCTGATCACATAATACACTGCACCATACACTAACCATTAACTAAACTGGCATGTCAAAGGTAGTTGGACTCCTTGTGCTTTGGTCTATTGCGCAAAGATCATCAATGAAACAGATATTTTCAGGATTTATTAAAAAAGAAGAAACAGTAAGAAAGCTACTTTGTAGACAAAAAATTTGAAATCCAAGAATTAAATCAGTCATTTCATATAACAATAAACTCGTAGCCAGAATGATAGTTCTACATCTGGGGTGTGAGAAGTTCGCTGAGGATGGGGCTCCAGCACGAGTTTGAAAGCTTAGAAGACTAAATCTCTAGTCCCGGTGACCAAACCCAGATTGGATCCTGCAACATTATCCTGGGACATGTATATTTACTTTCATTTATGGTAGTTCCATAGTACAAAGAACTTTGATAAAACTCTATGGAGATTCTCAATTATCCAGGTCATGGTTGTGTTGGAAAAGGCAACTGGATTTTCTTGGGGTTTTGTTTTCTTTGAAAACATTTCACTTCTCATCCAAGAAGCTTCTTCAGTTCTGATAAAATTCCAGTTTTTTTGTGTTACCTTTATTTATTATTTATTTATTTATTTATTATATTTCTACCCCGCCCTTCTCCCTGCGGATTCAGGGCGGCTTACAACCATTCAAAAACAAATACATAAATACAAAAATACCAAACTTAACATGTTAATTAAAATGAAACATTATTCTAAGACCGAAAATTCGAATTTTTTTTTTTTTTAATTATTTTAAAACCAAATTAAAATAACCCTTAGGCCAGTCCTGCTAACTTGAATAGCCATGTCTTGAGGGCGCGGCGGAAGGAGGGGAGATCCGGAATCACCCGGATCTCTGGGGGTAGCTCGTTCCAAAGGGTGGGAGCTCCAACAGAGAAGGCCCTCCCCCTGGGGGTCGCCAGCCGGCACTGT
>NW_015386395.1:2360088-2366102 GCF_001527695.2 Protobothrops mucrosquamatus
TGTCCCCCTGCCAATACAGACTGCGTATGGTCGGTGAGGAAGGAGGAGAACCATCGCATAACAGTACCTCCCACTCCCAACCCCACCAAGCGCCGCAGCATGGTACCGTGGTCCACGGTATCAAAAGCCGCTGAGAGGTCCAAAAGAACTAGGACAGAGGAATAACCCCTGTCCCGGGCCCTCCAGAGATCATTCACCAATGTGACCAATGCCGTTTCCGTGCTGTACCCTGGCCTGAAGCCCGACTGGAGCGGGTCTAGATAGACTGTTTCCTCCAGGTGCCGGGGGAATTGCTGCGCAACCACACTCTCAACAACCTTCGCCACAAAGCGAAGGTTGGAGACCGGGCGATAGTTAGCCAATGCATCTGGGTCCAGGGAAGGCTTCTTAAGAAGGGGCCTCACCACCGCCTCCTTCAGGGCTGCGGGGAAGACACCCTCCCGTAGGGAAGCATTTATAATTCCCTGGAGCCAGGCTCGTGTACCCTCCCGGGCAGCCAGTACCAGCCAGGAGGGGCACGGATCCAGTAAACATGTGGTTGCATTCAGCCTCCCCAGGATCTTGTCCACGTCCTCGGGAGCCACAGAGTCAAACTCCTCCCATATAATAGTCTCAAGACCTGCTCCTGTCTCCTCCCCCAGGGCCACCAAGTCAGAGTCCAAGCCTTCTCGGATCCGAGCGACTTTGTCATGCAGATATTGAGCAAAGTCCTCAGCCCTCCCCTCCAGGGGATCCTCCCCCCCCTCAACTGAAGGAGAGAGCGGGTCACCCTGAAGAGGGTGGCTGGGCGATTATCTGATGACGCAATGAGGGTGGAGTAGTAATTAGACCTCGCCACCCTCATCGCCACTAGGTAGGATCTAACATGCATCCTTGCCTGTGCTCGGTCGGATTCGGTTTTAGATGCCTTTAGATGGCAGTCTAGAGTTTCGATGAAACTGGTAGGGCTCTGCTAGAATCTGAATGTTTGAAATGTCAGGAAATGTGTTTCCCTCCCCCCCCAGGGAAAAATTGAGTGAGTGGGGGCATATTCATGACTGGGAAAAAGAAATTACATCATTCTAAACTCCCTTCCTGAGTTCATACACAGTAAATCACAAACCTGAGAGTGGAAATGCTTACGCTGTTCTGGAACAAAATATTCTAATCTTATTGGGGCAGTTATTTAATATGTGTCCAACTTTCTACAACTTTGAGTTTAGTGCCATTGAACTAAAGCAGAATTTCCTTTCCTTTACTACTGGCCAAACAATATTGAATATTCACGTGCAATATGTATATTGCAACACATTCTATTGTATTTGTTTATTTATGGGATTTATAGTCCACCATTTTGCCAACAGAAGGCTCTCAACAAGAATTGTAAACAACAATGTAATCAAAACATAATTTTAAAAGCATACTAATATACAACCATAAAAAGTTTGCATAAACATATACATTTTTTGTTAGCATCTATTAAGTACATCTTAAAATTGTGAACAAATAAGCATGAAACCTCATTGTTTTATACTTTTATATCCCTCTGTTCTATGGGCTGAAATTCTAAAATCAGTCTTGTTGCAGAACTGCTGTGATTTCCCCTCCTTTTTTTCACATCACAGCAACTCTCACAGACTGTGCAACTAACAAATAGGAAGTTTAAATATATTTCCCCACTCCATAGTTTGATTTTTACATTGTGCATCATGAAAATTTAATTCATCTATTTCCTTAAAAGAAAATAGATTTAAAGCAGCACATTTTGAAACTGACATCAGAAGACTAGGGCAGCAATTTATGTTTTAAAAATGATATACAATTTGTATGTGTTGTATGCATGGATATACATTTTCTGTTTCCTGTTCAATCTGCTACATCACGTGACGTCGCGAGTTTGACATGTCTGTGCTAGACAGATGGTGTTTGTGAACAATATCAAACTTTTCTACAGTTCTGTAGACCTTTTCCTTTCAATGCAACTTGGACAACCATATTATGAAATAACCTCAAGCCTTTCAATTAGGGGACTGTGCTCTGTGAATACATAAGAGTGGGATCCTGGATCATATTCAACCATTATTTGCTTAAACATGGTTATATAGTAGCTTAAGTTCGCAGCACACAGTAAGCCTGAAGTTTATTACTCGCTTACTGACCTGTTTTCTTTTGTTGATTTTGTCATTCATTGGATTATTTTAATCTGGGCTATCTGATTTAATATCTTAGTGGTTTTTATGTTTTTTCCACTTTTGTACACTGCCACTGGAATTGTGCAGCCAATAAATTTAAAGAAATAGAATAGAATAGAATAGAATAGAATAGAATAGAATAACAGAGTACATAGCCATAACCCACTGTACAAACCACAATAGCTGGTTTCACACAGGGATGGAAGCTAAATGATCCTACATATGAAAAAATATATAATGGTAATTTCTTTCTATTTGTACTTTTAATGTGAGGGTAACTGAACAACTACCTCTAAGAAAATCCTGAAAAATAGATTCATAACATGAAAGGCATCCCTCCAACCCTGTATTCTGAACTTTGGCCCCAAGACCCAAAGGGCAGACTACCCTAAAGCGGTAGTCCAACACTTATATGTGAATACATGTGTCTGAATTCAAATGCTTTATTTGAATGAACAGATTGTACTCTGTCCCCCCAGGTCTTATCACTCATCCTCCATTTTACCCTTTTTCCCATATCTTTTTCTTGTTTTACATACATCCTAAAGAATCCTGGGAACAGTAAAGCATAAGTCTTGTTTGATTAGATCATGTTGTCTGTGAGTGGGGGATTAAAATGCTGTAGCTATGGGCAGCGTATTTTAGAATTGAAAGATCCAAAGTCACTTGTATCTGAAACTTTAGATAAGTCTTTCCCAGCCTTATCTAAAACTCTGGAAAGCAGCTGCCAGACAGAGTCTGAGTTCACGCACCAAGCTACAACAATAAAGAGATTTGTTTGGTTTTGGCTTAGAGTGTAAACCCAGCCATTGTGGTCAGCAAGCTATGTTTATGGCTTAGTCCAATGTATGAACTGTGATATTTAAAAAAATCAATATTAAAACAAACCCTGGCTTAAAGCATGTGTAAACGTAGACAGTTTTCACCAATTGTCTTGATTCTGTGTCCTGATTTGCATGGTATGTTTTACTGAATAAATGATTGGTTTGATTTGCACAAACCTTGCTTAGCAACCATTCATTCAGCAGGTGTTTGAAGTTACAATGGCATTGAATGAGGAGACTCATTGCTGGTCCTCTAAGCCAGGACTTTTCAACCTTTTCACCCATTGTACCACTTTTAGGATATGGCAACATCCGAGTACCACCAGTCGCCTAGCAAGGTGTCAAAAACTTGATGACCAAAAAAAAAAAAGGAAAAAAGTGATAAAGTACAGGTAGTCCTCGACTTACAACAGTTCGCTTAATGACTGTTCGAAGTTACAATGGCACTGAACAAAGTGCTCCCCAAGCCACAGCCGAGCAAGACACCTGCCTGCCCACCCAGCCACGCTCTTCCTCCTGTTCGAGGTTTTCATTGTTGTGAGCATTTCTGTTGAGGATTGGCAGCGGGGGTGGGGTGGGGGGTGTTTGGTTTTTATTCCCCCCGTCTGCTGGGTGGTTGCAGCAGGTTTTGGTCACTTCACAAGACCCTGGGACACTGTGACTGTCATAAATATGAATCATTGCCAAGCATCTGAATGTAAATCACAAGACCCTGGAGAGGCTGCAACATTCCAGCTGATCGGCACTTCTTCTGGGCTCAGCAGAAGCACCAGGATCAGTGCTGAGCTCCAGCTGGAGCCTGGCGCTGATCCTGGCGCTTCCGCTGAGCCCTGACAGCCCTGCAGCTCCAGCCATCTCTTGCTCAGTGCTGCCACTGGCTCAGCTCATTCCCCTCCCCCGCTACTTTTCTAGGATGGCCGCGTACCACCTGCCAGGTGCCAATGTACCACAGGTGGTACCCGTACCACTGGTTGAAAGCCCTGCTCTAAGCTGTGTTTTATAATTCATGTTTACAACCCACAATGGCTGTGGTGATCAATTTGGTTTAGTAGTTAAAGCACCAGGCTAGAAAGAAGAAGACTGGGAGTTAAAGTCCTGCCTTAGACATGAAAGCCAGCTGGGTGACTTCAGTCAGTCACTTTCTCTCAGCCCAATCCACCTTACAAAGTTGTTGTGCAGAAAATATGAAGAGGAAGAAATATTAGGTATGTTCACTCCAGTGCTTTTTTTTGTCATAGAATGCACCAGGACAGAGTTGTGGCACCTTTTTTTGATGGATTTTCCAAGTTTTAAAAGTAACTTTTGAAAATTTGATGTTTGGTCTACGTGGACTTGAATCGCCCTGTCAAGTGTAGCATGTTGGCGGCAAAATCATTAAAACGGTGCATGCTGGCTGCTTGTGTGTCGAGTCCAATGCATGCGTACTTTGTCCGCACTGGTTGTGATGGCGTTGCTCGGCGTGTGGCACTGCTTGGCTTGTGATTGGTCATGTGGTTGCGCGCTGAGTGCTTACTGCAGGCAGTGACCGTTATGTTTCGTTACACAACTGACGTGTGTGGGCGTGTGTACAGTGATTGACTACGTGCGAAAGGTAAAAAAATTCTTTATTTCAAAAAATCATTGGTGAATTGAAAATCTTTTTTAAAAATTTTAGTGTAAAAGTGTGACCCCAAATTTAAAAATGAAAAAAAAAATACTAATTACTTCTCAACCACCCGTCCTGCTAAGAACTGAATGTATAATTTTTAAAACAAAAGATTAACAAGATGTGAGTTCCGGGATTTTTTTTCTTACAAAAAAGCACTGGTTCACTCCCTTGAGTTATTTATGAAGCAAAGGCAGGAAATAAATCAAATCAGATCAAATCTAGGCCAATAAAAGACTTTTATTTCAATACCTGGTTCATTCCATCGCCAACTAGATGCCTCAGGAAGAATCCGTAGGCAACAGTCCATTCTTGTTTTCAGCTATTGGCATTCAGTAAAATTATTAGCCAGATAGTATTTACCTGTAATACTGCTTGAGTTTTAGCTGGTACTCATCCATGAATATTAGCTTGTTAGATTTCTTTTAAAGTGTCTAAATTTTTTAGAAATGATCAGTGCATTATACACGTATTTCCTTGTCCCAGCACTTTCAAGACATATAATAATAAAGGTACCACACACTATTCTTCCCAATTCCTTTCCCGTCTAACATTTTCCTGCCGTTGGGGGTGTGTGATTTCAGTCTTCTAGGTCCCGCCCCTTCTGCCTCCAACTCCGCCCTTTCCTCCCCCCCCCTGTGAAACTGAGTCACTGCTGCTAATTTAATTCCTCTGCTTCATTCCAAGGATTCCAGAGGAAAACTGTCACCTTTCCAAAATACCACGAAGGCCTGTTGCTTCTTTGCGTACACTACCACATCTTAGATCTTTTTTTCCAATCCTAATGAGTGGGCAGGAACTTCTTGGAGGAGCCAAAATTAACCCTGTTAGTGGAACGCTTCATTATTCTCTCTCACTCTTTTTTTTCTTCCTTGCCCTCCACAACTTTTTTTTTTAAATAAAGCAAAGTTCAGAGAAAGTTTTTCCTTTCCTTTCCCCCTTTTCTCCTCCAGTAGCACACACAAAACCAAGCTCTTGAGTGTCTTCTGAAAGTAAGTAAGACTCTTTTCCCTTCCAATTCATCCTTTTTTTTAAATCAGTGATTAATCTGATTCTTGCTGGGAACAAGCCCTATTAGAAAAGACACTGATTAAAAAATATGGATTCTGCTGCGGAGCGGGAAAATAACACTGCAATTAACTTTTTGTATTTACGGGTGTGTGTGGAGTTAATTTGAATTTAAATGCCAGGGGGTGGTGGGCTGGGTTTTTAAGGACATGTATATGTAGAACTGCTGTTTTTATTAATTTATTGGATGTTTCTAAAAACCAACATTTGTCGCCTAATTATGAATGCGTGTTTCCAAGAGATTGTTCGCACACACTATGTATTACTTTCGTTCTGTGTTCTTAAGGAGCAGACGGAGACCTCTGT